>NC_087202.1:30008964-30081464 GCF_015104395.2 Macrobrachium nipponense | reverse complement strand
TACCAATAAGAGCACTCGTTTTTCTCATGATGTGCCCTGGATTCCTTTGAGGACAAGGTCCCTGTTGAAGGAGTTTGCATCAGGGACCTCCTACTTAGTTCTCCAAGTGCTCAGTGAGACACAAAGCACTGGTTAGGGCCCCAGGCCAAGTATCGGTAAAGGTGCCCTTACTAATATGGAGTGGAAATTCTACCTACAGATTGGGATGTGCAAGTCTCTGCAGAGGGTTGGACATCCAGAGCATCTTGGTAAGATCGAAAACCTGACACAGTACTAATCTTTGCAGCTCTCTTCTAAGAATTAGTACGGGAAGGGGGTACCGAGGTACTCACTCCTTTAGCTCCCGATTCCGAAGGCCCTGTGTGGGCCCAAGAACCGGTAGCTCCACTGACAGGTGAAGAAGAGCCAGCGAGAACCCCTCTTTACCTCAAAAGAAAAGGGCAGGATGAAAGAAAATCATTTCTTTCTTCTCCTCTTTGTTACCTTTACCTGTCTTCCCTTGGAATAAGAGGTCGAAAGGGACAATTTTAAGCAAAAGAGAAAGAAGCATGAACAATTTCTTCCAAGTGCCCTTCGAAGTTTGAGTTTTCTTAGGGCTTGAGGAAGCTAGCCTGACCTGAAGGTCAGGGTGCAGCGAAAAGTGAAGGCCTCCAGACCTGGTCATTACCTTTGACTCCACACTTGTCCATCGCAGTATCTTGCATTTCTCTATGGAATAGAGAGGAGGAACCCATCTGCAGCCCATTCCTTATGGTCGCAGAGAGCTTGGGACCTGAGGTCTTGGTAAGGCGAGTCAAGATGGTGTTTCTCCTCTCAAGGACCAGGTTGGCTACAGCTTGCCATCTAGTGGACTTTACATTAGGAATTACTTTCAGCGCAGCTGAAGACTGGTCGTAAGAAAATAACGACGAGGTAGTTAGGCAGTAACTGCTTGTCCCATAGTCGGGAGTGCCACCTAACTGGACATAAACATTCCACTTTGCTTTAGGCCCAGGAATTGATTGAGGGATGTGTAAGGTGGGCCTATATGTAAAGGACCTCAGGTTTGTATAGTTAGGGAAAATACAATTTACTTAAAAAAAACTGTGATTTGTTCCTACATGTAATACAAACCCTCTGTCCTTTACATAAGGAAGACTCACTGATTGGTGGGAGGAATCTGAGTCAAGCTTCCCACCCCGGTCGTAATAGCAAGGGAGGAAATCCAGCCTCTGTCCAATTGATCGGAGTGTGAAAACTGTAAGACCAATGGTCAGAGTCTGGACCAATTCAAAAGAGGAAGGCAAGCATAGCCTCTTATGAATAGCGAAACAAGAACTTACAGTTGAAAGCAAGATGACAAATATATAGTATTGGGTTTGTCTCATGCTAGTGTCTACTTCCCCCCCTCGTTAGGGAAGAGACAAATATATGTTTCTATACCTCACTGAAAGAAAAAGAATGGAGCTTAGTCACATAGCTTACCTGCATCGACCACCCTTTCCAGCATGTGACGACCGCAGCTCTCTGCCTGTAGGAAGAGAGTGGAATGAAGGAGGAAGAGATACCAGTCACACTCTCATTCACACCATTCATATAGTTACAGAAAGGCGAGATGCAACCCTGTCCAGTTAGAGGAGCTGGGTAAGCTACAAAACTTGTTGAGCAGCCACCATGGGTCCCAAGGAAAAGGTATCCAAGGACCTACGGGCAATATCCCAAAGGTAGAAGGAGGTTAAGGTGGTCTGATTGGACCACACCCCTGCCTTCAACACCTGTGAAACCGACAGGTTCTTGTGGAACGCAAGGGTAGGACCAATACCTCTGACCTCATGGGCTCTCGGATGAAAGGTACCAGTGTCGAACCTCCCTTTGGAGGAGTATGCTTTCCTGATCACCTCATGAAGCCAGAAACATATAGTGTTCTTGAACACCTCTTTCTTGGTCACCCCAGTGCTAACGAAGAGGTGTCAACACTCAGGCTGGAGATGACGAGTTATCTTCACATAGCGCTGTAGCACTCTAACAGGACAAAAAAAGCATCTCATCTGCACCATTACCACTGAAGTCCTCTAGGGAGGGGATCGTAATTATCTCAAATCTAATGTCAGGAACTGAAGGATTCTGAGTCTTTGCTACAAAATCCGGGATGAAATAGAGCGTAATAAATTCCCATCCCCTCGAGTGTTTCACATCATAAGAGAGACCGTGAAGTTCACCTACTCTCTTCGCCGATACCAGGGCCAGCAGAAAGACGGTCTTAAGGATGGTCAGATCCCTGTCTGATGACTCTCGGATAGGCTCGTAGGGTTCGCGAGTCAAGCTCCTTAAGACGAGAGTCACATCTTACTCAGGAGGCCTGAGTTCCCTGGGTGGGCAAGACCTCTCGATGCTCCTCATAAAGAGGAAAATCTCCAGAGGAGATATCCACTCCTCGCACTTCAGGACCAAGGCCAAGGCAGACCTATAGCCCTTTACAACAGAAACAGAGAGGAGCTTCTCTCGGCGAAGAAAGAATAGTAAATCCACGATCTGTTGAAGAGTGGCTCTGAGCGGAGAGAGACCCCGTCCATGACACCAACCATACAAGACGGACAGTTTTCCCTGGTACACTGCTCCAGTATCCTGCCATATCTGTTGCTTCTCAGCAAGAAAACCCTCTCACTCGGAGTGAATGATGGTGGATAACTGCCAGCCATGAATCTCTCGCGGTGTCTCGGAGAGAAGAGCCAACAGATCGGGATACCAAATGGCCTGAGGCCATTTGGGAGCCACCAGAGTCATCTGAAGATTGCTGGTGACCAGCACTCTGCTGATCACCTTGTGAATCAGACAGAACAAGGGAAAGGTTTAAACTTCAAGGTTGATCTACGGATGTTGGAACGTGTCCTCTGCAGCTGCCCATGGGTTCGGCACGATGGAGAAGAAAACCGGAGTTTTCTGTTGTGCCGGTTGGCGAACAGGTCCACTACCGGGGGCCCCCACAGGTCGAATAGCCTTTCTGCTACATCTGGGTGAAGAGACCAATCTGTCCCAATCGCCTGATTCTGGTGGCTGAGCTTGTCTGCCACTACATTCCTCTCGCTTGGAATGTATCTGGCTGTCAGCTCTGGTTACCAGAGCCGCAGCCCACTCGTGCACCTGCACTGTCAACTGATGCAATGGGAGGGACACCAGGCCATCCTGTTTGTTGACATATGCCACTGCTGTGGTGTTGTTGCTCATCAACACCAAGGAGTGTCCTATCACTCGATCCCAAAACTCTTATTGGGCTAAAAACGCCACCTTGAGTTACAGGATGTTGATGTGACGGTGCCTGTTGTGATGATCCCACACACCTGCATCAGCAACTCCTTTATGTGTGCGCCCCAACCCTCATTTGATGCGTCTGAGAAGACGCATGTCTGGAGGGGGAGCATGCAACTCCACTCCTATTAAGAGGTTCCTGTCGTCCAACCACCAAACAAAATCCTTCCTCACTTCCTCGGTGAGAGGTATGAGGAGGGATTGAGGATCTCGAGCCTGTGACACTCCTTTAGTCTCCATTGCAGAGACCGCAGGTGAAGACGCCCGTGAGGGACTAACTTCTCTAGAGACAACAGGTGATCGATCATGACCTGCCAAAGTCAAGCTGGCTGTTCCTGTTGAGACAGAAATCATTGAGCTGCCTCCCTGAACTTGCTGGTCCTTGAGTCTGCGGGGAAGACTCGTGCTGCTACTGTGTTGATCAGCAAGCCCAGGTACTTCATCCCCTGCTTTGGAACGAGATCCGACTTCTCAAAATTTATCACAATCCCTAGATCGTGACAAAAGTTGAGGAGACGAGCCCTGTCCTGTAGTAACTGCGAGAGAGAACCCGCCAGGAATAACCAATCGTCCAGATACCTCAAAAGACGTATCCCGACCGAGTGGGTCCAAGCCAAGACCAGAGTGAACACTCGCATGAACACCTCTGGGTGGTTGAGAGTCCAAAGGAAAGTTCCCTGAATTGGAGCACCGTCCCCTCAAGGATAAAGCGAAGGTACTTCCTGGAGGACTGATGGATGGGTATCTGACAATACACATCCTTCAGATCCACCGAAAGCATGAAATCATTCTCCTGAGGAGATCCCCAAACACCAACATCACAAAGTAGAAAGGCAGCTATCAAGGCTATCACAAAAAGTGGGTGCACATTCATTATTAAACTCAATTAATTATTAATATCAAACACAGTATGTACATATTTATTCAAAAGATAAAAAAATTAAAGATTCCACCGGGAAAATGATTAACAGCTAGTCAGCAAGAGCTCACAAAAATACATCTTCATCGGAATACAGCCGAAAGCAAAGTGGAGTGTTTACATCCGCCTACCAGACAGTAGTTACTGCCTAACCACCTTGTTCAAGAATTTAACGGCTGTAATTCCAGCTACGCTGAAAGTAATTCCTTATGTAAAGGACCAAGGGTTTGTATATAGTGTAGGAACAAATCAATAATTCTTCATTTTGTGGTTTATTTTCAATGTATCTTATCTTATTTTGTTAAGAAAAAGTTATCTTTATCCCCTTTTCCACCCTACAAGCTTGGGGCCTCCCAATTGGGAATCAGGGGTTTTGGGTGGGGAAATACCAAAAAGGAGTACTTTACAGCAATAATAATCGTAACAAAAGCATAATAAGGACAAGATCACCAGCTAACCTGACATTCCCCACCTAAAATTAACAGCTCTCCTAGGGCTGGCCCAAAGGATTAGATATTTTTACGCTGCCAGGAACCAATTGGTGGTTACTTGGCAATGGAACCTACAGCTTACTGCGGAATCTGAACCACATTACATCGAGAAATGAATTTCTATCATCAGAAATAAATTCCTCTGATTCCACGTTGGCCGAGCCGAGAATTGAACTTTGGACCACCAGATTGGTAGCCAAGCAGGCAAACCACTCATCTAACGAGGAACCTAACCTAACTTACAAGCAGTATTTCACCCACTATATCAGGTTATAGGATGAATGAACACAAAAAAAATTGACAAAAGTATAGGCCCACTTACTGGAATAAGTAATTCTAAAGAAGCAAGCTGGGGTTTTCGGGTGGGGGGAGCAGGATAAAAGTGATTTGCAAGGCACTATCTAACCTAACACAACCACCTAACCTAGGCCTAGCAGGGGGCTGTGACCCCACTGCAACCCCCCTTTAAGGACACTACGTCTCTGGCACAAATCCACTAGTTTTTGTGTATTTTCAGAGAACACTTGACAAAAACTTCAACAGGATCTGGAATATTATCCCATAAATGCTGCTCAGAAGTGCTGCCTACCGGCTCCATGTCTGAGAAAGAAAATTTTCGGACACCCGCACCATTGGCCAAAGTTTCTGAGGTGTCAAAAAATTAAACTGATTGGCCAAATGTATAAGACGCCATAGTGTACTTGTTTCTCTGTGGATTTTGGTAGTTACACAGCTCATTAAAAGTAAACAATACCGTAGAGGAAACATCTCTCCCGACTTAGGAAAAAATTTGAGGTAAAAATTTATCAAGCTCATTATATTCCACCTCGTTAAATCTCTCATATAATGACTATACTTTTTATATAGCTTTTCATATGCTCTTTCAATGTAGGTGATTATTTTTTTTAAACTGGATATTGGTACGGCAGCCGTACCCTGATCGCGATAGATATTGCTGCAGCTGTGAATTGTTTACCACCTGTGGCATATCAGTGACAGCAAGAAAATAGCGACCGAAAAATGTGAACCGTGTAATAATAAATCAGTTTTTGCCAAAAAACAGATGTTTTCAAGTTTCATCGAGCTGAAAAAGGCAATAGACGTCTAAGAAGAGTCAAACTCCCAAAAATTGTGTATCCGTAGGTCACGTAGGTTAGGTTAGGTTAGTATGCTAACCTATGTTAGTCTTCCTCTAAGTTTGTTTTTCTTTAGGGGGGATACAGGGGGTGGTCAGGTAACACATTTTACTAGGTTTGGTTAGGTTGGTTTGGTTAGTATGCTAACATATATGACGCATTCACATCAGTATAGGGTAAACAACCGGCTGGACTGGCCGAGCCACTGACTACAGCGTTTGTGGCCACCCTTCGAAAAAGTACTTTAACACGCCCTGACACTGGAGATGGTCATCAGTCATGAGTTGTTGGTGGTGAGAGCAGGAGCACAAGACATCTACTCTCCTTTCAAAGTATTTTCTCCAAAGTTAGAAATTAAGGCCATATTTTAAGATTAAACTATCCCCATGAGCGCAAAACCTCTACTCTCCTTTCAAAGTAAGTATTTTCTCCAAAGTTAGAAATTAAGGCTATATTTTAAGATTAAACAGAGGGTAATGAAAAGTGTGGCCAAACGCAGTGCACAGTACCCCCATGACGCTTTCGAAATGTTTACTTACATCTATAAATATTTCGAAGATTAACGCCATCTCGATGTTTGCGGAGTCGCTTGTGTCAACAAACTTTCCATTTCCTGTGCTAAATCCGCACACCACTTGCACCCATATACGCTGGGGCACTTTCATCACAAAAATCGTAAACACCGACTTCCAACCACTACTTATCCAAGGGAACTACGATTTTTAGTAGAAGCGTGCTCTAGAAAATTATTTAAATAAATAGTTAAACGGCAGTATAAGATCATGAATTGCATAAATATTTTTACATATTCATGATTATTAATTTCAAAATATCGTTGTTGAAAAAGTAACTAGATTCCTGACTCAAATATCAAGTTTTGCTTGTGAACGGTACCTTCGGCGTTCTTCGCGCTCTTCAATTGTTTATCAGTGTTGCCAATTGGTGTGTTTACCCTCCAAACTGGGTATAAGACTTACACAAAACCAGGGAAATAAGTGAAATTAGTGTATCTATTTGTAGTATATATGAATATTACAGCAATTTTATCATTACCGCATTACTATGACAACTAGAATTCATGGAAACAGTTTGTAAATGCATTGGCGTATGTGTGAAGCTCCATTAGATTGGCAACAATGAGTCAATTTGCCACCGTCTGCTCGTAAGTACCTCAGAAATATCTAATTTTTTGGGGTTAATTTGGTTGCATAAAAGATATAATAGACATGAATTGGATCACCTGAAGAAAAGCGACCCCAACATACACTGGGGTCGCTTTTCTTCAGGTGGAAAATATTGGGGTCGCTTTTCTTAAGGTGAGGAATTAACAAGGCAAATAAAAAAGAAATTATGACTTACTCTTACGCACAGAATGTAAGCATAATCCTACTACTACAATTATGGGGGACCCCAGTGGGAAGTAATTTTCAGGGCACTACCAAACATAACACAACCACCTAACCTAACCTAGGGGCCTGTACCCCCTACCTAGGCCTAGCAGGGGAGGGGGGCTCTGCCCCCCATGCGACCCCCCCCTTTAAGGCCACTACCTAACATATCCATCAAAGTAGTTTTTAATGAATATATATCTATATTTTTTTCTTTTTTCTATAATATTATGGGCTAAAGTGGGTCACCTGATGATTGGAGACACCAACAAGCAGGGGTCGTTTATCTTCAGGTGTAAAATTTGGGGTCGCTTTTCTCCAGGAGGAAAACATTGGGGGTCGATTTTCTTCAGGAGAGGTATTAGGGGTCGCTAATCTTCAGGTGATCCCATGAATTAAATAAACATTCTGAAGTAACAAAGTAAAGTTAAACTAAATAATGAGTAAAGTAAACAATTAAGGGAATAAAGCTTTGCACCTCATAAACCGTGTACTCGTGTGCTGCCCGTAACTGTGTTTGTGGAGTGAGCGCTTAGGAACCAGGAACCGCAGCGTGGTTCAAGTACAACTTAGTGTGAATCAAGACCAAAATGTGTACAATTACAATTAAATAAACACTGTGGAGTTTCAGTTGTGATGGCAGTTAGGATAAAACCACCAATTACAAGGTAAAAATTAATTTCAGTTAAAACCATGACCACGGGAATAACAAGTTCCATACTTTCCCTTAATTGTTCAAATGAGTGCTGGGAAGGCTGGGAAAGATGGTGGATTGTCTGTGGTTACGAACGGCAAGTCACGAGGTTGCCGCCATATTGGATTTTAAAAAACTGCCTTGAAAACATATTTTACGAAGAGCTCACATGCTTATTTTAGTTCGTATGGCGCTTTCATATATCACATCATGTTGACGAAACATTAATCTTTTGAATGGTATGCTTAAAGGTGTAATTATATCCATGTTTCACCAATTACTAAATATCGAGTGAATAAGGCTGAGCCACGCCATGACGATGGATCGACTACGGTGTTTCCCATGTCTGTCTTTTTGGTCTAAGGGGTTCTCCACAGGTTGTATCGCCTAGTACTACGTCATCCTGAAAGACTTTCAAGCGAGACTTGGAATTTTGGTAAGAAACCCAGTTCGATAAGTTATAGCTAGCCTACTTGTGACAAGAACTTTGAAGCTGCCTTCACATGTATAAAACTCAAAAATTGTTGGCATAGACAGCATCCCACAGGCCTATCTAGCGCAAAGAATTTTCAATGACTGACAAAATAGCTATGGCAAAGTCCTAGCATCACGGTAATGTTTGAAAGACGAGACTACTTATACCTATAGTTGACGGTATTTCTACAGAAGCAATCCGCTGTGGCTTAGACTATGGCAATTGACTGATTCCTATGTTATTTTAGTTACTGTACAAGATTTAAAAGTAATATCCATTCGGCCGGCTGTAACTAAGCAGTAATTGACCTTTGAAAGTGACATAATAGCCGCACCAAACTCAAAGGTATATTAAAGTTTAGTTCCAACCAAACGAAAAAAATATTCCTTACAACCCTTGTAAAGCAACTAAAATAACATAGAAAATGTCAATTGCCATAGTCTAAGTCACCGAAGAACGGTCCTATAGGAAGGTACCAAGTATTCGTTACGGTGAAGGAAATGTAAACACAGCCGCCATGTTTAAATTCCCCAACCACCACGGAGCCATATGTTCACAAAGGGGGGGGGGGGGGGGGGGGGTAACGCACAGGTGATGGGCGGAGTAAGGTGGAAGGTACGAGTTGTCTTAGTAGCACCCCACTGAATAGTAACATACCTTGACGCAACTTTCGGCGAAAGCCTAACACTCACTTTCCTAAAACATAATAATTAAGAATAATGTTTGGAGCTTACCTTAAAGGGGTGGAGGGTACAAAGCAGCAGCTGCCTTTAAGAATGCGTGGAGGCGGGTCTTGGGTTCCTCAAAATGCAGCTTGAAATAAGCAACAGCCAAGTACCCGACGAAGTTATACATTCTCCTTCCGTATCTTGGAGTCGACTGCCGGAGTTCCCTCCACCTCCTTTCAATAGTATTAGTATGGGCACCGGTTTCTGGGTCCACAAAGTTCATCGAGTGGTTGACTGTCAAGTGGACATAACCTTCATCTCGCAGGCAGTAATAAGCCCTCCAACAGTCAGAAATAATAGTGGTACCCGGCACAATGTATTCTTTGATAACTGCAAGCAGAGTCCCACTCGTCCTGTCGGGTACAGGAACAACGAAAAACTCCCGGGTCTGCCTGCAGATACCACCGAATACCCACTGGCCTTCGATGAGGCGACCTACGTTGTATTTTCTTCTCCCAAACTTCGCCTCATCGATTTCAACAATTGTGCCGGCCCACCTATTTGCTTCTTCTGTTGGAAGCACCAATTAACTATGACCTGAAATAAAAGTCAGTGTTAGGGGAGGTAATTAAGTAGGGTAGATTTCATAATAATACAAGGCAGGTTGTGTATGGGAGAGCGGGGGAGAAGGAGGGGGTATGAATGGAAAATGGTGAGGGGATAAGCAAAATACTTACTTCCCGGGAGAAGCTGGCCCAATCATTAATTGTCGAGTCCGACAGTCCAAGTTCTGTTCTCGCAACCTTGTAAGAAAAAAAAATCACTCACATACAGGTATGCGAAGAACAGAACTTGTCTCAACATCAAGGTGGGACCCAGAGAACCAAGTGCCCTTAAACAATGAAAAGTAGTAAGAACAGCGTTTTTTTGCTTTCTTACTATGTGGTCGATAAGACCGGTCACACCTAAAGGTAAAAGTGGAGGGAAAAATACCAATTATAAACATGAAAAATATGGAGTAGGTCATAAATGGTATAGGTGTAAATATAATAATTGCCATGAATCTAGGGCCGGGTCATATCACGGTTACATGTAGAATCCAACAAACTATTCGTAAGGTATTTACCTAAAGCACTTTTTTTGCAGATCTAGGCGGCACTCATTCCCACAATGGGGGCAAAAAGACCTGCTTCTCAGGAGGCCGTGGTCCTGGCATAAACAGACCAGCCGTTCATAATTACCTGAGTAATAGGCAGAAAAATCTTTGTAACTGAATGGGGGCAAAAGACCTGCTTTCTCAGGAGGCCGTGGTCCTGGCAAAAACCGATTAGTCGATCATAATTACCTGAGTAAAAGGCAGAAAAATCTTTGTAACTCATGTAACAATTGTTACATGAAGTTGGCAAAGAGTTCCTGTGAGGGGCTGGACGAGCGTGAAGTAGATGCAGCAGTGGATGTCATGGCGGCAGATTCAACAGTGTTGGAGTTCTACAGTTAGGAGGTGGCAGGAGGCCAGACCGTAGAAAACAGGGTAGGAGAGGTGGGGTGGAGTAGTAAAAATGCTTTGATGCTATTGGTTGAGGCAGGGTGGGGCTGAGGTAAATGAACAAGCACTTAACAAGATAAGTTGGCAATGTTAAGGGTAATAAAAGTAAATGGGTAGTTAAGGAACTAAATGTAAATGTGGGATGGGTTCAAAATATGAATTAATACAAATACATATATAAGGGGCCCGGCCCAGGAGGGTTGGGATTTAAGTCCTGGGTGGTAAATGTGTAATAGGGCCTATAGTTGTTTTAATAAATACAAAAGACCAAATTAAACATAGGTTAGCATATAACAAAAATAATTAAACTTGTAGGGGATGTTGCCTGACCAGGGGTGGGGTTGGACCCCCCTTAAAGAACCAAACCAACCTAACATAACCTAAGCTAGCAGGGGATGTAACCTTACCTAGTAGGGAACTTAACCTAGTAGGCAATGTTGCCTGACCAGGGGGGCTTTGCCCCCAGTACCCCCCTTTAAAAGGCCCTAACTTAACCTAGTAACGGAATGTAACCTAACCTAGTAGGGAATATTGCCTGACCAGGGGGCTTCGCCCCCCAGTTAACCCCCCCATTAAAGGCCTAACCTAACCTAACCTAAGTAAGGGGAAATAAACTAGGGCCTAAACGGTAACCTAGTAATGGAATGTAACCTCAACCAAACCTAACTAGTAGGGAATCATTGCCTGACCAAGGGGGCTTCGCCCCCACGTTACCCCCCCTTAAAGGCCTAACACTTAACCTAGTAAGGAATGTAACCTAAACCAACCTAACCTAGGTAGGGGCGAACATTGACCTGACCAGGGGGGCGTTCGCCCCCCCGTAACCCCGTTAACCCCCCCCTTTAAAGGCCTAATCCTAACTAGTAAGGAACAAATAACCTAAACCTAACCTAGTCGGGAAATACTAGGGCCTAACACGTAAAACTTAGTAAGTAGAATGGTTAACCTAAACCAAAACCTAACCTAACCTTAACCTAGTAGGGAACATTACCTGACCAAGGGGGCTTCGCCCCCCCGTTACCCCCCCTTAAGGCCTAAACGTAACCTAGTAAGGAATGGTAACCCACCTAATCCCCCAACCTAACCTAACCCTAAACCTAGTAAGGAATGTAACCTAACCTAACCTAACCTAAAACCTAGTAGGGAATATTGCCTGGACCTAAGGGGGTGGCTTCCGCCCCACCAGCTACCCCCCCTTTAAAAGGCCAAACCTAACCCTAGTAGGAATGTAACCTAACCTAACCTAACCTAGTAAGGGGAACCATTGCCTGACCAGGGGGGCTTTGCCCCCCGTACCCCCCTTAAAGGCCTAACCTAACCTAGTAAGGAACGTACCTAACCTAACCTAGTAGGGAAATATTAGGCCTATCGTAACCTAGTAAGGAATGTAACCTAACCAACCTAAAATAACCTAAACCTAGAGGGAACATTGACCTGAACCAGGGTGGCTTCGCCCCCCCTGTATTTACCCCCCTTAAAGGCCTAACTAACCTAGGAAGGAACGTACACTACATAACCTAGTGGGAAATACTAGGCCTACGGAACCTAGTAAGGAATGTACCTAACCAACCTAACCTTGTAGGAGAATATTGCCATGACCAGGGTGGGCTTCGCCCCACCAGTTACCCCACCATTAAAAGGCCTAAACCTAAACTAGTAAGGAATGTAACTAACCAACCTAAACCTAACCTAACATAGTAGGGAATATTGCCTGGAACAGGGGGCTTCGCCCCCCCGTACCGCCCCTTAAAGGACACCAAAACCTAGTAAGGAAGTAACCTAACCAACCTAAGCCTAAGTAGGGAATTTGCCTGACCGGTGGCTTCGGGCCTCCCCGTACCCCCCCTTAAAGGCCTAACCTAACCTAGTAAGGAAGTGTAACCTAACCAAACCTAACCTAACCTAAGGGGGGCCTTAGTAGGGATATTGCCTGACCCAGGGGGGCCCTTTCGCCCCCCCGTACCCCCCCTTAAAAGGCCTAACCTAACCTAGTAAGGAATGTAAACCATAACAAACCCTAACCTAACCTCGAACCATAAACCTAGTAGGGAATTTATTGCCTGGACCAGGGGGGCTTCGCCCCCCCGTTATACCCCCCCTTAAACAGGTCCTAACCTAACCTAGTAAGGAATGTAAACTAACCAACCTAACCCTAACCTAAACCTAGTATGGGCCAACAAAAATTTTTGCCTGACCAGGGGGAGGGGCTTCAGCCCCCCCACCGTTAACCCCCCTTAAAGGCCTAAACCTAAGCCTAGTAAGGAACGTAACCTAACCATAACCTAGGTAATGGTAAAATACTAGGCCTAAACCGTAACCTAGTAAGGAATTGTAACCTAACCAACCTAAACCTTAAACCTAAACCTAGTGGGAATATTTACCTGACCAGGTGGGTTTCGTCCCCCCGTACCCCCCCAACCCCTTAAAAGGCCTAACGTAACCTAGTAAGGAATGTAACCTAACCAACCTAACCTAACCTAACCTAACCTAACCTAGTAGGGAATATTGCCTGACCATGGGGGCTTCACCCCCTGTACCCCCCCTTAAAGGCCTAACCTAACCTAGTAAGGAATGTAACCTAACCAAACCTAACCTAGTAGGTAACCAAGTAGGGAATGTAACCCCCCCCCCCCCCCCGGTATCCACCCTTGAAGAACTAACCAACCTAGCCTAACCGGGTAACCCCCTTCAATGAAGTAAAACTAGTAGGTAAACCAACATATAACAAACTAAACCTAAGGGTATGTTGCCTAACCGGGGGATGGGATTTGGCCCCCAGTAGGTAAAATGACATATAAACCTAACTTTGATGGGTGTGGAAGTGTTGTAAAATGTTAAAAAGTAACCATACATAACTGCGTAATAGTAGGAAACTGGAAGGGAGGTGTAAATTGTAATGTCTGTAAAAGTGTATAATGGAATATATTGAAATGTAGGTTTTATAAGAATAATGGCAAACTATATATTTAAATATTATATATTGAAATGTAGGTTTTATAATAATAATGGCAAACTTTAATATAGGTATTGGTATCGGTGAGAAATGCATTGTAAATGGTGTAACGTAAAGAGCCAGTCGTGAATACTGGAAAGGGGAGGGATTGACTTGTGTATAAATGATATAGGGAGTGTGTATGTAATATGCAACGCAATGTGCAATTTCACGTAACAGGTAGGTAGGTATCGAAACGTCCTAAAACTGAGTTCTATATCAACACGTAGGCATTTTTAGGTGTCTGTCCTCAATTAGAACATAATATTTCCAGTTATATATGGTGAAATGATTAGGTGGGGATATTTCAAAACAGTTATTATACAAATACTATGGAAAAATGAAAAGGAATAAACACTAGAATTCACATAACATGTTTAATAAACAAAAATAGGTAATGCTTTTATGTAACTCAACGTATGGTTACCAGCCAGGGTTCCCAGATGACACCACTACCAACCAGCCAAAGTCTACCATGAAACCAGCCAAAATCCCGCCAAATGGTAATCCAAACCAACCCAAATAACCGGCAAATATGTGCGTTATATCTATCTTTATAAATGCATATTTTTATCATATATATGCTTGTATAGCGGCATCATAGTTTAGTTAGATAATATAAACTAATATAAGAATGCAGGAAAAAAAAACGAGAATGAATTGAAATTTTGAAATGAGGCTCGTTCCCTGAGAATCCGGCAGCCTGTTTTGTGGTCATCTGGTGTGTGTGTGATTTTTATTTTAATTCCATCTACATATTTTGCTTAAATGTTACCAAGTTTTTACTGAAAACCTATTCAAATTCCCCAGATTTTCCTGAAAACCTTCAAAAATTCCCAATCTGGGGAGAGATTCCTCAAACGTGGGATCAGTGTTTAGTCAAATAGACAGTGTTTGAAAACCAGCCAAAATACCACTAACCAGCCAAAGTGAATTTTTACCCACCAAATTAGGAAAAAAAGCCAAATTTGGCGAGAAACTGCCAAATCTGGGAACCCTGTTACCACCCAATCCTTCACTCAGTCCGGTAGCAATGTAGGGGTCATACTGTAACGTGTTTGGCTAAATACATATATCCCTCCCGTAAACCCCCATTTCTTTCCTCACTAAGAAGTCCGAGTTTAGGCCAAAAGCTCCCTTACAGTTAGCGCATGCGCAGTAGCATTAGCGCATGCGTAGTAGGATTCATTGTTGTGGTAGTAGTGGTAGTAGACAAATATGGATGTGGAACGGCTCCACTATAGCTAGTTTTGTTATTTCTTATTTCCGCCTGTATTTCGTGTTTTTAAAAGTGATAAATGTGGGAAATACCACAATAACACGGCAAAATCTCCCCCCAAGTGGTTTCTCCCCACCCAAAACCCCGGTTCCCACTGGGGGTCCCCCTTACCGTAGGATAGAGTTGGGGTTTTGTCCCCACCCAAAACCCCGGTTCCCAATGGGAATCCCCTTTACCGTAGGATAGAGTTCAAAGGTAAATTAGAGTCGTCCGAATAAATATTACTTCAAATTCTTGCTCAGGAGGTAAAACTGCATAGAAAAACTGCAACTGCCATACTCTGGGCCGCCGCGGATAGGTACACTAGATCTACCTAGTTGACACAACCAGTTTCCTAAACGCCTACTTAGCCTACTAGGCTACCTAAGAAGAGTTTTATTACTCTATGATGGGTACCATAATATGTGGCATATATACGGTTAATGATAACTTTTAAAGCAAGAGCCGCCACTGTACTTTTGTGCCACAATAACATGCCGAAACATAAAACATGTCAAGAGAAGAAAGCTACCCACTGCTAACAGGACATTCATCTGCCTCATACAATGGTAAAATAAAATCTCGAATGCTTTGCTTACCTGTGGAATGTTACTCTACTCTCTCTTAAAGAACTCTTGTGGCCATTCCTTCAATTATAAACTGCACAAAACACCATTATGAGGACTACGGACGCAAATTAAAACTCACCAAAAGACACATACCAGAGATTCGCGGGTACTTGAAGTTTCGCGCAACGACGTCTTAGTCTAAGACGCTTGGCCAGTGTTACCACCTCAAAAAAGTAAACTTCCCACAGACTTGCTTTTTTTTTCACAAATTCCTACAAACTGAATGGTTTTCCACAAAACATCTCCACAAATCACATGAAGCTTGAGTATAAGGCCAAATAGTATTATATAGAAAAACAAGCCGTATTTAAAGTAACATTAGCATTCATAAGTGTTTATTTCACATTGTTGTTATTAAATGGGCAGGTGATATATGCAAGACATAAGTCTAGTAGACTTTCGGTTCTCAAAACAAAATTAAATTGCTGTTATTACCGTTACTTGTAAGGAGAATAGTGTATATATTCTAGTTTCATCTTTGGCGTTGAAATTCTTCATCATATCTAAGGTTAGCCTGAAGGCAGCAAACTTTTATTTTCTAAAATCTGTCAATACGAGATTTGAAGAATTGCTTCCACAGACATTGCGTGAAAGCGATTCCCATTTTTGAATGTGATATGCTCATTCTCGAAAAGATTCACTCCACTGATGCATTTGAGTACGGTAGTGATAGAGGCTTTTTGGATAAACTTGTTCTTCAGCCGTTTTTCGTCTCGTATACGTTACCCAAAAAGATGTAATATTATTCATCCATGATTGAGGCAATTTTTCAAGACTTAGGGAGGCCCATTCATTTTCAAAGCCATCCATGTCTTTTATTATATTTCTATGCCTAGCTGCTATACTTGAGATCATTTTATTACTTAGTGACATTAGAGTGCGTAGATGAAAGTTCTTCAGCATGAGTAATATGTCAATATTGTCTGGGAGGCGTGTTTGCACTTCAGTGATTAATTCAACTGCAAATTTCTTGCATCTCTCTTTGACGTACTGTTTATGTTCATTAACATTAATTACTTTGGGATATCAGAAGACCAGTGGTAAATTCATAACCGAAATCAAATGATGTAAGTGGGATGAGATAGTCAGAAAACGTTAACTCGGTAAGTCTCTTATTTGGTACTTTGTTCAGATATCTAGGATATACTACTTTCTGTAGAAGGTTTTGACCCCGTGGTAGTGTTGTAAGAGTACTTGCCTCCGTAAGCCGTGCGTATCGTGAAAGGCGATTAAAAGGAAAGCTGCTGCCTTGCAGTCTGACTTTATAGTAAAAGGCTAGGCCTACCCCCAATAACCGTGGAAACTGCTGCCTTGCAGTCTTACTTTTTAGTAAGAGGCTAGGCCCACTGCCAATAAATGTGGAAACTGCTGCCTTGCAGGTAGATTTTTTAGTCAAATGAAGGGCCCACCGCCAATAACTGTGGTTGATGACAGCAAGGGCATGTGGTCGTAAAAACCCCTTTGCCAAACGATAAACCATGCCTGATGTTTTAAGGAAGGCTGTGGAGAAGGCGCATCATGCAACCGGTCCCTTAATATAGAGATAACGGTGGGAAAAAAGAAGACTTTCTGTAGAAGGTTTCTGAACGTACCATGTAAATCCTGTGTGAGCTTAGTGATGTCAGGATTCTCAGCTTGAAAAAGCTAATTAATATGGTAACGTTCAGATGAAGCAATCGATCATCTCAAAAGGAAGTTTGAGGTTATCCCATTGGTCGATAATGATGGTCATTGCCTCCAGTCTTGCTCACCATCGTGTTGCTACTAAACTTGGCACTTTAAGTCTTTAACAGGTGTATCGCCTTCGTTCAGGATTTTGTATGTCTCTTTAAGAGTTTGTTCTCTTGGGACTGTTTGAGAACCAGTTGTGTGTTTCCTCACCATGAAATCTAATTCTAGTGCAAGTCCATCTGAGGCCTTACTGGCTGCTAAAAGCGACGAATGGCAGACACATCTAAATACTATTGAGTTGGGGTTGTCTTTCTTTAGCAAAGTCACTAGAGAATAATTACGATCAATCATTGCATCGGCCCCGTCCCTTAATTCCTACTCCAATCAGTTTATCAACTGCCAATTTGTCTTCATCCATTACAGATTTTACAGGTTTGTAGAGGCTGTGCGGTCCACGAGTGGAACCAAAAGATAAAATGTGCTGACTATTTCTCTCTTGGAGCACTGTAATACCGTATCGTTAGAGTATATCTTAGTTTTACCAGACCACTGAGCTGATTAACAGCTCTCCTAGGGCTGGCCCGAAGGATTAAATATTTTTACGTGGCTAGGAACCAATTGGTTACCTAGCAACGGGACCTACAGCTTATTGTGGGATCCGAACCACACCATATCGAGAAATGAACTTCTATCACCAGAAATAAAGTTCTCTGATTCCGCGTTGACCGAGCCGGGAATCGAACCTGGGACCACCGGATTGGCAGCCCAGCTCGAAAACCACTCGTCCAGCGTGGTACTCCGTATCGTTAGAGTTAAACATAAAATATTTGCTGCATTTGTGCTCTCATCTACCAATAAACTGAACTATGGGTCTCCTATATCCTTTCTCAGGATTTTTGCAAAACTTGGGGCTATTACATTTCTCTGTGATCTTGCACAGTTTGTTCTATGGAGTTTGAAGATTTGAAGGGGCTTGGAATTTTCGTGTAGCTGAGTTGCTGAGGCACAATTTCTCCTAGATGATCAAGTGTAGATGAGTGATCTGTTATGTACACAGCCAATCTAAGTTCTGCAACCCCTAGATGGATCTTGTATTGCAGGCAGCACTGAGTCTGTGATCGAGGTTTGACCCTTACCGGTGGAAGCACTGATGTAGTCTTTATGTTTTTTCCTTTACAATAGCCAGTAATAGCTTTAATGTGGGCCTGAAAAGTTATAATACAGATCTTATATCGAGCGTTTGTACTATCTCCCACGACGGGTTGGAGCCAGCCACTAAAAAAAGAATCTAATTTCTTCTCCTGTGCTCTCTTTACCGGCCATATTTCAGATCCATATGCCAATGCTAGTCTCACTACTTTTCTATTTGCTAGTTGCTAGTTTAATTAGAAGCGATAGACGAGAAACTTATCAATTATGAAAGTGAACGTGTGTTTGTATCTTGCGCTTTTACTGTTTCTGAAAATGCTTACTTATATGAGCAACAACAAAAAATTACAAAGAATGTAAAAAGCAAAGATGGAATATTAATGAAAAACCGAGTTCAAGAAAAAGATGGAGGCGGGGACGGGTGGAAATGGCTCTCGTGAATTCGCATTGCAGAAATGAATGATTCTCCCGCTCATTATTTTCCACTCCCTTTTAAGCATCCATAATAGGGACGAAATCTGGTGCTGACATCGTCAGCATTTTATCATTTCGGAGACGAGGCAACTTCGCAAATAGCCCCGTTACCCAACAACACGTCTTGTAGATCCCTTCCGCTCCCAAACACGTCCTAAGAGTTTAAGGCGTAATTATTCGTGAAAGTGCCACGTGTAAGTCATTTACTGAATTGAATTAATTCGTCGCACACCGGATGAAGAAATATGATTCCGCTATGTTGTTGAGGTACTTTGTTTATGGCGTCCCATTGTCTGATTGACTTATATATATAGATATATATAATATATATATATATTAATATATATCGAGCTACAAATGTCCTTTAATATCTAATTCGCTCTTACCTCGAATTAATATATTTTCATATATGTTTAAACCGAAGGGGCAATTTATTCAGCGATAAGTAGAATTGCCGGCCGACGGGCACGAACCATCGCATCTTCAATTCCAGGACTGGCAGTGAAGCCTTAGCCAACCCCGCACGAGGTAGAGGAATTAGATATTAAAGGACATTTGTAGCTCGATATATGTATATGAATCAGGTAATGTGATATGACTTATATATATATATATATATATATATATATATATATATATATATTACTTCCTATATTAGGCCTTGTGAAGACCTAGAATACGTAAACAGAAATGATTGAGGGATTTCAAGAGGGAATTGCTTGAACTTACCGTAAACTGATTATATTGATTTCTTTCTTAGAGGGAAGGTCGCCAGAAAACTCAGTCGTTACTTTAAAACTATTTATTTACAAAGAGGCCCGTGCTGGCCTGGAGAAAAGTTAAAGGATATTGGCCCCCACGTTGGGGCTTATAGTTCTCATTCAATTCAAGCTGATTTTCATTCACGTGGGTTAATGCACACTTGCGAGCAGAGAGACGGCACGTGACTCATGGAATCTGGAAAAGAATCCCAGATTAAACGACATAAAAGGAAAAATGACTTCTTGCTTTGATTAAGGCTGATTAATTCTCTAACATTGGGGAAGGTAAACTCGAATGGTTCACTGAGGTATGCACGAAAACTAGGTCTTTAACAAGTCACAAAGGGGAGCACGTGGCCGATGAGGACAAAGGGCTTCTGATGTAGAAGGGGTAAAAATAAGAATTGGAAATGAATTTAGCAAGAGTCGTATGGTAGTAAAAGGTGCTGGGTTGAAGTTTACACTTTCAGACGTACCTTTATGCAATATTCTGTGTATCCTTGTAGAAGAATGCGGTCCGACCTCTGTTCAGGTCTGGGGTCCGTGTCCACCAGTGCGTCGTGGGTAGGCCATATTTTGGGAGGCTGGCAATTTGACCTCTGTCCGAGACCACGTCCCGCAGCCGACTGAGACCGATACTGCTTGCTTTCGAATCACGGGGCTTCCAACAACCGCCTCGAGCATTGCCTGAAAGGTGGTAAACACAACGCGCATGCAAATTGGGAAGGAAAATAGGTCTTATTGTAGAAGTCCCTAAAATCCATCTCGAAGCCTAGCTACTCTTGTGACCTGCCTCTCTTACCCTAAGCTTCCGTCAGACCGGAAATATCATTCCTACGACATCCCCACTCTCCCAACAACAGTAGCTTCAAGAGACGGCATGGCTGCTACTTTTATAATTAAACAAAAACTAAAAACTCTGCTGGGAAAGGCGAGGCGTTCTATAAACGTAGCAGCTCCCCCTGTTAAGAAGGCATTCACTCCCTTTCGGGCGTGAAGGTCTTGGCTTAAATAAGTTGATCGCCTCGACAACCCAGTTCTCCTACTCTAACTTGAAGTTTTTTGAGCAGCGATACGGCTGACTACAATGGCCTACCTAACTTATAGGCAAAGATGCTAAGTGTACTAACTTAATATAGTGATGTAGTCTAGCCTAATAAACAACTACAGGTTGTCTTGTGACGACAGTCTACTCTACCCCTAGATAAGGTTACTTGAAGATTCTACTTGCTACTAACCTAATGCCCTGGTACTAAATCATTAGCCTAACCTACTCAATACAGTTAAATGAAAGACGCAATCATTCCAGAGTGTGGTACGCACAGCAGTAGTTCAGCGACGGAACTGTTAAAATACATAATGAGAGGTAATGATGCGTTGGGGATGATGAGTGGTTAAATTACCAGGAGGGAAATGCAATGAGGTAGTTATGACATTTACATGAGTGTTAGTATCACAATTTCTAGGGGTTAGAGGGTTAGTTCTACTGGCAGAGATCAGGCTGGCTACCTTCTCTGGGTAGGTGCCAGGATCATTCTGCAAATGAATGCGACACTGTACCTCGGGCACAGGTGTCAAGGAGAGCATGTGGCTCTTTTGTGTTAGTTTGTTAATGACGTCCCTTCTTCTTCTTATTCCCCCAGGACCTGGCTATACCAGTCCTTGGAGTAGACGGAGGCACCGACTCTGGGGAAAGGCCAGAAACGCCGGCAGGAGCAGAGGCAGTGGTAGCCTGAGGCGGTATGAAGGTGAGGTCTGCCGGAGGTTCATCCTCGGGCGACAGTGGTGAGGTGAGAAGACGGAACTAGTGATTGGCCATGGGCTGCGGTAAGCTCCATGCCTGTTGGAGGATCTCCTGTAGGAGGATCCTTGGGTAGGTTAGGCGCCGGCACTAGCTCGGGGCCAGGCGCAGAAGTCAAGTTCGGTGGTGGCTCTACGTCCAGGCTGGACTGAGCTTGTACTGGGCACAGTGCTGCCAAGTGGCACTGGCAGAGAGTTGAGGTCGACTGGACCTGTGGCGGGTACCGGAGGTGCAATACCTCTCAGCGTGCCCTTGGAAATGGGAGACAGAGGCTCCTGTCTCTGGTTGAAGGCTAGGCCTTGGGGAACATGGACAGTGTCCGCTGCTGATAGTCGGCTAGGGCACCTAGGCCAATTAGTAGAGTGCCCTATTACGTTGCAGGTTTTGCAACGGAACTGTGAATGATCAATCTCCCTTCCTGGTAACGAGGGAGACTGTTGGTGGTTGTACTTCCTGGAGGAAGTAAAATTTCGATTACTCCTTGCTTTAGAGTGATTGGACGTGGGGTTAGGACCCCTAGGCTTTTTGGAATGCGAGGGAGACTTCATGTCTTGCCCTAGGAGGAGGTCGTAACCTCCTGGAATGTAGCTTGCAACTGCAAGGGTACAAATTCTGGAAAAAATGAGGTCTGGTGACCCTCATTGACGGTCGGAAGGATCAGCTTGATATGGTTGATACCTTCGATGGTGATTAAATGACGTCTATCGACGTTTGCCCTCGGGGGATTCGGTCCTTCCCGTTATCAGGGAGATTTGAGCGCCAGAGTCGTCGTAGGCTCTGACGTGGCTTGGCTGATAATGGCTTTGGAGGGGTGCGACGGTTATAGGGCCCTTAGCTGTGGTCCTAGAGAAGAAGGATTGGTGACGGCCTTGCGATGGCCGGAATATTGTGGTTCGCGCACCCTCCGTAATTTGCAGACATGTGACCCTTGCGGCCACAGTCTCGGCAGAACTTGTTCCAGAACCTCTTCCGTGGCACTGGATGATAAGACCGAGATGGCCCCACAGGTTGCGAATCTGTGGAGTCACCAAGGCTGGCAGTGTGCTCGGGCACAGGTGAAACGTCCTCTGTTGGATCACCCTCGGAAACAAGTCCGGGGTCAACTGGTGGGCTTACCTCTTCCAAAGGGGAGGAGGTAGGCGGTAAAGTGGTAAGAGGCTGAGATGGTGCGGAAGAAACTTCGGGCTCTGACACTGGGTCAGGGCCAGGTTCGCAAATAGACAGGATGTCGGGACATCGGAGGCACTAGCCTCTGAACCTAAAATTGAGGTGTGGTTATCTGGCATGCTGCAGGTGTCCGGTGCATCTGGTAGTGGGAGCTGCGTCCAGGGGAGATACGGCTTTAGTAAATCTCGGCCCAATATCACCTGATAAACATCATGAAATTGGTCCACTACGCCCAGGCGGCACAATGTGGTTTCCTTGGTCACCTGGTCCAGAAAGGGCATTTTTACATTCAGAAGGACTGAAGGAACAGAATAGAGGTTACCGTCAATCCATTCGAACTGAATTTCTTCGTCCGTCCGGATTTTGGCACCCCTAGGCAATGCCTTTCTGGAAATAAGGGAGACCTGGGCTTCGGTGTCGGCCATGACTTGTATCCACCGATAGGGCGTAGGAGACAGTTCATCAGGCAGGGCTACATGGTAGCCTTGGAGAAGTTCACCCTGGAAGCTCTCCTCCCAAGGTAGAGACCGACTTGGGCACTGGTCGGAATCCACAGCATGCCCACGCACACAACAAGTGGTGCAGAACCTCCGCAACCACCTCTTACCGGGAGTCCAGCTCATGGTCTGGGGCTTGGAAACTAGCAGAGAGATTGCGTCATCTAGGAGAGCTAGCTCATGCTTTCTCTCTTCTTCTCTTTCCTTTCTCTCTGCTTCTGCGGCTTTCCTCTCTGCTTCTCTTTCTTCCTTTCCCTGCTGGCGCGCAGCAGCCTGCTGCGTCTTTATCCACTGGTCAAGGGCTGGTCCAGTGTAACCAGCCTCCCTGCCCAGAGTTATGAGGGCTCCGAGCTTCTCTAGCTCTCTGGCAAAGAAGTCACGGGAAGCAGGGGAAGACATTTCCCTTAGGCTACAGTAGAGGCTCGGAAGAAAATGAAAATAATGGCCAGGAAAGGGTACTGAATGGAATAGGAGTGCCTACTGTGGAAAGTGGCACTCACTTGGAAAGGTGTTCTGCGACGTGGTAGAGAAAAAGTCTGAGAAGACTGGGTGCTCTGTGGCACTTGGGAAGTGTCCCGTAAGTTGGTGGCACTTCTGGATTGGCACCTTCTAAAGAGGTGAAAAAATCAATGGAGTGTACGGCGTACGTCACACTTAAGGGCGTTCCTAAGTTGGGAGACGCTGGAATGGGCTACTGTAGGTCCAATACAGGTGCACGGCACTTATGAGGAGGCGTTCCTTGGTTCAGTGATCCAAAATGGTGGATACTCTATAATGAATGAGCGTTCCGTAGGACGGACACGCAGGTATAGGGCTACCTGTACGTCTGTACAGGTGCGCGGCACTTATGAGGAGGCGTTCCTTGGGTTGGTCCGAAGGATCACTGATCCTCGTACACGGACATTAATGAATTGGGCGTTCCGTATGGACGGACACGCAGGTTTGTCAGCACTTAGGGCTGGTATTGCGGCACTTCGGGAGGCGTTCCCTTTGTTGAGTGTTCCGAAGGATCACTGACCCTTGTACATGGACACACTAGTTACTTGGGCGTTCCGTAAGGACGGACACGCAGGTTTAATGGCTACCTGTACGGCCTGTACAGGTGCAATGGCACTTATGGAGGCGTTCCTTGGAGCACTGGTATCGTGCTGGTATGTCCCGTCGGACGACACTAGATGCAGTATACTTAAGTATACCGAAGTGAAAGGGCACTCTGTTCGGGGCAGAGTGTAATGGTGGAGGAGAGAAAGTAAAAGGTGGGAGTACTTCAGCAGCCAGTCGATGGACAGGGTCAAGAATTAGTGGCACTGTGAAATGGTAAGACCTGACGTGCACTGGTGGTGGCCAGTCCTAAACTGGTAACGACTTCCCTGTCTGGAAGTAATGAATTGGCGTGGCACACTGTGCGAATTGTGCTTGCGGTATACGCAAGTCTTTTGTGATAAAGAAAATGAAAAGACCACTCGGGCAACGACAGGTAATGGAAATTTTAGAAATGCTCAGTCACTCGCTGAAGTACTCGATAATGAAACAAATAAATGTTTGCAAACTGCACTGGACACATGCGCGTACGTATCACGCTGTGTAAATGAAAGACACAAGAGACTAAAATAATGTTAATTCTGCATGCTATAATTAATGGTAAGATGTAGTACTCTTGGCTTCGTGAATACTGGGTTCTGGTTCTCTCTCTCTCTCTCTCTCTCTCTCTCTCTCTCTCTCTCTCTCTCGGAGAGGGTGAAAAATGATATGTGAATGAACTCCCTTATATTGAATTGAACTACTAACGTTAGTTTAATATGACGCAACTTGCGTTAAATGATTTACTTACGTTAACGTGAAATGAAAGAATTGCTTTTGAAAACGTTTTATGAAAATGATAACGCGCTCGCGTTGAACGATTTTTACGTTAATGTAGCGGCTCGCGCTTACGAAATGATTTGCGTTTCAATATGAATTTTACAACGACGCGTTTTACGTTAACAATTCTTGTGATTTACTCTACTTGAGATTTACGTTAACTTTATGTAAGATTACTAGGTCCCCGTGAACAGTGAAATGACGGTAAGGATTTTAAAACGATGTTAGCAAACAATTGTAAATGAGGTTACGTTAAGTGCGAAGTGAAATGAAACTTCGCTCAGCGCGCGAGTGAGCGATGCGAGGTGAAACATGTGAGGAGAGCTGACCAGCGCGGGCGAATCAGCTGATTCTCTGTAAATGCGAAGGCAATTTACAACACAAAATACTACTTTCTTATTCAAGGCGAATTACGTTAATTTTTCTGGCAGGACGATAGATACTAGTACCAAGATCGATATTATTTACGTTAAAACTTTGAGACTTACGTTACTTTGCTTAAATTGTTTAGGTAATGTTTAAAGGGATAAAAACATGGCTGCCGCTGTGAATGAGACGAAGGTTGGTTGAGACCGCGCAGGCGCGAGAGAGCGCGAAGCTGAATTAGCCGAGAGGTAAGCGGTTACCAACACTTGGAATGAAAACTAAGTTAAAAATGAATACCCTAACATATCACAGACAAAAGAATTGTACACTTCTTTTGCCGTAACTATTAGTAAAACACTCCTAACTAGCTAGGCTTTCAAACACAGCAATAAACCCTGGCAAAGCACTTCCTAGTTTGATCTGGTTCTTTCTGGCATCTATTCTACACACGTGCTGTCTCGTCCGACGAGGACAGCACAAAGTAACAGAAAATTCGCGGGGCAAATTGTTTGCTCGCCGCTAAAATAAAGCTCTGGCGCGTTCGCCGTTACAATAATAAGATTTCTACCTACGCTCTTTTAAACACTTCTACAATAAAAATACTTAAACGTACCTTAAGCTAACATTAGTTATAGAATAATCATATTAATGAATGGAATACCTTACCGTGAGTCAGTGTGTCTTCTTTCCCTGCAAGTGTGCTTGATTTACTTTTTGTAAAATAATTTACAGTTTACGTTTTACAACGGATAACGCGATTTACAAGCTTTTTTAAGCAAGCCCGGATTCGATCCTCGGCGAGGTCGACAATATTACGTATATAGGGCCTTGTGAGAGACTAGATACGTAAACAGAAATGATTGAGGGATTTCAAGAGGGAATTGCTTGAACTTACCGTAAACTGATTATTATTGATTTCTTTCTTTAGAGGGAAGGTCGCCAGAAAACTCAGCTCGTTACTTTAAAACTATTTATTTACAAAGAGGCCCGTGCTGGCCTGGAGAAAAGTTAAACGATATTGGCCCCCACGTTGGGGCTTATAGTCTCATTCAATTCAAGCTGATTTTCATTCACGTGGGTTAATGCACACTTGCGAGCAGAGAGACGGCACGTGACTCATGGAATCTGGAAAAGAATCCCAGATTAAACGACATAAAAGGAAAAATGACTTCTTGCTTTGATTAAGGCTGATTAATTCTCTAACATTGGGGAAGGTAAACTCGAATGGTTCACTGAGGTATGCACGAAAACTAGGTCTTTAACAAGTCACAAAGGGCGCACGTGGCCCGATGAGGACAAAGGGCTTCTGATGTAGAAGGGGTAAAATAAGAATTGGAAATGAATTTAGCAAGAGTCGTATGGTAGTAAAAGGTGCTGGGTTGAAGTTTACACTTTCAGACGTACCTTTATGCAATATTCTGTGTATCCTTGTAGAAGAATGCGGTCCGACCTCTGTTCAGGTCTGGGGTCCGTGTCCACCAGTGCGTCGTGGGTAGGCCATATTTTGGAGGCTGGCAATTTGACCTCTGTCCGAGACCACGTCCCGCAGCCGACTGAGACCGATACTGCTTGCTTTCGAATCACGGGGCTTCCAACAACCGCCTCGAGCATTGCCTGAAAGGTGGTAAACACAACGCCAGCAAATTGGGAAGGAAATAGGTCTTATTGTAGAAGTCCCTAAAATCCATCTCGAAGCCTAGCTACTCTTGTGACCTGCCTCTCTTACCCTAAGCTTCCGTCAGACCGGAAATATCATTCCTACGACATCCCCACTCTCCCAACAACAGTAGCTTCAAGAGACGGCATGGCTGCTACTTTTATAATAAACAAAACTAAAACTCTGCTGGGAAGGCGAGGCGTTATCGTAGCAATAAATGTATCTAATATATATATATATATATATATATATATATATATATATATATATATATAATTTGTGTGTGTGTTTTTTATCTTAATGGATTAGTGGCCTCTGTTAAACTTGCCTTTGAAGAAGTAAAAAGATGTATACTTTTATCATTTCTGGATGTTAATATTCCCAGGATTCTTAAGAAATTTAAATTGTCGACGTACAGAAGATCTACAGATGTCTGCTTATATATTCATTACTGTTCCATTCACAGCGGTCACAAGAAAGCAGCCACCCTTTCATCAATGTTTGTCGGTATCCTAACGATATGTAGTCATGAATTTAGAGCATGAAATTAACAAGATTTATATCACTGCTTTTGACTCAAATGTCCACTTTCCACTAATATTGTTTTTTTAATTGCTTGGCTAGAAAACTCTTTTCTTGTTAAAAGCAAAAGCAACATTTAATTTACAAAGAGACTACTCAGCAGTCTTACCATTTAGGGAGGAATTAATATCACCAAAGCTGTTCACAACTTTTAATGTGAAGGTTGCTTTTAGTAACAAATTCACGGCGAGAAGTTGATTAAAAAGTCTCCCACAATTATACGTTCCACGCATACCGGTACCTACTTGGTTTTGATTTCCTCATCTTTGTGACGAACTAGTTTATATATTACATATATATACATATATATATTATAATCTAAGTATATAATATATATCTATATACTATTATAGATTATATATATTTATATATATGCATGTTCTTTGGAAACTATTGGAAAAACACATGGACATCTCCTCGCAAATCTGTCTTATTTGGCTTTTTTTTTTTTTTTTTTGTATGGTGTTTTTACGTTGCATGGAACCAGTGGTTATTCAGCAACGGGACCAACGGCTTTACGTGACTTCCGAACCACGTCGAGAGTGCACCTCTATCACCAGAAATACACATCTCTCACTCCTCAATGGAATGGCCGAGAATCGAACCCGCGACTACCGAGGTGAGAAGCAAATACCAAACCAACCACGCCACTGAGGCGCTAATTGGCTCTTTTTAATGTACCCAAACCAAATGCATATTTGGTGATAAGGGGGCCAGAATGGTTGGCTAAGCCTTTTGAGCATGAAAACAAGTTTCCCATCATCAACCGATAATAAGTGAGGAGAAGCGTATTATATAAGTTTTCTTGGAAACATTTCTGTCTCTGCGTGGCTGCGTGTCTGTGTGCCCGGGGGATTCTAGGAATTCCGAAGGCTTCAGGATCCTGCAGTCGTTAAGATTAAAGAAGACGTTATAATGCAATGGGCGGTTCTCCAGGAGGTGGAAGAAATGATTCCAAAGACAGGTTCTTCCGAAGACAGGTTATGGATCCGTTTAGAAGCTGAAGACAGCTTCACATGATCCTGGAGTCTTTAAGAATTTAAGAAAACGTTATAATCCATGTGGGCGTTTCTCCAGCAAAAGACTTCTCAAAGGGATCCTGGAGTCGTGAAGATGTCTGTCTACAAGCCTCTCATAAGCAAGATCGTGGGCTTCACTCGTTCTTGTACAATACTAAAGAACAGGGTTTGATGGAATTACTAGAAGCCTGTTGAAGACGTCATAATTCAATGGGCGTTTCTCCAGTAATGCTTCACTAGCTGAAGACTGCTTCAAAGGATCCTGGAGTCGTGAAGACGTCTTCAAGAATGCTTTTAAATACAATGAGCGTTTCTCTAGAATTTATGAACGCTGTTAAGTTGGCTGGGCTGCCCATCCTTGTACTGAATTTGAAACAAGGTGCAGTTGTTATGCTTATTTGCAATCTGTGCTTGTCCAAGGGCAGAGAGAGAGAGAAAAGAGGGAGGGGTGGGGGCGGGGGTATGTTTTAGTTGTGACTCAAACCCCAAATGGACTGAATAGAACCTCGACAGACACCTTTAGCGGGGCGTATATTTCCCATAGGGGAAATATGGAAATTTATTCAAAGACAACAAAAAAACAGAGCTCTTTGTAAATACAGTTCCTTCCTTTGTAATTTTTACATGCTTTTATTTAACTTGACTTCTGCGTCTGTCTGTCTGTCTCCCTGTTTGGGTCAAATCTTGTAAGTCAATTTTCGACCTGTTCCCTTTGTCCGATTGATTTGAAATTTTGCATGGTTAGTCAATCCCGCTGTCAATTAATACCACTTACATGATCAATAAGTCAGCAGTGACCTCTAGTGACCCTGCAGTGACCTCTCCCAGTATCTTAGGAACTGTATGACACTCTTTGGATGTTTCTCAACTTCTTTGACTCGGTAGAATCGATCTTCTATATAATAACTCCTCCCTTCCCCCTTCCGAAGTACCTTCCAAAGCACACCATCAAGTGTTAATTTAACTGTGTCCTCTCTCTTCCCTTCCCCTCCTGATCTCCCCCTCCCCATTCCGGAGGCTTCCCCCTTCCCTAATCCTCCCCCATCCCTTCCACTTCCCCCTCCCTATACCCATCCCGTCCCCTACCCTCCCTTCCTCTTGCTGCTCCCCTTTTCCTCCAGTAGTACCCTTTCCTCCTCCACTTATTGGTATTTTTCATTTGATGCCTGTTGTAACTTCACTTTGATTTTAACTGGTGTGTGCTACAGCAATGGGTAAGATTAATCATTTTATTAACTTAAGGTAATAAAATAGTTTTTACGAAAGCCCATGTGAACTGATAAACTGTGCAGTTACAAGGACCACCATTAAAAATCACATGGCTTAATTCAGGTTTAGTCATCTTAATAATAAATATTTCTGGGCTCAGCTCGTGTCGCTGCGCGAAATATCCTTTAATCTATTATTTCTAGGGTAAATGCACTAACACATACCAGAGAATAAATAAATAAAGAAAAAGGTCAGTACAACTGACTCGCTCACCCTCCAAGAGGGTGTCGGTATGAACACTATGGCGAGTGAGACCACTACCACGAGCCAAATGCCAATAGAATTCTCCCACTACAAAATCCCCCCAAGAGGAGAGCCGACCCACAGAGTGGGCAGCAACTACTACTACTCCATCCCATGCTCCCGACTGCTGCGCCTCTGGTGGCCATCCTTTTCAGTTAGCGCACACGATACACACGTGCCCTTTTTTACTCTGTGTTTTTTGTGCCCTTTTCTTTGGATTTCTTTATCATGGAGCGTGCAGCCATCGCAGCAGCTAAGTTAAGTACTCAGTGTTTATTGCTATTTGGTTTTTTCCGGCCCTGAGCCCGTATTTGCCGTTTTTTAGGTATAAATACGAACTCTAGGTCGGAAGCATGGCAGCATGGTTCTGCCTCGTGGTGGGTTCGTTCTTGGTCGCCCATACCCAGAACATCCCCTTACTTAAGTACGCTCTGTTTTAATCATCCACTTTGTTTAGGGTACGGTCTACACGGTTTTGTCATGCATGCATGTCTTTTACCTTATGTAGGCTCCTTCCATCCAGACCCTAGCCACGGCTCTTAGTATCGGCCTCGGCTAGCTTTTGAGTGTAGACTTTCCTTCGGGTTAGTCGTACACTCCTGGATTTTTTCTCCTACTATTTTGTTTTCTTTCTTTCATAATTATTCATTTGAATTATTTTATATGATATTTGTTCAGGTTAGTTAGGCGTCTGGCTTTGCTTAGCCTAGGTTGTGGCCCATAGGGCCTATATGCTACCGCTCTTCAGTTCGGTTGCTTCCGATAGCATCTCTCTGATCAGCTGGTTATGTTTCTAGGCTTTGTTGTCCATTGTTTTGTACTTACCGCCCCGTGGTCACTACGTGATCACGGGGCAGCCAGACGCCTGTCCAGTCACCTTCCCCCCCTCCCGCTCTTCCATAGAGTCGGGGGGTGGGTCGGTCTGCCCATGCTCGCTCCGCATACCTGAGCCTGCCTCCCTCTCTCCCCCCAGGCGGAGGGAGTAGAGGGACGGGACAGACCCAGACTGGACTCGACCTCTCCGGCTTCTCGGTCCGGCCGGATGGTAAGGTGGGGGGGGACTGGCCTTTCCCCCCTCCGTTGCTACTCCGTCGCTCCGTTGCTAGCCCGAGTCTGTATGTCCTCTCGCTCTTTCCCACCTTACTAGGGCTCCTTTACTACCGGAGACCTGGCATCCAGCGGAAAGTTGCTAGTCCACCCAGCAGGGTGGACCGGGGCATACAGTTGGTCCCTTCTAACCACTCCGTCTCGCTGAGTTACGACACTCCGCCACGCACTGGACTTAGTCCGGTACGTTCGAGTTTTATAGGTTTAAGATCTATTATGTTAAACTAGTAAGTTTATCTTAAGCTACCTTAAACCATCCCCCTCCCTTACCTGTCTCACCGGATCTCTCCGGGGTTATAGCCTATTCAGGCGATAAGGGAGGGGTTATGCCCAAATTTTTTCCGAGCTCCGGCATGCAACGGAGTTCTTCTGTCCTTTAGCCTGTAAGTGATAGTCTTTAAGATACTCATGTGTCTTTTCACTTACAGACCACCAACTGTGAGCATCCGGGATGCGCCGCCACACTTCAAGACCCATGTGGACATGAAGTTTGCCGGTCCCATGCTCCATGCGCGACTCCGCACGGGGACATCCAGGTCTGGTACCACGAGACGTGTACCATCTGTTATGATCTGGTGAGCCAGCTCTTAGACGGGGTAAGTATTCCAACTCCGTTAACTGGTCCTCATTTGTTACAGTGCTTAAGTTTTTACATTAATCTCCCTAACTTAAGATAAAATTCATGGGGTTTTGTAGCCCCTATAATTTTAAGTTAAGCTTTTAAATTGGTTTTAGTTTTAAGTTTAATCTTAAAATCTAATCAATACCCTCTCTTCCAGGCTCCTGCTGTGAGGGATACCGCACTGGCAACCCTGCGGGCCTGGGTCGGCGGTTTTGGGAAGAACGCCGCCAAGGGTATGCCCTACATTCTTGAGAAGAAGTTGGCGGTACTAATCTTCCCCGGAGGCAAGGCTACAGGCTACGTCGACCCAGCAGAGGCGGCCCCGACTATCGCTTTCATCCAGCAACAGCTGGCTGCCTCGTTGACGGACCAAGGCCAGGACATCTCCTCGGAAGTTGCGACGCTCGATATTAATGTTGAACCTATGGTAGGTGTAGACGACCTGTTGGTCGAGGTAGGTTCGTTGGACCCCAAGGATGCCTTGGTGCAACTGGATCTTCTACCCCTGCAACCTCTCCATCCTTCCAAGGCTTTACAGGTAATGAACTATATACTTCTCCTGACGCTTCCGTTAGACCCAAGGTCAAAGGTCAAGCAGTGAAAACCTTGACGAAGACGTCGTCGTCGTCTAAAAAGACGGCGTCGGCATCATCTTCTTCTCGTAAGTCTCCGGCTAGAAATCCCGGAGCAGAGAGATCTAAAGCTTCTGGGTCCGGCTCTAAGTCCTCTAGGAGTAAATCCTCCAGGGAGAGATCTCATACTCCAGCGGAGTCGTCAGTTCCGCTACCTTTGGTTCCGGTTCAGAGCCACCCTTCCACCTCCGCAGCAGCTCCGGCTTTGGACTCCAACGCTGGTCTGTTGCAACAAGTGGGCGATCTGGTTGGTTCTCTGAAAAACAGCATGGAACAAATGATCTCCCGGTTGTCTGATAGGATCACCTCTCAGGACAACATTATAGCCGGACTGAGCCAAGCTCCACTAGCCTCTTCTCCACCTTTCAGCACAGGGGGAGCCCAATTACCCCCGTATGACTCTCTACCTCCGTTCTCAATGAACAACCCTTGGAGAGTAGCGTCATACGCCCCCTTCCAAGACGGGCTTATCTCTATCCCGGAATGTGGAACTCGGAGGATTGAAGACTTCGAGTTCTACCCGGAAGACCTTCAGCCTCCGTTCATCGGCTACGCCAGGCTCACCGCCTCAGCCATGACTCGGGACGATAAGGTACCAAAAGAGACAGTCCTCTATTCACGAGACCAGGCTCAGAGAGAATGGCTCAGGTGTCTAGAGGACATGGATTGTTCCAACACGAAATCCAACCTTTTAAGAGTCCGTTTACGATCTTTACGATGGAAGAGAGTACCCCGCTCCCTTTCTTGACAAAGATCGCGACAACCACCATTCCAGCAGCCCAGAAGGGGGATTCCATGCCTCAGCTGAAGGAAGCAGATCCTACGTCTCCTTTACTTCCTTCAGCCGGTGAATTGTGGAAGATTTACCCAACACCTTCTCAGCTGGCAAACTCAAACCAGACTGTGCTATGGAGCAGTTTGGTGAGAAGCTACCTAGGCTTCCAGATAGCCTTATTCAGGCGGAATTCGATGCCAAATCGCGGTTAGCCAGGTCTATTAATTCCATGGCTATGACCGAGGTGGCTACCATTGCCTATGGGTCGGAGCCACTCTTTAAGCTTCTTACCAAATCTTTGACTCAAACGGTGCAGTCGGATATGTTTGAGTTCACCACTGCTAGGACGAATTGTAGGAAACATGTCCTACAAGAAGCAACAATTCGGCACGAGCCGAATAAGTTGCTTACGTCAAGCATCTGGGGAGCGGACCTCTTCCCAGAAGCGATGGTGAAGGAGGTTCAGGCAGAGGCTACGAGATTGAACCAAAGCCTTAAAGACCGTTGGGGTCTTACTGCCAAGAGACGACAGGATCAAGCCGGTAAGGGTAAGGCTCAAAGGAAACCCAGACGTTTCCAGCCCTACCAGAAGAAACAGCCACGCTTTTCTCAGCAGGTTCCGGCTGTTCCCTTGGTGCAAACAGCCCAACCTTCTACCTCAAAGGCTCAATCGCAGCCGATTTACGTTATCTCCCCTCAGCCTCAACCCTCCACCTCTTACGCTCTCTCTCCAGCCTACAATCAGGTCTTCGAGGGTCAAGCTTCCCAGAAGTATGACCGCTCGGGTAAGGGAGGCAGAGAGGTAAGCGATCCTTTCGTGGGAGAGGATCGGGAGGTCCCTTTAATAGAGGAAAGCATTTCAGGGGAGGCCGAGGAGGCTACCAAAACCAATGAGGATTTTCAGGTAGGAGGGAGGCTGTTTCACTTTCGCCACCGGTGGAACTTCAGCAAGTGGGCTCAGAGCATTGTGTCAAAAGGCCTGGGTTGGAGCTGGTTAGCGAGCCCACCCCCATCCAGACCTTTCCGCCAACTTCCTTCCAAGGAATTGACGGAGTATGCGGAGGATCTCCTTCAGAAAGGAGCTATAGCGAGAGTCAACAGGTTAAAATTTCAAGGTCGCTTGTTCAGCGTGCCAAAGAAAGGCTCACAAAAAAGAAGGGTAATCTTAGACTTGTCCCGCTTAAACTTAGCCATTCGCTGCGACAAGTTCAAGATGCTCACGATCTCGCAGGTGCGGACCTTACTTCCCCGTGGGGCCGTCACACCACCTCTATCGATCTTACAGACGCTTACTATCATATCCCTATTGCAAGACACTTCCGTCCGTATCTGGGCTTCAAGATAGGAGACCAGACATTCTCCTTCAAGGTAGTTCCTTTCGGGCTCAACGTAGCACCCAGGGTGTTCACGAAGCTGGCGGAAGTAGTAGTTCAACAACTAAGATCGCAAGGGGTTATGGTAGTAGCGTATCTCGACGATTGGTTGATCTGGGCTTCAACAGTCGAGGAATGCAACAGAGCAACACTGAAAGTGATTCAGTTCCTGGAATATCTAGGCTTCAAGATAAACAGGACCAAGTCAAGACTCACTCCAGAGTCAAACTTTCAGTGGCTGGGCATTCAATGGAATCTATCCTCCCATACTCTGTCGATTCCATCAACCAAGAGGAAAGAAATAGCGAAGTCAGTCAAGCAATTTCTGAGTCACAAACTGGCGTCAAGAAGAACTCAGGAAAGGATCCTGGGTTCACTCCAGTTTGCATCAGTGACAAACATCCTGATGAAAGCCAAACTGAAAGACCTAACAGAATCTGGCGCTCACGAGCAAATGTCAGGTCCAGGGACAAATTATCCTCAGTCCCTCTGATTCTACGGAATCGACTCCGGCCGTGGGCGAAAGTCAAGAACTTGTCGGTATCAGTGCCCCTTCAGTTTCCTCCACCAGGGATTACCATCCACACAGACGCTTCATTAAGCGGTTGGGGAGGATATTCCCAGTTCAAGAAAGTTCAAGGAACGTGGTCACCTCAGTTCCGTCAGTTCCATATAAACGTACTGGAGGCAATGGCAGTGTTCTTGACTCTGAAAAGGTTACGTCCGCCAAAGTACTCCCATATAAAGCTAGTCTTGGACAGCGCAGTGGTAGTACATTGTATAAACAGAGGAGGCTCCAAATCACGTCATCTAAATCATGTCATGGTAGCCATCTTCTCCCTGGCGGACAAGTTCAGTTGGCATCTCTCCTCCACCCATATAGCTGGAGTGAGAAACGTCATATCAGATGCTCTATCCCGATCAGTACCTCTAGAGTCGGAATGGTCACTGGACAACAGTTCGTTCCAATGGATTCTTCAGAGAGTTCCAGGCCTACAAGTGGATCTCTTCGCATCTCAAGCGAACCACAAACTCCCATGTTATGTGGCCCCCAACCTGGACCCTCTGGCCTATGCCACGGACGCCCTGGCTCTAGACTGGAACAACTGGGAGAAGATTTATGTCTTTCCTCCAGTGAATCTTCTCATGAAGGTATTGAACAAACTCAGGACATTCAAGGGTCAAGTGGCTCTAGTAGCCCCAGACTGGCCGAAGAGCAATTGGTACCCTCTAATTCTGGAACTGGGTCTTCGCCCTCTTCGGATTCCCAGTCCCAGGCTCTCCCAGTCAGTACAAACGAAGACTGTGTTCGCTTCCTCAGGGATTCTCAAAACCCTAACTTTATGGATTTCATGAAGTTTGCAGCGAAAAGGGATGCGAATATTGACCCTCAAAATATTCTCTTCTTGGAATCCGATAAAAGAGATTCAACTTTGAGACAGTATGATGCTGCTGTCAAAAAGTTAGCAACCTTCCTGAGAGAATCAGATATTAGGATCATGACAATCAATTCAGCTATATCCTTTTTCAGATCCTTATTTGAAAAAGGCTAGCAGCTAGCACGATTACGACAAACAAGTCAGCCTTGAAAAAGATTTTTCAATTTGGTTTCAACATAGACTTGACAGATTCCTACTTCTCGTCTATTCCCAAGGCGTGTGCTAGACTTAGACCTTCTGTAAGGCCTACGTCAGTATCATGGTTCTTAAACGATGTTCTAAAGCTGGCTTCAGAAATCGATAATGACACATGCTCGTTTATAATGCTCTTAAGAAAAACTCTATTTTTATTAAGCTTGGCCTCAGGAGCTAGAATTTCAGAACTGTCGGCTTTATCCAGAGATCCGGATCATATTCAGTTCCTTCCCACAGGGGAAGTGCTACTTTCTCCGGAACGTAGTTTTATAGCTAAGAATGAAGATCCTTTGATGAGGTGGGAACCATGGAAGTACTACCCCTTCCACAAGATGTATCTCTTTGCCCAGTTTCAACCTTACGAGCCTTTCTGTCTAGGACCTCCTCATCCTCATCGGGTCCTCTCTTTGAAGAGAGAAAAAGGTGGTACTTTATCTATTAAAGGGCATCAGGCAACAAATCCTGTACTTCATTAAACAAGCCAATCCTGACTCTTTTCCAAAAGCACATGATGTCAGGGCAGTAGCCACCTCAATTAACTATTTCCAACATATGAACTTCGATGAGTTGAAAAAGTATACTGGATGGAAATCGCCGACAGTGTTCAAACGTCATTACTTAAAGTCCTTGGAAGCTCTGAAATTTTCAGCAGTAGCAGCGGGTAACATAGTTTCCCCCGACTCTACCTAATCTTTAGTAGAAGATCCAGTCCTCCTTTTACCTGCCTCACCCAACAGTTCGTCTATTCCTGCCTTGTTCATCTACGGTTTCCTTGTGTCTTAGCTGCTTTTATGATGATGTGGTGGGTGTCCCTTATTTTTTGCTAGGGGCACTCACAATTGATTGTGGATATTGATCTCTTGGATGTCATCCCCTTATTTTTATGCTAGGGGATACATCTTATTTGTAATGGTTACGGGTTTTGTATATTAAGTTATATACATTCCTTTATATGTTATTATTGTTGAGTTTGTTTTGTTCAACTTATTATGTTAATTGCTCTGGATTTCTGATACATATCTTTACACAGATACCATTTTGGTACATATATGCCATATTACCCTGTATATATGTAAATTACCTTAAGTTAAGAAATATTATTAGAATTAAGTTTAATTTAAGCATATTTCTATTTTGTATCATTGTGTATATGTATCCTTATTAGCAATTATATTCTTTTATTTTATTTTACCTTTTATTTGAGACCTCTTTTTGTTTTGTTGATTTCTGTTTACAATCTTGTGCTATTTCTCTGGTACGTTTTCGCGCAGCGACACGAGCTGAGCCCAGAAAAGGGATTTTGACGTAAGGAAAAATCTATTTTCGGGCGATTGGCTCGTGTCGCCAGCGAAATCCCGCCCTACCCATCCCATCGCCCAAGATTGTCTGCTAACTTCAGGATGGCCACCAGAGGCGCAGCAGTCGGGAGCATGGGATGGAGTAGTAGTAGTTGCTGCCCACTCTGTGGGTCGGCTCTCCTCTTGGGGGGATTTTGTAGTGGGAGAATTCTATTGGCATTTGGCTCGTGGTAGTGGTCTCACTCGCCATAGTGTTCATACCGACACCCTCTTGGAGGGTGAGCGAGTCAGTTGTACTGACCTTTTTCTTTATTTATTTATTCTCTGGTATGTGTTAGTACATTTACCCTAGAAATAATAGATTAAAGGATATTTCGCTGGCGACACGAGCCAATCGCCCAGAAATAGATTTTTCCTTACGTCAAAATCCCTTTATTACTAGAGCCAGAAGAAAAAAATGATCTTGTATGTTATAATTGTATGAACAGGTCATCTTAAGGATTTGCACAAAAGGTAAACAGTTTAAGAAAACATTTGATAGGAAAAAAAACTGGAATACTTCAGATAAAAGTGATAAACCAAATTCTTCAATCAACTTTCAAACAACTCCACGAAATCAGGGACGATCAACGAAAACGAGCACTTCACAACCGCAAAACCAACAGCTAAAGGGGTGGAGGTTGAAAAAAAGTGTCAGTAAGTTACTGAAAACCGTAACGCAAATTATAAGAGTCAGTTAACTCAGTCCAATTCATTGGTTCAAAATACACAGTAGTCATGGAGACTTGAATTGAATACAGTAGGCTAGATCCTTAAAAAAAATGACAATAAGACTAACTGCAAAACAAAATGCACTTGCAGTAGTACCTACTTTAGCTGTTTATCTGTAAACCCAAAAACTATACTTCACTCACCTTAATCTTATTTGCAATTGGTTTACAAATATGTTGGCAACGAAAGCTGCTGAATTTAGTACTCTCATCTTTGTTTGCGAGATTGGAAAATATGCTTGCTCCTATAAAAGTTTGTAGTGCGTTTATCAAGTATTTTAGACGCAAGGACAATTATAAATTTATAATAATCTGTCAAAAATTGCCAATTATATATAATAATATATATAATCCATCTATATATATAGATATATATATATTGAGAGAGGTGTTGTAAATATCACTGTTAGGCAAAACCAATGGATTCTGGTATGCTCTGGCGTCGTATTTGCAAAGCCTCCAATGTCATCCACACGAATTATAATTAGTTTTGATAATAGATAGATTTAATATAAAGTATTCAAACCACGTACTTTCCATGGCATTAAGGCATCACCATGCAGAGTGGAATACCATGAATAAGATGGAGGTGAATTTTCATCGTTCCTGGTTCCCACAGGAGATCCTCTAGGGTGTTAAGTACATATCTTAATAAACAACTAAACAGTATGCCGAAGTTTCTTCGGCGCATTCGAGTTTTCTGCACAATATAAGCCCGGGTAAATAGAGAGGTTTAATGATAGGACGGGCATTCGACTGTAAAAACCCAATGGCAGAACCATGGTTAGTCTAATCCAGATTCAAATTTCAGAGAGAATGCCAGGGCTACTAATCAAGGCCACCAAAAATAGATCTATCTTTCGGGGTCTCGGTATAATGCTGTCTGAGCTGCGGCCCATTAAACTTGTACTTCGGTCTGTAGTGGCCTGTCATACAGTTGCTAGATGCACGATTTTGGCTAACTTTAACCTTAAATACAATAAAAACTACTGAGGTGAAAGGGCTGTAAGCCTGTGATTCGGCATGTTTCATGATTGGACGGTGGATATTCAATATACAAATTTCTTAGCCCTCCAGCCTCTCAAGTTTATAAGATTTGAGGGGTTACGAGCAGACAAATGGCCATCTCAACAGTTTTCGCTTACACAAAACTAAAGGATCATCAATCGTGGTCATTTAGCTTATACCTGATTAAATGATGATCAGCCAATTATTTGAAGGGTAGTACCTACCACTTTGCAGGGTCGCTAAATGTTAAGAGGGAAAAAATATTTGAGATACAAACAGGAAAATATAATACAGTAGGAGACAGGAAGTCCAGGGTTGCCAAGTTGGCAACTTTGGTGCCAAAATCCTGAAAGTTGGAAACTTTCTGAGGTGGTTGGCAACTACTACCGAAATTGGCAGTTTGTTGGCAACTTTCGGTTATCAAAAATATATCGTTGCTTTTCTGAACGATTGTTGCAAAATTTCTACTGCAAAGTCCACAATTATGCTTTGCCGCTTACCATCAGAGCCAGAATAGGTTTGAAATTAACTAATTTGCCAATACAAAGGTCAAACCTCCATTCTGACCTGAGTAATCAAGAATTAAGAACGACGTTTTTGCCGCCACGGCCACGTTGTGTTGGAGAGTTGCTGTGATATTTTGCTTAAATTCATTGAATTGTAAGTGATATTACTACGATTTATTGTTGTGTGTATAGTATCTCCTTTCGAGATAACAGGATCATAAAAATTGACGTAGACCTATAAGGGCGTATGCCTTTTTGTCGGTATACGCAGCTTATGGCATTTGAACTATAGGCCCATCTTATATTCAACTGTTTTATTTTGGTTCTTGTGTTTATTCTTGTTTTTGTTGCTGCTGTTATAGTGTAGTGTTGTAGTGTCTTCGAATTTTTTTTTATATGGTATCCTAATATTGCAGAATAAACATAGACCTATTCATAAAATATCGGCGCAAAGAATTATTTGCCTACTCTTGTTAACTGAAATTTAGTAATGCTTTAATTAAAAGTAATCGACATATATGAATATTGTCTGCGCTAGAATATTCTCTTAACAAGAGAGAGAGAGAGAGAGAGAGAGAGAGAGAGAGAGAGAGAGAGAGAGAGAGAGAGAGAGAGTAATAATAATAATAATATAATAATAATAATAAGCTTTATTCCAATATTTACATTGGCTATTTCAATAAATACAAACTACATTGTAGTTTACATTTAGAAATTAGATATTTACATGTGCCTTCATAAAAATTTACATCATTATAAAACATAAAAACATAGATTTACTTTATACAACTTTAAGAACAATGAAGAATTTGTGACATATATAGGTACATCATAAAAGTAATTAAAACATTGAAAATTTTGCATATAAAATATGAATCTTTTATAATAGTACTTGAGGCTCAATAAAATTCTTATCTTGATAAAATATTTGCTATAAAAGTTACAGCATATCTCTCTATAATATTAAAATTATCTTTAGCATGATTATAACATTTCGATTTCAAAATTGCTTATGAAATACAGGTACTTATAAAACTAGAGTCATGAACATTTATCTTAAAATAGAATCTAAAATTCATAAATAGTCTGCTAAAATGGAGTAAAAGTGTAAAAGAGCTCAATTAAAATATATATAAAGTTTTACTATAAAAATTATTTGGACAATAGATACTTTTTTAAATTCAGTTTAAAAGAGTTAATATTAGTTAATGCTTTTAGTTGGTTTGGCAGTTTGTTCCACACTGATGGACCCCGCTCAACAAATGCTCTGCTTCCTAGATCAGTGTTGGTCCTTGAAACAAAAAGGTCATCATTAAATCTAGTTTGTCTGTTACGTCTATCTCCAACTCTTATTATATTAAAAAGCCATGGTGGAATTAGATTATGTAAAATTTTAAAGATCATGACACATATATCAAAATCAATCTTCTGTTTGATTGTCAGCCATTGCAAGTTATTTAAAATTGGAGTTGCATGATCATACTTCTTGGCTTTCCCATCAATTACTTTTGCTGCAAAGTTTTGAAGCCTCTGTATCCGCTGCAGCTGCTGCTTAGTTGTCGAGCCCCAGATCTTTAAACAGTAGTCAAGAATGCTTACGGCAAGAGACCGAATGACCATTCCCCGCATTTCACTATCAAATCGGTCCTTAATTCTATTTAAGTATATTAAAGTACCATTTACCTTCCTACAAACTTCATCTATATGACCGTCAAATAGCATTTACTGGTCAAAATATACCCCAAGATTTTTTACTTTAATGCTTTTTTTAATTGCAAATCCATTGAAATTTATTTTTGTGTCTTCAGGAATTTGGGATATAAACTGCCTAGAGCCAATGAATATACATTTAGTTTTAGACTCATTAATATTTAATCCATTAATTTGAAAATAACATCTCGCCATTTCTAATATTCTTTCTGCTCTTACTATCAAGTTATTTAGTTCATTTATAGTTCCAGTCATTAGAAGTTGACTGTCATCTGCGAACTGAACCAAGATGCAGCCTCGCACAGCAGTAGCCATATTATTTATATAAATTAGGAAAAGTATTGGCCCCAAGATAGAGCCCTGTGGAACTCCGAATTCTACTGGTTTAGGGGAGGATATAACATCGCCTAATCTCACTGACTGGTAACGATTTTCTAGATAGCTTTTAAACCAGAGAGGGTCAATTTTTAATTGTGTCCATTTATGAAGTAAAATATTGTGGCTAACGCTATCGAAAGCTTTAGAAAGATCCAATAGAATAAGTAAAGATATCTTTTTGTCGTCGATATTTCTGTAAATAGTTTCTGTAACTTTCAATAACGCAGTTTCAGTAGAGAGATGAGACCTAAATCCATGTTGAGTGTGAGACATTAAATCATTTTCCTCGAGATATTTTATGAGTTGAATTGACACAATCTTTTCTAGAATTTTAGATATGATGGGCAAAAGGGATATTGGTCTGTAATTCTCTACATTATCTGCATCACCACTCTTAAAAAAGGGCAGAACGTGGGGCAACTTCCAATCACTTGGATAAAGGCAAGTCACTATAGAGGTATTTACTATGACAGTTAAGTAAAACGCAATTATCGGTAAGGCGTCCCGAATGAAACGGAGGGATATCAAATCAGATCCATAGGCTCCCGTGTCATTAAGCCCCCCAACTACTAAAATAACTGTTTCGACATCAACTGGCTGTGGCCTAAAAAAGCCATTAAAATTCTTATTAAATATATTCGACTCATTTCTTAAAAGTTGTGAAGTATTGTTCTTATCTAGATTTTGCTGAGATTTTTCAAAGGCTGTCCTACCAACACTTGAGAAATACTGGTTGAACTCTTCTACTTTTTCCTTCTTATCATTATAATCAGGTAAAAGGGCATTATTATTTTTGGGGATCATTTCACGAACTATTTTCCATCTATTAGGCACATTGCCATTACAGTTACGAAATTGATCTTTAAAGTGTTCCGACTTACTAGCTTTAATTAAAGTATTAACCCGTTTCTTTTCGTTTTTGTAATGATCTTGTAGTGTTTCGTTCTGTATATCTGTTATAGCTCTCTTTTGTAGGTCAACAATAAAAATGCCCCAAAACCAAATGATTCATTGGCTACTCGCAGTCGCAGACTGGTTTGGATCATCTCATACATAACTTTCAGCTGCCATACATTTTTCTAATTTGTTAATTATTTTATGATGCCTTCCTACCATAGACTTCATTCTCATAGAAACGCTACAGCAGCCTTATATTTACTCGTCACAGCAATATAATTTATCCCTTTAGTAAATATTTTTCAGTATAGTTCATTGAAAGCAGTTTGATAGGTGGTGTAAGGCTGTAACAGTCCTAAGATTTGGCCACCCACGCTGTTTCAACATGAAACTACTATATTAATAACAAGGTACCCTATTTTCAACAGATACGGATAGAAAACCATTTGCAATAAGAAATTGACGTGTAGGCCCATACCCCGTCATTGTCTCAAAATATAAGAATTTTATGTGTAGGTCTATGCCTTGACATTGCCTCAAAATGTAAGAATTTGATGTATACGCCTATCCCCTGTCATTGCCTCATAATATAAGAATTTGACGTGAAGGCCTATGCCCTATCATTGGCTCAAAATATATGAATTTCATGTGTAGGCCTATACCCTGTCATTGTCTCAAAATATAAGAATTTGACGTGCAGGCCTATGCCCTTCATTGCCTCAAAATATAAGAATTTGGCGTGTAGGACTAAGCCCTATAATTGCCTCAAAACATAAGAATTTGATGTGTAGGCTTAAGCCCTGTCATTGACACAAAAGGTATTTCAACAAAATCTATAGACTCCCACTACTGTTTATTTATCTCATCCTCACTGATAGCTAGCTAATAGATAGATAGATATAACTTAATGTGATGACACATTTGAATTTTGGTAGGAATAATGGAAAATCAACTGTTGTTACTTATTGGGGCTTGGGGCGTGAGGGGGCAAGTTGAAGCTTGGTTGGTGGGGCGGGGGTGGGGTGGAAATTGAGTCTTGGGGGGACAGTTGACCCCCAGCCCCTCCCCCCAAAATGATGCCCCTGACTGGGATAATAAATGCAAATAAAAAACTTGCCTACTATTTGTATTAGTACAAAGTTTCACCACAAAGATGTATAATACCCTGTAAAATTCAAGTTTCTCTCATTTTATGGCAAATGCACAGGTAACTAAGAGAAAATGCATATAAGGAAGGATGTTTTTGGCTAAATTGGTCATGGGTTCAGTGGAAAAAGGGATTGGCAACTTTTGGCAACTTTTTTTAGCAATCATTGGCAACTTTTAGGCTAAGGCCCCACCGAATCCGTCGCGGCGCGTCGCGTGCGTGCAACACGGCTATCCGTCTACAAGTGTCTCCGTCTTCTGCGCGTGTGGCCCAACCAGACACACGAGTGACGGTTATAAGACGGACAATTCAAACTTCAGCAGTACTTGCTGTTATGAAGGGAGAGCGCGAGGTTTTCCTCTGACTCGGTGCTGTCAACCAAATTAGAGGGGTTGAACAGTAGGAAAATCTGGACGTATGACATAAATTTAGAAGAGGAAAGAGTGGAGAATATGCAAAACTCTTTCATAAGTTACGATAGCGTCCAGACAAGTTTTTTTTTTTGTTTATTGTCGGATAATGCCGAAAACCTTTGACTTAATTCACGAGGGCATTATATCTCGAATATCAAAATTTGATACCAATTACAGAAGATCCGTATCAACGTAAGAAACTTGTAGTAACTCTGAGGGAAGGATTACTGATTTCGAAATTTGTAAAGTTGCACTTTATTTTATTTAATACAAAAATTAAGATACGTAGAATTGTGTGTGAACTGAACACTTTGATACAGGAATTTCTGAAACAAAGATATTTACATAAATGTATCCATTAGAATATAATAAAAAAATACTATAATCCTTTATCATAACCACAAATCATCACATTTGATTATAACTCAAAGTTGGGCAGGTGGTTCAAATTGCAGGTTGTTGTAGGTCTGCCACAATTTCTTCCTTCAAGCGGACCCAAGCTCGGAGACGCACGTCCACGTGCGGCTAAAAACAAAATGTTTTGTTCCTTGTGCGTCTAGTCCGGTAACGCACCTGACGCCACGCACGCTCATGCGCCGTGTGGGGCCACTCGTGTTTGAACTATGACAGTTGATCGAAATGCACAAAACGCGTAGCCGTGTTGGACGCACGTGACGCGCCGCGACGGATTCGGTGGGGCCTTAGCCTTAGTCTTGGAAATCTGGCAACCCTGACAGGAACACTACTGAGACAAAAAGGCGGGAAACAAGTATTCAAGTTGTTGATCTTGATCTTGCTAGGTGGTTAACTTGATAACAGGAAACGGAGGTGAAGGTAGGCATCCAAATATAAGCTTTTTAATGTACGCCATCATATGGGAACAATGATGGGCGGGAATGAAAATACCAGGAGCTTGCTTAAAATAAAAGAAAACACGTCAGCAGCTGAATGTTGATGAGCATTGTCCTATTTTTCAGATACTCAAGAACCCGGGCGTAACTTACCCTGTACGCATACATTTAGTGTGTAAGGCTGGAAAAACAAATGTTTACAACATTTCATACCAGTAAATTTACCTCCTATTTGCGGATTTGTGTGTACAAAGTACATAGGTACTACATAGCCTAGGCTAGAGGAATGGTTGGTTTTGGGCTCTAGCCTAACCTAGCTCCCTTAGTAATGGTATTAGCCTAGCACTAGTTTGATTTATCACTACCAAATGTGGCTGATGACAACGAGCCAGTTAAATATGAGGTAGATCAGCTCACGAAACATTCTTTTTTTATATACTATTTTGCTCATAAATGAATGGTTTAGACCTCAAAGGCATTCATGATTGTCAAGACCAATAGTGATAAGGAACTTGCCAAATTTTCATTTCATTTTTATATTCATATTGCCATCGCTAGCTAAGATTGTTAATTTTTATAAAGTAAAACTAGGTTACATGAATTTTTGTTAATCCACATATGCAACTATTTTGAAGTTCGTCAGCCTACTTAGCACAGCTTGTGCTAGAGGGAGGCCCACAGTGTAGTTCTGTACCTTATCCAAAGTTTAAAAATTTGCAAAGTTCATGATCAAAATTCAGTTCATTGCCTTGAGCTGTTCAAAGCAAATTAGGCCCAGCTACCCTACCCTAGCCTACTAGACTATAGTATATCCCCTAATTATCATAAGCTTACTTATTCTCAAAGAGCTGCCACTCTCCAAAGCCTAGATAGGCTATCTCATATCCTAGGTATAGTATGTGGTACTGTGGTACTACTGAACTGGGTTAATGCCCTTTACAGGAAAATAATCTGCCTGTGACCTTGTGGTATTGCATTTAATATTATTAATTAATTTAGGTATAAATTAAGTCTGATTGTTTCAATATTTGTACTGTACTTGAGTCTGCTTAGCCAAGATCACATACTGTGTTATTCACCATGGGGTTTATATGTGGAAGTGCAGCCGATGATGGGAAAAGCCTTGAGATGCATAGGTAAGTAGGGCTACAGCTTGTGAATATTTTTACACAACTAAAGTCATAGTACTCTGTGATCATGTGAATGTTAATATAAAGTCAAATAGCAAAAAATGAATACATATAATTCTAAAGTTTTGGAAGTTTTGGGGAAGAATAGAAGAGCCATTGGAATCAATTCCAAATTGGGAGTCAGGAAAATGGAAAGCAAATCAGCATATCATGGCAGTTATTTAATGAACTGGGGCAACATACAATAATAGTACTATTATTCAGCAGACAGACCTCGTCAATATAAGTATGCAGACATTGCTGCACTATAACTTGTGAAACAGTATTTCTACAGAAGCACTCCGCACGGACTGCAAGGAACGTAACCTCGGATACGACATCCACTAAGGAATGGGCCGTCCAATGTATTTCACCGTGTTTAGTACTGGACCCTTGGGGGTTAGTTACAGTCGTCCGATTAAATATTACTTAAAATTCTTGTTCAGTAAGAAAAACTGCATAGAAAAACCGCAGCTGCCATACTCTAGGCAGACGCGGATAAGTACCCTTGATCTACCTGTTGTACTCGATTACACAAATTTCATCTGCAGTGCATTCCAAATGCAAACAGAATGGTTTGCAATTATTGCACGAATCACAGTACTACAGTGATATTCTGGAGCACTTCTACTTAAACAATGACGTAGCCTATAGTAGTATTTTTTATAATAATTTATTATGTGTGTTCTACATATCTTACATAGTATTTACTTGAAGTTAGCATTTTTATCTTTTGCTTTGAATCATATAGCCTATGGTCTTGTTTCCAATTAAATGCTTAATTTAAATGATGTTAAGAAAAAAAATGTAATAACTTTATTTTTTAATAATTTATGGCCTTTTTTCCCATGAAAATATTTATGCTAGATGATTTTAGGATGAATTTAATCAGCATAACTTTGAAACATTTCAAATATGTATTGAAGTAATAGTCCAGATTAATTTTCAGATCTACCACAAAACAGGCATGCTTCCCACAAACCTATTCGAAATAAGCCTTAGGGAAATGTAATGAAAATGTTTTTGTTCATTTTGATTTCATGTATGGAAGTATATTATTAGGTACTGTGCCCTATTTTTAGGTGAAAATAGACTTTTACCTAAGTTTCAGATTAATTGTAGCCTATTACCCTAGTTTCAGGTAAAATTATTGCTTATTTCCCTAGTTTCAGGTGAAAATATGATTGGTTACCCTGTTATCAGGTGAAAATACAGCCAATTACCCTAGTTTCAGATGGTCAGTTACCCTGTTATTAGGTGAAAATATAGCCTTTACCCTAGTTTCAGGTGAAAATATAGCCTGTTACCCAAGTTTCAGTGAAAATATGGCCCATTACCCTAATTTCAGGAGAAAATGTTCATGAACAATATATTAACAACTCTTGGCGTGCCTCTCCATGACAATTCAGTATATGAAATAGAATAATTTAGGCTAGTTTAGATTCACTAGATGCAGTTGAAGGCAGAATGGCATAAATGAAACGGGTATTTTATATATTATTTTATAGTTAATCTTGTTACACTTGAATATAGACAGGATTCATTGTACAGTCACTTCCATTACACACAATACTATACCTTTGGCTATCTTTTGTTTTGATGCTAGTAGGTCCTTGGACATGATTATGTAGTTTTGGTAAGCGAGGCAACTGTAATAGGTTATTGACTGATTTTATTTAAGTGACTTACTAAGAAATTATGTAGCTGAAAGCTTACACCTCGGCAGTCTAAATTTAAAATTTCATGGTGGCGTAATGCTACCATCATATGTGTAGGTGAACAGGACCAGCCCACTTTTGGGATTAGGTTCAAAATAGCAGAGAACTCCAGTTCATTTTCTGTGGGCTCCCGACTAAGATCAGTGGTTTTTGTGCAGTCTTTGCTTCATCTTTTGGGTTATTTTCTAATATTGGTGAAGTATTCATCTTGAACGGTATTTTTGTTACCCGGTTAGCTTTATTGCTTTTTGATTATGTCAGATTCTAGCTCTCCTAAGATTCGGTACTATAATGAAGGTTGTAGGACTAGATTATTTAAACTTTTGATACTCATACTAAATGTTTAAGTGTAGAGGGCAAGAGTGTTCCAAAGATCTTGCATTCTCAGAATGTCAAGAGCGGGATGAACAACTGTGGAAAATTTCCAAGTCCTGTTCAGAGAAGTTGAATAAGGATAGGAAGAGGAAGGTGTCTCTGAGAGCCGAGAGTAGATCTAGTCTACGTAGAGGCTATTCCTTTGTCTGCAGAGGTAGAGGATAGCACCATTTCTTCTCCTCTTGGATAGCACTATTTCTTCCTCTCTTGTGCGTCCTGTTTTTCCCATTCTTAGCCACCCTATGTCTTTACCACAGACTCCTTTACCAGGTTCCCATGCTTCTGATCCTAACAGCATTGCCAGCCTCGAATCTAGGTTCGACAGGAAGTTTGAATTTTTAGCTAATTCTGTCATGGCATTAGGGTTCTCTTTAAGAGCTTTTGTTGACAAGATGACGAGTGACAGTACATTGCAAGGTGTTAGTGTTGTGCCTGAGGAGGTGGCTGTCTGTCCCACCAATTCTCCTAGACAAAGATCACTCCTGCTCCCCCGCACTATGGGGGGGAAGACATACCAGAGGTACAAGGGGGCTGGTGGGGTTTGCCCATGGGCAGTCACCCCTCCATCAAGCCTGTTGTAGACTCCCATGCTGCGACAGATTGCAATTGGAAAGGCGTCTCTGACAGTGCTGTGTATATGTCTTTGGACACAGACATGTCTTCTCCTAACAAGAAGCGCCATCTGTGCAGTGTTGTTTCCTCGCAACCTCTGAGGAGGGATTCTGCAGTTGCTGACATCTTGCCTCCTCCTGTCAAGAGGCAAAGGGTGGATATTTTCAGTTCCAAACCTTCTTGCAGCTTCACGGTCCCACCTTCTGAGTCTCCTTCAGTGTTCTCATCACTCTTGGATCTTTTGAGTGCCTCGCTCACAGGTTGGGGTGCTCATCTAAAGGACCTCATCGCATTGGACGTTTGGAGTATGCACATCAACGTTTTGGAGTTGAAGGCAGCTTCTCTGGGTCTGAAGGAGTTTCGGGAGAAGGAAGAGGGTCATTTGGTGGTTCTGATGTCCAACTACACCACAGTGGTCTTATGTGAAAACGGGGGTCTGGTGTCGTACCAGCTCCATTCATTGGCAATTGAGTTACACCAGTGGGCAGTCGACAACTCGGCGGAACTCTCAGCAAGATACATCCCAGGCAAGAAGAATGTGGTCTCCGACAAGTTGAGCCGTCGGAACCAGATCCTGGGCATGGAGCGGTCTCTACATCAAGTCGTGGCAGATGGGCTTTTTCAGGTTTGGGGGAAGCCTATGTTAGACCTCTTTGCAACTTGCTACAACAGAAGACTAGAAGTTTAATGTTCTGTGATCCAGGATCCCCTAGCCCTGGCAGAGGATGCCTAACACCTTGGGACAACCTAGAGGTGTATGCCTTCCTTCCGATTTGCCTGGTCTGTCAAGTACTGAACAGGGTGATGAGGTCTTAAAACCTCAGGATGACATTAGTAGCGCCTCTCCTCTATGGCCGCAGGTAAAATGGTTTCCAAACCTACTGTTTCTGCTGTCAGAGGTCCCACTTCAAAAGGTCTTTCTCCAGAGACAGCAAGATATATTTCCAACCATCTCAGGAAGTCATGTTCTGCAGTCTACCAAGGGAAATGGGCAATCTACTGTGATAGGTGTCTTTGACGGGGTTTCTCTCCACTCAAGACCTCTGTTCAGCGCATAGCAGATTTTTTGGTCTTCCTCAGGGATGAGAAAGGCCTTTCGGTTTCTGCTATCAGAGGCTACAGATCGGCTTTAGGCTGGGTGTTACGCCCGAGAGGTGTAGACATCTCATCCTGGAAGATCTTGTAGTTCAAGGGTTTCGAACAGACCTGTTCTCCAAGGGAACTTAAGCCTCACACTCTTGTCCTTAGGAGTTTCACTAGAGCTCCTTTCAAGCCCTTGCGTCGTTCGTCGGACAGAAACTTGACATTGAAGACAGTTTTTCTTTTAGCATTAGCTTCCTTGAAGAGAGTGGGAGAGCTTCATGGCCTTAGTTATGATGCAAAACATACCAGGGGTTGGGGGTCAGTGACCTTTGAATTTGTCCCAGAATTTGTGGCAAAGATCCAGAATCCCTCGGTACATGACAACAGATTTGCCTCCTTTTCCATTCCATCTTTGAATGACTTTGTGGATAATGACCCACAAGAGCTCTTGTTGTGTCCTGTAAGAACCCTGCGTTGCTATCTCAAATGGACTTGACATCACAGACTGGGGTGTCTAGGCTTTTTGTTAGTATGAGTCGATCAAAGAAAGAGGTTTCCAAGAAGTACCATTCTTTCTGGATTCGTGAAGCAATCAAGCAGGCTTATTCGTCTCTTGATGGTTCTGTCACTGAGTCTGTGCAGGCTAGAGTGCATGACATCAGAGGCATATGTCCCTCTCTGGCTTTCAAGAAAAATTTTTCTGTTCATAGTTTTGAACTCTGGTACTCAGTTATGTCAAGCCACATTCACCTCTTTATTTAAGAGATGTTGCCCACAGGCCTATGGACATGTTTTCCCTGGGTGCTGTGGTGGCTGCCCAACAAGTTGTGTAACTCATCCATTGTCCTTGACCAGGCAGTTTTGTATCTTACCTAAGGTTGTGTGGAAGAGAGAATGAGTGAGTGGGCTGGTCTCTTTCTCTTTTTTCTGTTCTCCCTTCAGGCGGGTCGAGGATTAGACACGTCATATGCTGGACTGGTCTGATACAGGTGAGTACAGTAGCCATACTGATAGTTTGTTTGCTGATTATGTTTATGAATAATCAAACCCTCTATTCAGTCGCAAATACTCTGCTCTCTAGCAAGGTGGGGTCAGGAGTAATAACAGACCTCTGTGATTACATATATGGTTTGTTATTGAACAATCAGAATTTTCTTTAGTCCCTTAAATGTATTGCAACCAAGATGACTGAGTTGTAGATGTCAGTATATCTGTCTTCTCATGGGCATTCGTCCACCCCCTTTGGAACTTGTTTCATTCTGGGAGGTGGTCAGGTGGTTAACTCCCAGCCGGTTTTGGATGTCTATACCTCCCTCCAAGTATAAGTCTATCCTATTGTTAAGACTGAAGGTTTGTTCTGCATATGAACAAATGACAAATTTTGAAGTCAATTTGTATTTTTCATAGCTAACAAACCCGAGGTCTTAACGTATACTACTACCTACCTCTAGCTGCCTCTCTCTTACTCTTCATTTTTTCCGGGTTGGGAAAAAACTGAGCGTCATGGGGTTATGCCCGGTAGCTGACCAGCTTTTACCTCGTACGCGCAGCCGTTGCCAGATCTCACAGATTCCTTGCTTACAATCTCTGAGTGTAATAACCAGTTACCAGCTGTGCTTGGGAAATATCCTATTGTTAAGACCTTGGGTTTGTTAGCTATGAAAAATACATTAGACCCTTGTCAGAAGCAGACTCTTGCTTCCTAGGGCCAGTCTCCACCTAGGCGCTTGGCGGCATGATGCCAGCTATAGCACCACAGTATCCCGCTCCTGCTCATTTCTGGCACCAACTTCCGCTTGCTCGGCGTCAGTTGGGGGCTGCTTGGCACAAGTTGTGGGGCGTTAGGGTAACTTTTCTGGTAGATTCCATTTCTGCTAGGGACATTTTTGTATTGTGCATATTGTTATTGTGGCTTGTAACCCAGCCACATATGTCCATGTAATGAATGGAATGAAGGGTGAAGAAATGAAACTGCAGATTTTTAAAATTCCATATATTGACAGCTACAGCGATGTGAACGCAAAAGAAGTTCTGTGCTTCACTTCTCAGTGACCACAGGACAGGAACTGATTAATGCATCATATATATGGCGGGAAACAATAGCGATGTTGCTGCCTATAAATGCAATGTTGCCATGCTGCGTAATGAAACAAGTGGTCTTACAATAAGTAAAGGGCAAATGCAAAGTAAATGATAATGGAAATGATTCAAAGGTAAACATAATTCTCTGAATTAATAATATACGTACAGGTGTGCATGTAATCTGTATGAAATGCAATCGTAATGGTATCCATACACATATTTGATGAGATATTGTTCCTACACAATATATACAGATCCTCAGTCCTTTACATAAGGAATGACTTTCAGTGTAGGCTGGAATACGGCTGTTAAATTCTTGAACAATGTGGTTAGGCAGTAACTACCATCGGGTAGGCAGGTAGGCCCACCTGCCTGGATGTAAACACTCCACTTTGCTTTTGGCCGTCTTCCGATGAAGATGTATGTTTGTAAGTGCTTGCTGACTAGCTGTTAATTACAGTTTTCTCTGTGTGATATTTAATTTGTTATTTTGAATGAATATGTATATACAGGCAGTCCCTGGCTTATGACGTTCCGAGGTTACGTCACTTTTCGATTATTTTCATCAGAAATTATTTTCGGGTTTACTGCGCATGTTCCAGGGTTACACCGTCTATGACAGCCATCCTCATACATGGTCGCAAGGATTTGGTCTTTGTCGATTGACTGATGCCTGCTTTCCTGATGAACGAGGATGACACCGAAGAGGAAACGTCCCAGGGTGCCCCTGCAACCCAAACGAAGCCGCAGCCACTCACAGACGACAGTCAGACCCCCTAGGACCCATTCCAGGGTGGGGAATCCTGTCCCCCGCCCCTCTGGAGGAGTCAGAGGTTGAGAGCCCCCTGAGACAGCTGGTCTCACGGATCCGGGGGTGTCTCCGCCCTCCAGCATACTATCGCGATTAGACATCCCGACTTATTTTATGTCGTTCAATTATTTCATAATTATTGTCTTGTGGGGTGTGAGTATTTGTAAGGACAACGCTTTTTCCTGTATAATTTGTATGTAATCATTGTAGCCACGTTGTTCCTTGTACCATACTGTAGAGCATTCTCTGGCCTTGCTGCTGATGTATAATTCACATATACAGGCAGTCCCCGGCTTACGGCGTTCCGAGGTTACGACGGGTTCAGCTTATGGCGTTTCAAGGTTACGACACTTTTCAATTATATTCATCTGAAATTATTTCCAGGTTTATGGCACGTGTTCCAAGGTTATGGTGCTTACGCTGCCAATCTGGCAAAATAATCAATATTTGGAGTTTTTTTTTTATGCAATAAAAATGCACTTTACATAGTTTTTAATACACCCAAAGCATTAAAAGTAAGGTTTTCTAAGGATTTTTGACGATTTTCCGGCTTGCGACACTTCTCAAGAAAGGAACCCCTGTCATAAGCCGGGGACTGCCTATTCAATGCTTGTAACCAATATTATCTGTGTATGTATACGTATCACTGAGAAAACACAAATCGGCTTGCTCTGACCCAGTTTTTTCCCTCTTGCTGGTTGGGCACTACATATCTGTCTGCACATTGTACTTATAAACCTTCCATACCTGTAATAAAATAAGTACTGCTTTACCTGCCTCTTTGTCTAGTCTTACAAGTCTAGCTTAGGCTAACTGTGATAGCCTAGGCCATTAAATCACCTATCCTAACCAAGGTTATGGGGTTTCACAGGACATTTATATTAAAGGTCAACTGAATGCACCAAATTATTTTCTTTTCATATTTTGTATTACTGTATAGGCTAAAATATGTGTCTGGAGTACCTGAGTATGTTGGAAGCCTAGGCTAAGGTTCTGGAGTAACCTACATGTAAGGAACTTAAGTCAGATTTGATCTTAAAAATTAAATAATTTTTATTTGGCCAGACAAATATTTTATGAGCATGGGAGTATAAAAAAAGTGTTGTAATAGATTGGTATTTCATTGTCTCACCATTTATGTGTTAAACAGTCTACTCTAGGATAACTTGGATAAACTAGGAACCCATCTATCCTAACCAAGGTTATGGGATTTTCATTGGATATTCACTTTTAAGGTCAGCCGAAAGTACTAAATTGTTTTCATTTCATATTTTGTATTACTTGATAAACTGTTGTACTTGAGTACACTGGAATTTTAGGCTTAGATACTGGAGCTGGAGCTAAGAATACTCTAACTACATTCAAGAGCTTATGTGGTATTATTTTTATGCTGTATTCACAAATCTCTTTAATGTACGGTTTAAAGTAAAAATATACCACATATATAATGAAAAAAAAATATATATTGTAAAACCATGACATGCATAAAGATGTAGGCCTAATTAAAATATTAATAAATATTAACACTACAGTGCATATTTACATGTTCCATTCGGTTTTATTTATTCTGAAATACTATATGAAATACACATTTGTTACGTTTACCTATATCCTAAATTGTAGCACAAAAAATTAACGCTGAAAAAATATACCTTTTGTATTCAGCAATTAATGTCTTTCCAGATTAATGTACCCTTGCAAATTAAGCGTGGCAAATGTGCATTTATAATTGATAAACTAAATTTTATTGTTTCTAATATATATAATAAAAAAAACTGGAAAATTACGTGCAGTCTGCAGATTTGTTACGTTAGTGTCAAATTAAAATTGATAATTACTCTGCAAAAGGTATTCATATTTATCTCTCTCTCTCTCTCTGAGTGTGTGTGTGTGTGTGTGTCTTTACCGTAACCCCCTGCAAGCTACCATTTCCGAGACGTTGGTGAAAACCAGTATTAATCCTTCATTGTCGAGCGGTGTTTACAATCTCAACTCTTCGAGGTTAGGCACCATTAGTACGTTCTACGAAAGTTAATTGTCGTTTTCCCATTTTTTGTGATTTTAGATAAATACGTTAGACTGTCGTTCATGTGGATTATATAATCAAGAACATTAGAACAAACACTAATGTACCGCTAAAAACGGTGAAATTGGGGATGATACAGGAAGCGTGTTAATGCTTATATATATATATATATATATAATTATTATATATAATATTATATATATTAATATATATACTATATATATATATATATATATATATATATATATATATATATATATATAGATAGTATATTTATATTATATATATATATATTATATATATAATATAATATATATATTATATATAAGTATAAGTATTGAAAAAAGTTTTGCTACTAAAATGTCCAGAAGTATCGAGAATTGTGAAATGATTAGTTATCTTTAAGTTTGCGTCTCAGATGCGTTCAGAAGAAAATTTGCTACATTATGAGTCAATTCGATACATATAAATTAACGATATTGTGTAGCTATCGCGCACTGAACTATAACATCCTGAGTTGCAATGTAGCACTCCTAATTATTCTATTTTAATTTCTTTTTCTAATATTATTTGTCAGTCTTAAACTTCTTGAGGTGTAAAGGCCTCTTGGAGGTTTTTGTTAATAAATGGCATAACCTCTGGCAACCAACCAACAGTTTACACTTGGTTATATCAAGCAGTTTCCCTAGGCCCAGTGGGAGTTGAAGCACAACAAAAGACAATCGTCAATCTCGAGCACACTTCAGAATAATTATGGATGAACCAACTGGGTAGAAAATTTCCACAAGATTGTTGTTAATTAATTCGTCTTTTGCTATCAATTACTCAGTTACTTTGTAAAGCCAGTAAGATGCATAAGGGGAAGAAATGACAAATGCGTTAACGTAAGTGATTTGGAAATTGATTATTGCTACTGATAGGTTGTGTTAATATTAATTATCAGCACTGACATCTGTGATATTAAAAATATTTCACGAAACATACTAAATGGAGTTCAACCTAAAATGGGAGGCATCAGCGGAAAAGAGAATGAAATAAAAGTTTGAGAGAAAGAAAAGGCATAGAGCTAAGGGCACATGTACAACAGCAGCTACAAAATTGATGTGCAAGCCACCCAGATGATCACTTTTTTTATACATTTTGTTTAATAAATACCCATGTACAATTTATTTCGTGCCATATTAATTTTGAAAGTACCTCCTGGGACACTTCTAGATGAGACGAACAGATGCAAAACCGGAGCATTCTGGAATACATTAATAGCTACATTCAGTTCAAAGACTTAGCTCGGAAAGGTGAGGTTGGCAAGACAGGTATGTTTGAGATCAGTTACTTGGATAACGTGTGGCCCCGTACTTAATTGGCAGGAATACGTAAAGAGAAACAATTTTGTTCAGTATCCCCACAGCATGTATCTCATGACAACTTCGTTTTTCAGTTAAGACGAACAGAATTATGCTCGTTTCATGTCATATTTTGTTATAATCTTAGCTGATATTGATGGGAGTCATCCAAGAACTAGGAAATTGCAGAAACATGGAGAATTTAGTGTCGCTCGATCTTTTGTGCTTGGCAGATGTGCTGTAGATAAGACTACTAAAGAAACATTTATGAAACATGCAAAGTCCAGAGGAGGAGCAGGTGGTAGTAGTGCCTCAGTGGCGTGGTTGGTTTGGTGTTTGCTTCTCACCTCGGTGGTCGCGGGTTCGATTCTCGGCCATTCCATTGAGGAGTGAGAGAGGTGTATTTCTGGTGATAGAAGTTCACTCTCGACGTAGTTCGGAAGTCACGTAAAGCCGTTGGTCCCGTTGCTGAATAACCACTGGTTCCATGCAACGTAAAAATACCATACAAACAAACAAACAAACAAGCAGGTGGTAGTGGTAGGTATTGGCCTCGGTGGAATTACCAGAAACTAGTATAAACGCCTGAGAGAACTAAATGCCTTTATGCCACTCTTGGCCTTGCAGGCATGATAGCAGATAGTACGGACAGCCATAAAGACGTACTAAGCCCAACAGTGATGAAACGAGGGGAAAGTTTTTTTGAGAAGGTGAGAGAGGCAATACAGTGTTTCAGTAATCCTTTTGAATTCGACGGTAACATGATGCATAACATAGTATCAGGTGCACCGATGCCGGCTAAAACTGAATATGATCTTTTGTTTGCAGAAAAAATAGGGAAAAAGTTAATGGATGAGTTTGTAGAAACAAGACTGAAGATCATTGTAGTCATGAAAGGCAACTGGATATTTTTTGTCCCATCAATAAGGTAAGATTAAAAGTCGAGGCAAAACAAGACAGGAGTATAGAAATAAAAAAAAAAAAATTGCGTTTCAGCTTTTGATTAAGTGTCAAAATTTAGACGTAGAGGGAGATTTGAGAGACGTAATGAAATACAGCTTACACTTGTGCCATATTCTTTAGCAACTACACATGGTTCCCAACGAAAATTGACAAAAGCAAAGGAGTTGCTTATCTCACAAAAAATATTGAATCACTTGAAGCTTCTTGAGTGTTGTGTGTAGATATTACAAGAGAGGATGCCACCGCACTGTTATACAGAAACCTTCGAAATAAGTGGAAGTGTTCATGACATATGCAAGAGGAGACGTAACAAAAGACTCAATCAAGTCAATGGAAAGGAAAAGAAGAGGCGAGAGTGAGCAATTTGTTGTAGGCGGTACAAAGACAAGAAGACCAGGGAACTGGAACACCCCTCTCAATGATGAAAACGAGCAACAGCTTGTTGCTCTATTGTTCAAGGTCTGTACGAGCAAAGAGTTCGCTAATGAAATTCATAGGAGTGATATTTATTAAAGAAGTGGAAGTACTTCTAACAAAATTTTTTTTGAAAAGGATGACTTTGAAGTAACAGAAATTGAAATTCGGAAATCGGATCAAGAAGAAGCTGACGTAGGAGTAATTTTTGTATACCAGCAAGAAAGGTTATAAAACTATGAGAGTGAAAAGCCCAAACACTGACGTATTTTTCATTTTAACTTACCAAATTTAGTGATAAAAGTGTTTTATATACCATACTCTTTAGCCAGTACTGCCAAATGTTTTAAGTTTTGTAGTCATTTGATTTTCTTGGTAAATAAACTATGATGAGTATTATTTATGTAATATGTACAAATGTTAAAAGAAAATGAAGGGACATACACATGCGTATAGAAGATGATATATATATATATATATATATATATATATATATATATATATTATATATATATATATTGCAGAAGGGAGGCAGACCAATCATATGCACGGTTTGAATTTCGTTAGACTCAAGAATAGCCATTATATCTCGCCCTCTTTGAAGTAACCTACAAGATATAGCACATCTTAGGAATATAGGGTATTACGGGCCTAGTGAGAAAATAACCAAAAGTTTCAACTGGATCTTGATTTATTGAATTTATAGAACCTGCACTCAAAATATATGTATACAGTACCTACATATAGCAAGGTATTTTTTTGTTTTATTTGGTTTTGTCTTTGGTGTTGATAATTTTTTTCTATGTATTTAAACTTGCTTGCAGTGAGGCTTAATGAATTCTTAGAATTAATCTAAAGTTTTACGTATCTGGAGTAATGTGTATTGGTGATAAGGTTTCGAAAGCTTATCAAAAAGATGTCTTTTGGTTTGGGAAGGAAAAGAAGCGAGACCTATACATTAACTTTCCGAGAGCCTACGATTGTAAGATATTGTTTAAACATAGACGTTTCCCTTGGCTGTGAAGAAATCTTCCAACACGCAAATGTAAATGAAAACCTATTCCGCAGTAAAATTATTTCGAGACAATATAAATGTTTCATGAAGAATTAATACTATGTCGACAACGTGAAATCGGTAAAAAGGGAATAGTTAACCAGGAAGCAATAAAAGTCTGTCGTCCTGGTTCTCTACGAAAAACCGATAGTCGATTGTCCTTGGCTTGCTCCTGAAGTTGATAGTCCTTGGTAAGCGACGCTCAGCTCTTCGTCAGTCACTGTGGTACTGTGGTCGGAAACTCTTGGCCATACCGAAGTCGACCGGCGGACAGCGTAGTTAGATTATACTTATGGTAGTTGGATCATCGGTGTTGGTAAAATGTTTGTTTATTAATTTTCTTTACGATTTTCGTATCTCTAGATTGTGTATTCTTTGCAATTTTTTTTACGGTATACTAAATTTGTTCTAAGTTTTTTTTTCGCGTTTTGTTTAGTATTAAATTGCAAATTTCACTTTTAATTAAATTGTAACCATGTGCTAAGCAGCTAAGGTATTAAGCTTAGTACATACGTACAGTTGATGGTTATTCAAACTGGTCAACTGGTTCTGCTGCTTCGACGAGGGTATCCTGACTGAGAATGTTTCCCCCGCGTCAGTATCCGAGAAGATAGGTAAATAGAGAAGACAGAAGCAAACGGTGAGTGTTTTGCTGCTTCTATCTTTTCAAAATTAACTTATTTTTTTTTATTTCCCTCCACCCCTTGAGGGGCGGTGCCCCCAAGGGGTGGAGGTACTCTCTTGAACTTATTATGGTAGGACGTCAGTCCTGCCATAATAAGTTCCTGGGAGGAAATTTATTTTGCAGATACTTGAGTGGTTATATGACGTTGGGTAGGATTTAACTTTAGTTACTGAATTAAATGATAATAGTTCTTAAATTTAGTTCAAATTTAATGGTGAGCTTCATTAATTTTGCATCAGTTGAAGAGAATAGAAAGTTTTGGGTTCAGCTAGTTCTTGGAGGTTTTAAAATATTTGTAAATCTGACATCGGTTTAAGAGAATGGAAAGTTTTGGGTTCAGCTAGTTCCTAGAGAAGGTTTTAAAATATTTACTATAAATTTGGCATCGGTTTAAGAGAATGGAAAGTTTTGGGTTCAGCTAGTTCCTGGAGAAGGTTTTAAAATATTTATTATAAATCTAACTTTATTGTGTAAACGTAAGCATTCATCAGTTAAAAGTTGCTCGCGGACCTTCGTAGGAGGTGAAATTTTTTAAATAGTAATTTGTAAGGTTATTTTCTGCATTAATCAGTTAAAAGTTGCTCGCGGACCTTCGTAGAAGGTGAATTTTGTTTGTTTGTTATAGTAATTTGTAAGGTTATTTTCTGAATTCGTTTAAAGTTCATATAGATTTGCCCGGCTTTGACAGGGTAGAACAGTCACGCTACAAATATTTTATAGATTGTAGTAAGGTAGTATAAAGTATTAAATATTGAGGCATTTGTAATTAAATCTGCTTGGAAGCGTTCCTCACGTTTTTCTCTTATTCCAGATTCTTGGTTGGATGCTGTTCTTGTAGGAGATTGTTCCTTGGACTGGTAGAAAGAAATGCATTAATCCTCTGGCAGAAAACAGATGGTCATATTGTTCTTTTATTAATATGCTGTTATGGATTTCCTGCCCGAAAATTCTTAGATTAATAATGATCTCTATATTCATGGTAAATTATCTTTATCCCCAATGTTTAATGTCTTTACAGAGTAGTTTAAGTGTGGGATACATAATGCCTTGAAAAATACCAAAAAAATTAATGGTACACACAATGGAGTTTGTGGATTGCTTGTTGAGATGGATTAAAATGTTTGCTATACATGTAATGGGAAGGCAGAACTGGAAGTTTAAATTAATCTGTACTTGGATGTACTGTTGACTGAATTACTTGAAGGGCGTTAAAAAACTACTGGCTGTGGATTTTTTTTTTTTTTAGCTTTAAGCACTGGGAAATTTTTCAACCGTTCAAGGTGTTAGATCAACTGGATTTTGGGAGATCTGAAACTGGTCAATGCTAAATGAAAATCAGTTTAGTAAGAACTAGTAACTTGTTATTTCGTGGTCCTTTAATTGGTGTATTGAGTAGTTTTAATGAACCATAAATCATTAAATTTCACAATGCAGTCACTTAAGAGCTTTGCAGTCAGAGCTTTTTATTGTTTTGTTATACGTAGTTGGGCAAGATAGAAGCAGCTACTAAATGTTTAAGGCATTAAAACTATTTGCTTATGATCATGAATAAAATGTTTAACATAGCTCGTCCTTAATAGTGATGTGATTGTGCAGTTTCAAATTTTGATAAAGCAGTGGGATGTTCTGGTAATGTCCGTATTTACTAGATATCGTATTTTGTAGAGGCAGATAGTGTAAGTAGTGTATATCGTATGGCAGAGACTGTCAAAGGGGAAGCATGTCACTTGAACATCGTTTAACAGAGGATGCTTAAATGAAAGACAAAATGGGGTTGGTAGAGTTACGTATTTATAATTGAGGATAGTGAACGTAGTCGAATATTGCAGAATTAACTACGAATGGGTAAATATTTTGAGGGGAATGTTAGCTTCATGGGATACCGAAGTAGCGTTTCTCGGCGAGACTATGGGTCCATTATATTACGTAAACAAGCGATGCCATCGTTACAGGTTTCGAAGTAGTGGGATTAAGGTGCCAACTAGGATTTTCGTGTTATAGATTACGTACCTGAATACTAAGCGATTTGAAAGATTCGTAATTGGAATATTAAGTTATAATTAACATAGGAGGAATCTATCGTTATAGATAATTGCTTAAAAAATTCTAAAGTTAACGCTATAAAATGAAAGATTCTACACATAGGTACCTGCCGTTCTTTTAAATACTCCATCGAACTGTTTCAAAATATCTAACTTTTAACTTTACATTTATGTATAATACTTAATAAGTTATAATATAATATTTGTATGTATATAAATCTATATATACATATACACAATACATATATTTAACCTAATATATACATATATTATACATACATATATATATATATTAATAGATACATATATCTATATGTAGATATAATAATGTAATATATATTATATATATATAATATATATCCTATATTATATATATATATAGTAGTGTACCTTTAGTTCAGCTGTAAATTTGTATTATTGTGGAGAGTTGGTGAGATTGGTGGCAGATTAAGCCTAACAAAAAGACAGCTAATATAAGTGTATGTATTCTTTGAAAGCTGGACACAATTGTAAAAAATGTTCCAGGTAGAGGATATTTTTAGTTGTATATAGAGGTTCAGAACGGAGCAATCTTGTATTTAAAAGAAATTGGTAACGAGTTCCAGTCATTTATGAAGATGAATGGGGAAATTTGTTATAATATCCCATGATCAAAGACACCAGAAAAGAAGGGCTTATGAACTGTTCCAGAAAGAGTTAAGTCATTTGTTGGTACCCGTAAAGAAGTTGCAATAAAAACACATGGTGGGACTGTTGAAGGGTTGACTAAAGGAAAATTAAATCGTCTGATGTGCATAGGTAGGATAGAAAAGTTTATCATGGAGATCGTATTATAACTTGAAGTTATATGAGATAAAGTTAGGTGGTGATGAAAATTGACGGGTGAATTTTGAATGGGTAGTACTTAATATAGCAGAGCAAGAGCTTAAACGGGAGAAGAAAATTGCCAGTGAATTTTGGATAAAATATGTAATATAAGATCTTTTAATATAAGAGACAACAATGAAGGGGTTGGTGACTACCAGCAGTGTAGTTGTATGTCTATGAATCGACCATAAGTTATGAAATGTAGAGGACATAAGAGAGGAATAAAGCAGACTGATACTTGGATGGAACTGCTTAATCAGATTCTTTTGAGATTGTTTGTGGAAGTAAGGAGAATAGGTTTGATTTGAGATATCCTGCTAGACCCAAGGATTTGAAGGGATTGCTATTGACATGATTTGTTGTGGAAATGGTGTTACTTGCTTAGTGACCTGGTGTGTAAAGTTCTTCAGCGAACGTAAACGCTCCTAAGCAATTAGCAGTAGGGATATTTTTGTTTAATTTTTTTGTATAAGATGGGGAAGGTGTGAATCGAGTATTTATGGAAAAGTTGTCATAAATTGGTGTTGAAGTGAAATAGCTGTACATAATAATGTTCCTGGAGGTAGGAATAACAGATAAAATTGATTTACATGAAGTGACGGTTGTATAAATTTATAGTGTTGCACATAATTTGGAGGGTGATTAGGTTTTGCGGCATAAGCAAAACTTCCGTGCGATTACACGGGCTAGAGAGCAGCTGGATGGTTGGAAGTAAGGATCTACTAGAGTATTACGTATTGGCGATGCAGGTAAGGTGCAGACATTTTATGAAGTGAACCATTAATAAAAACAATAGTGACGATAAAAGTTGATGGGAGTGAGGAAGTGGAACAGTTAATCTATAGTAGCAAAATTGTATGAAGGAATGGATTGTTGAGCCAGATCTACGTGCAAAATTTACATAGTAAAAATTTTATGGCAAGGGTTCTTATGCTGAGAAACATAGAATATACGGAAATTTAGTAAAATGGCCGTTGTGGCTGTGAAAATGGTACGCAATATTTTGAGGTGGTTAGGCTTCAATGTCGTCAGGTTGGGGAGCAGGGAATATGAGTTAGATATTTCAGGATGAAAGCGATAAAAATGAGAGAAAATGTTAGCTGCTAAATATGGGATGGGAGAGGAAATGCGACAGTACTAGATGTACAGGTACAGCATTGCTGACGAAATTTCCATGTAGTTACATGCACGAGCTGATATTATGACTAAGGCAGTGTACTCTACATAAGGGAAAATGACTTAGCAGTGGAAATGTATTTAAAAAGAAGACATTAGGGTAATGTATTATTAAATAATTATTCTGTTTAGTTTTAACAAGAAATTGTTTTTGACGTTCGATCTTCGACAGTAAAATAAGGGTCCTTGTAATGAGTTAGATTTCTTTTTGATAACAATAACGATATTTTGTTTCTGGCTTCCAGATTGGAATATACGAAAGTTGCGGGAAAGACGTGGAAATAAAGTGCATATATGAAGAAGGGAAAGGTGAGTATCCTATTGAATATTCGAATTTCATTATATATAATGTAATATATATATATATATATATATATATAGCTATATATATATATCTATATATAATATATATATATATTAAATTATATATTATATATATCATATATATATATATATATTAATAAAGAAATATATATATTGATATATATATATTTATATATATCTATATATATATATATATATAATATAATTCTATCTTCTCGTCTATCTAATATATAGATATATATATATATATGATATATCTAAATTATTCCATTTTCAGGTCTTCAATTTCTTGGTCATAAGCCTTGCTGTTCGTGATGAAATGGTTAGTGCAAAATTTATCGCTCTTGTTTTCTCTGGTTTTATCTGTAAAAGTGTTCGGTAATATTAACTTGGTCCAATTCTTTATATTGTCACATTAAACTTCTTTTTTTAAATTATGTCTGGCGATATTGAACTGAATTTAATTTAAAGAAATGTCATGTTCTTTATTCAAATATTCGACGCCCTTTTTTCCTCGTAAGCCGTCCCCAAAGCTTTAGGCGTTCCGTTCCATAACAGAAAACAAATTCACCATCTTCTGTTTCATCAAGCCCTCCAGATCCCTTTTCTGGCTTATTGAAGTGTAGCTCTAATGCTTCGAATCCTTTTTAAGTCATTAAGTATTAGTGGGTGATTTTTTTCCAGCGAATTATCATGGCATAAAGTACATAGTTTATTGTTATTCCCCAAATTTCCTCAGAATATGTTAGATATCATGCGATTTGTGGAGAACAATTTTGTCTGAATAACCATCGGCCTACACCCTGATGAATATTAACATTTGATGACATGAAACACATGAAGCTGGAGCTCAGAAGCTAATGTACTACCACAGTTTCATGCAAACCTTCCCCCAAATTGTGAAATAAGTACACCAACTAATATACTAAGAAAGTGGATTCGATTGCCCTAAAAAGTTGATGGATGATCAAAACTTGTTTTTATAGCACCTCATCATGATTCAATCAATGGTAAGCTTCCAAGACGAACCACATCAACTAACATCTTCGAGGGGGTTGTTTTATGATGGAACAAGGGAGTATATTAAATATGAATGCAGCTTACTCCACTAAACTATGAATGTTTCCCCACATAGTTTTTTGTTATTTATTTATTTTTTTGCATGACTTCACAAAATATATCAGTTGTTCTGATTGGCCGAGCATATAATGGCGCAATTTAGAGCATTTCCTGCTATATATGGAACCATTGATATAGTTAACATTGATTTCATGAATGCCACTGCCTCTAAGATACTGTCTGATGCATTGGCAGTATCACCTTTTGAGGGAGAGATCTTCCAAGACCACAAAATATGTTAGAAAACTCATTGGAGTAAGCTGTCTCTTTATTTTCGTCTGCTGCTTAGAAAGCTATCAATGTGTTTATATTTCTTCAATAATCTCACGCTTTGCTCAAGCTAGATAAGTTTTGGTCATGCCAAAGGATTCGGTATTAATTGTACAACTAATCATCTTTTTCTGAAATTAATAAGATAAAACTCAAAGGAATTACAACGAGTAAAAGTAGAGAGAGAAGTATTTGATTCTCTATACCTGTTTTTACTTATTGGATTTTCCATCATTAACACGATCAAGATGAAATAAAACTTGCATTTTCATACAATAAAATTACCCAGAATACGCTGGTGCTTTCAGATTTTGGATGCGTGAGGTATGCGAAGAGAAAATTAAGAATATGTCGTATTATGTTGCATTCGTAAATAATTCAAGTTGACGGTATTGCCGAGAGAATATGATCAACAAGGCGTCGTTGCGTTGGTCGTCTCAGCGAGAGATTTGAAATGCCAATTAGCGATATAAGAGGTTGCAGTTTCGACAATATTTACCATGTTACATCATTACATTTGCTTTATTTAAATACACAGAATTCCCATTATGACTGCCGAACATTTTCAGTCCAATATCATACAGTATGTCTGGACATATCTGATAAGAAAAATAATAATAATCAGATGGATGCATCTGGTAACGTTAGCCAGCAAAGAAGTTGAACTCTGTGAACAGACTTCGCACTCTTCAACTCGGCCTAAGCTTTAATCAGGTTGTTTCGGAATATTGTTTTTAGTTTTATTATATGAATATATTTTCAAGCGAAAGAGATACCAGAGACTTATTTGAGTCATATGAAATAATAATCTCAGTGAAGTAATAAACAACAAAGAAGTAAGGAAGATTGACTTCCTTTCAGGCTGAGTCAAGTACGGATGTAGCATAATAAGACATATTCTTAATTTTCTCTTCACTTATTACACGCATCTAAAATCTGAAGGCACCAGCGTATTCAGGGTGATTGTATTGTATGGAAACACAAGTTTTATTTTATCCAATGATAAATAAAAACAGGTATAAAGAATGAAATGTTTCCTCTTCACTTTTAAGCGTTGTAATTCCTTTGTGTTTTATCGTATTGGTTTCAGGAAAAGATGACATAGTTGTACAATTAATTTTTTGGCAGAGCTTGAAAATTATTAATACGCAGTGGTGTTTCTTTAATTCATTGTGAATGATACCGTCATTAACCTTGAACAGCGTATCATATCTACGTTGAATATTTGCTGACTTAGTGAAGGAGCTTAGGCCGAAATATTTCGCTCTATTTCACTTTTTGTTCATTATAACAGACTTTTGTACCTAATTGTAGGTCATAATTCCTTGCCTCTTCAAGTGGTATGGGAGCACTAATTTAAGAGTTCTTATCATTAGTTGGTGTACTTACATCACTATTTAGGAGGTTACTTGAAACAAGAATAGTGCATTAACTTCTGAGCTATAGTTTCAGCATTAAGAGCAAATCAATACCAAAAGTACGTGCATAGTTGGCTGTAAGTTCAGTTTCTTCGATGATATTTTGCTAGTTATCCACTTATAGAAGATCTTTGTACAGAAAACGAGTACGCTGTCTTGTGGTGCATGTATACCAGATTTTGTATCGTACATCAGAATTGTTTATAGCACCACGCACAGGGATGTCAAGGTTTGCCTGAAGATGGTACTTGGAAATGGTGTCCTTTAATGCTGATGATAGCTTAATTTTTTAATAACTGGTTTTAACGTCACTATATATATAGCGAAGTGTAAGATGACTGAAAAAGATAAGAGCATTTTTCACTACATGATTTGTGAGTAATTTGAGCATTGACAGTATTCAGTGGCGTTTCTGTAATCTGTTGTAAATGATGAAGTCAGCAACTTAAAATAGTGTATCACATCTATGTTGAATAATTACTGATTTAATGAATGAAAGAGCTGATACGGGCAAGCACATTCCCCGCTGCTCAGGACTGAATATTTGGCTCCGTATTGCACTGTTTTGTTCGGTAATACAGAATTTTTAACTTCATTCAAGATTACTATATATTCTTTGACTCTTCAAGAAGTATGAGAGTATTAGTTCGAGAGTAGTGGAGATCGAACTTTATCTCCATTTTCAATGTCTGCTGCGTAGATAACCTGGGAATTGACTTTTTACTTTTGCGTAAACTAAACACAAATGATTACTGTACCTTTCAGTCACCAAAGTTGTGAAGCCTTTGTTTGACGTTGTAAATGTACGATTTTGTCTTGTGTATTCATCACGCAGATCAGTTTGTTTACAACACTGTGTGTGGAACTGGATGTTCAAAATAATCTTATCGCATTGTTTTCCTGATTATCCTCACTTGCTATCATTGAAGGTTGGACGTGTAGATTTGTGGTTTCATATGATTACCATTGTAAGTTAATTATGGAAAATTTATATTTTCTCACAGCAAAGGCTCAACTGGAAGACATTTTGGTTTGCATTGGTATACTTTTGGTGCTACTCTGACTTGCTATCTACGCGTCATCTACTCAGAGGTGCTATAGTAAATTCACATCAACCGTGCACTTGATGTCTGGGTGGAGAGTCCACATAGGCAGGATGTATGTTTCACCTCTCCTGAAAGACGTATACCTCAGGAGAGGTGGAACATAGATCCTAACCAAGTGAAGTCTCGAGAGAGACTGATGTTTCCAGCCCTGTGACTGGCTTATCAACAGCCAATCAGCAGCGTCGTAAGGGACTGGCCTAGACATCAAGTGCACGGTTGATGTGAATCTGCTATAGCACTGAACATGGCTTAACCGTGTCGATTACCTACTAACCCCTCTGGGATCAAAGTATTATATACACCCATTTCAATTATGTGTGTTCGACAAATTATATTAATAAACGATATCTTCGTGGGTCCGTCTACTTTACATTTACTTTACAATGTTTAGTACTAGCACCTCTGAGCAATTGGCGCATAGATAAGCTAAAGTGCACCGTAAATTTTTTCTTTCTCAAAATCAATCCACTGTTTTCCATCCACCATCACTGCAAATTCCTCTCTGTTTTTTCCAACATCGTCTTAAACTAAGGTCTGAAATCCATTCTTCTTAGTCTTTTAACCTCTGCGACTGGCTCCCAAATCTAGTCCCCATTTTCTACAGTAAAGGTTAAACATCACCCTCGTGATTTGTATGACCTTGGTGATTTTAACGTTCTTCAGAGGGAATCTTAAACGCTGCAACTGATCAGTTGGATTTTCTTGTCAATCACTTTGTAAGTCAACAGGTTTCTTACTGTATTCTCAGTCCCTTCTCAGTGGGATATGGGATGGGTCACCCTGCAGTCAGTTTCTCTGCTTATCCATCAAGGGTGTTGGTTAGATGTATAAACTTATTTCTTGATTAGTATATTTCTTGAAACTTAAGACATTTAAACTAACTTCTTGATGAACATGTTTGTTGAAACTGAAATTTAAACTCACTTCTTGAGTAATATACTTCATGAAATCATGAAATATGGACTTACTCCTTGATTAACATATTTCTTGGAACTATGAAGTATAAACCTACACCTTGATTATACAAACAGATTCGTTATCAAATGGGTTTAAATAAAAAACAAAATTGTATAAATATAAAGTAACGTTCATAGTAAAGTGGCCAGGAACAAGAATAACAGTCGTAATTCAGTACTAGTTGCCCTGTATCGTGCGCAAATCGCAAGCATCTCGGGATTCAGGACAAATTAAAGAAATAATCTATAGGTTCAATAGGGATCAAGGTTGAGAGACAGCGCAATCCCCAGAGACGAAGCGCATCTTCCGCCCGAGGAACTGATAAGGTTTCCCAATGGTCGTTATTTTTCCGTAACTGGAGAGGCATTAGGTGAAGAGGCGCTGCTTCTCCACGGTTTCTCGAGAAGCTCATGTAATGCGTTTGTTTTAGATACGTAAGTGATTTCTTTTATCGGTTTCTCTCCGACGGATATATTAGTTTCTAAAACATTTAGCTATATGTGAACACACAACGCTGTACAGAAACATAACCAATGTGAAATAATTATAGATAAATATAAAAAAAGGCCGCTGGTATTTGCACCCGGAGGAGAAAATAACGTAATGGCATTTGCTGCCGGGGGTACAAATAAGGCAATGGTGTTTGCACCCAGAGATCTTAACCATGTCTCGACCAGTTGTATTGTTTGTTTTGCTTTTACGAAATTCTACAATTCAGTATCTGGACTTTTTGATTACTATGGTATTTGAACCAAGTCTCATTCAATTGCATCGATTTGATTTTTTGTTTTTGTTTTTTATTTTTTCTTGTGAAATTCCACATTAATTTAGATACTAAGTCTATTCAGTATTTGAACTTATCGGTAACTATGGGATTTTAACCAAGTGCCGTTCAATTGTATTGATTTCATTTTATGATTGTTTACGTTACCGAGGAAGCTATGCCTATTTAAATAATCAGTCTCATTATACCATTATACCATAATGGTTCATTTTAAATCTGCACCTTAACAGGAAAGTGAATGTATTTCTATGTTTTTAGTTTGGAGTAGAGTACTGTATCCCATGACAGCAATATTCAACTCTTGGTCTTTCGTACATTCAGTACGTTGCGACTGTTACAGATATTAGAATCCTCAATAAAACTCGTTAAAAAAGATCTTCTTTTATTCCCTAAAATGTACAGAACATTTTTATGAAAATGGGATAATAAAACAGTGGTTAAAATATAAAAGAATCAAGCTGCAATTACTTCACATAAGAAGAGCAATTTATTTCAATTACAATTAAAAGAGATGTGCGTTTTTTATTCATTTTGTCGCATATTTGACTAAATCCTTGCTGATTTTTTTACTCTGCTGCTGGCCTTCCGTTTTCTAGAACTTGAATTAAATCGCCCTATTGTTTTTTATTCCTTCGGTCGACCTCGACACTTCACAAGAGCGTTAATTTTTCGCATTTGTTGAGAGATGGTTGGGGTCTCATCTTGGACAGGCAGGGCTTCTTCTGATGAACTTGTGCCAAATACTGATGAATGGCGGCCATGGTCATTATTGGGTGATGAAGGGAGATCCTGAATTCCAGTAGGAAACTCTACTACTAATTTTTAATAAGGGAAACGTACTTCAATTTTCTCGTTCCTTTCCCAGGCACTAACAATGTGGTTTAGCGTTTCTAACCGTTCCAAATGCATGGTTGTGCCACAAGTTGTTAAGACGGATGTCAAGCGCTGAAGAGTGTCTTGAGAATTCTTATATTTCTCTGCTGATGTAAACGACCTCTCTTGACTCTGAAGTTTAAAAAGTGAGCTTTTGCTTGAAGAGTTTTGGTGTGGGATGACAGAATTACATTTTTGCCAGAGGGAGTTTGATGCAAGCATTTTGATGTCTTCATTCTGATAACGAACTAGAGCTACAATATGGCGACGACAAGGCAGTTGATGTTGGGAATGAAAACTGCATGTACAAGCGTATTCTAATTCCTCTATAGTTACTGAATGATAGGATTTGTTGACCTTTACAGTAAATACACCTTGCAAACTTGACCTTTACAGTAAATACACCTTGCAAACAACTGACGTTTGGTGCAGAATCCCAGAGTATTTTGTGATTTTCCACCATCTTTGCAACTGCATGTTCAGTGAACATACGGAGTTCTTTTAAGTCACTTTCCTCGGTACCATATTCCACCATTGTGCATTTGCTGAGAAATTGCTGATAACCCAACTCATCGTCAAGTATATGTGTCGTTGTGGAAGCAAATTTTACGGATGGATTCTGCCATTGAAGAAGAGGAAGACAACAGATGCTTCCGATAATGAAAGTATTCTATTCGATAAAAAGCAGTAGCAATATTAAAGAGCCGAGCTGGTTGAGTATGAAGCATCTGACTTTATCTTAACTATCGAGTGCAAATAACTAAAGACTGTTCCCTTCGATAACAAACAGTATCTTTAAGAGGTGAACTGGTTAAGCATGTAACTAACTGTAGAGAGAAATAGAGAAAATATGATCAAAGAACTTCTAGCTACTAGCATCAAACATCATCTACCTAACTCGTATCTTAAATCTTGGGTACAAATAATGCATTGTTATTTCCACCCCCGTGTGCAAATACCACATTGTTATTTTCACCGTCGGGTGCAAATACCCACTTCGTATAATAAACTGTAAGATTTCGTAGCCATGAAGTAAGACAATTGCTGAAAGGCCTCGAAAAGTACGAAGACGTTTTCCCTTCGCTTTTGGGAATGGAAGGGGAAAAGGAAAAGGAAATATATTACACGGGAGCGACAGAGTCGTTACTTACTCCCGGGATTCCTGGAATGAAATGTGGTCTCGTTTACCCGAGAGCGGATTAGAGCAGACTTCTTTGAAATTAGCAGCAGGTGCTTGTGAGACGGCTGTGTGTAACACTGAACGTGCCTGGAGGATGCATTCACTAAGTATTTTTTTATGCACTCGCGTATATGTATTGCAAGAACTTCAGTACCAATTACATTGTTTTATTTTTCCCTTTCTTTCCTCGGAAGAAGGTAGAAAGGAAGGTACAGGAATCTTTTAGAGGTGAAGTTGCCGTTGCTACCCCCAACGTCCTTTGGCTTGACGGCCACCCGTCGTTGGTACCTTTTTACAGCCTGGTCGACTGTTTGTACATATTAAATTTGTTTATATACATTGAAAGTTTATTAGTGATGGTTTTGTCTGCTAATTATCTCGGGGGATAAGTATGATGTTTCAGTATTACATATACAGAAACGCACAGACAAACACATATACATATATGTGTAGATGAAATATACTGTATGTGTAAGCAGTTACAAATAAAAAAACAGTCTGAAGAAAGCCTTGAATCTTGAAAGACAACAGTTTCAAGTCACACGAAGCTCTTCTTCAGGTGAACGTAAAAGCACGACTAGATACGACAGACGAAATTAAAAGTATAAGTGAATATGATCACGCAAGTCCCATCAAACTGCCCATTTAATCTTTTTGACGATATTGAAAAGGTTAGCCGCTTTCAAAACATTACTAGCGGTAGAACTATCTAGATAAGAATTTCCAATGGCCATCGAACAAATTCACACTAGGGACTAGGGAGTACTTTGTGTGATCAGCAAAGAGACTTGCTTGTGTATTTATTTTTAACTTTTTATTTTCTTTGTACTCTTCTTGTGTTTCCTATCTTAATTATTCTTTTTATCTTCAACTGAACAGGGGTCTTGTGCGGCTCGAAACTGTTGTGTTTTTCCAGATTAGAGGATGTCTT
>NC_087202.1:30001464-30003964 GCF_015104395.2 Macrobrachium nipponense | reverse complement strand
TTTTAAAGACATAATTCGTTGTAAAGCGATAATGATTAAGCTCTTTTACTTGACTCCGTCCTTTGACATTCGTGTGGGATAGTTTTTAGTATGATATTTTTATTATTCATGTGTTAAAAACGTACCCCTCATATACATTCTAACATTAACCCGTTTAAAATGCGCTTTCTTCCACGACGAAGTATAATGACGTAAGGAAAAAGAGGAAGAAAAATAATTGTATTTGATTTATACGTTTCTGATGATGTGAAAACAGTGTGCTTAATTTTAATGGGTTAGAAAGGTGTCCCGCGATTAGTAGCTAAGTTAATGACCAAGGCAAAGAAATTCTGTATCCCGCAGGGGTGGATAGCGCCTCCAGTGCACCTCAAGCTGTGCACTGTAGGCAATAGTTATGGTTTTTTGCAGCGCCCCTTCGGCCCCTAACTGCAATATCTTTCATTCCTTTCGCTGTAATTCGTTTATATTCTCTTTCTTCCATATAACTTTCAACCCTCTCCTGACAGTTGTTTCGTAGTGCAACTGCGAGGTTTTCCTTCTGTTACACCTTTCAGACCTTTTCACTCAATTATCCTTTCAGCGCTGAAAGACCTCATAGGTCTCTGCGCTTGGCCTTTTGCCTATATTTTATATTCCCTTCTATCCCAGTGTCAGTGCATATCCCAACAGAAGAGTGTTTTAAGCTTTTCAAATTCATTCTTTCTCGCGATCATCTGTTTCCCAATTCTAGACCAAGAGTTTATTTGAAGGCATTCTTATCCTTTGTAAATATATCATATGAAATATGTAACCAATACGTAGCTGGAGTCAGTTATCCCTAACCTTTGTTGAACATGTCATTTCCACAAATCTCCCTTCAGTGCGAAATTAATGGTAGATTAATTCTGAAGTATACCTCGAGGCAACATTTCTCGTCGTTGGGTTCTACTAAGACGCGGTTTTCTAAAGAATAGCATATGATGCCTGCTAATGTTCGTTTTCATACTTTGTTGTATGAAGAGTTTTCATGATATGTAACAGATCACATTGTGTGGTACAAAAAAAAAAAAAAAAAAAAAAAAAACTACTAACAAATTCGTCACACATCGGTTTGCATACATATGAGAATGACAATAGGGTTAAATAAATTTCTTATTAATGATAATTTTATCCCAGGTTCAGATATTAGTATAGATTTATATAAGTGATGTTACTGTAAACCTGAGATGTGATTGTTTATAAGGAGCAATTAAATTTGCTTAGCCTTTTCTAAAGTACGTAGATAGATAGTCTTTAATACAGTTAGTCTTTAATACAGTTTTTATGACAAGAACATGAATGAAAAAAATTTATGCGCCAGACAGGGGAGTCATAGCTGTAGAAACCCAAAGAACAAATAGACATACGTATTTTGATAGCCACAGTGGCCTCTTCTGAACTCCAATATACTCTAGGCATAAATTGATGACTGCAGACCTTGAACCCGGTAGGAAAACGAGCCCCTTTTTGTAAGGACGCACCGAGACCAAAGTTTTGTCCGATACCGATACCTGTTACCTCCATATTACTGTTATTTAGGAGAATATATATTGTTACTAAAATCATTCTTATTCTCTGGTTATTGTATATTAAAGGTTCAAAAGTTGAAATGTCACATAATAAGGTTATATAAACAATTTCAAAGGGAATATAGTAACTCACTGCGTCTTTCACTTATACATTACCCAACTTCCAACAGAATGACAATGGCTCATTGCTGATTGAGATAGACACAACCATAGTTAATTAAAATTAAAATTAGAATTACAATAATGAATTGTTAAATACACTACAGTTTTGAGTTACTGTCTGTTTTTAAAAGATTAACAATGAACCTATATACAATGAATGAATATATATATAGTTTGTTTGGTGGGCTTTGTTAATATATCCCTTTTAGGAAGCCCAGAAGGATATATTAAATTCCTGTAGTAATGACAAAAGTATCGGCTGGCATCGGCCAGAAATTCACCGATACAGATACCGATATCACAAAAAAACTAGCCGATACCACCGATACCGATACTTGGGCACATCCCTACCTTTTTGTACCTATCACAGAAGGGAGAACCTTTAATATTATTATTATTATTATTATTATTATTATTATTATTATTATTATTATTATTATTATTATTATTATTATTAATTTCACACTTGGATTCAAGGTTTTCAGTGGCAGGCATATTCAAAAAGTGTGGAAAATCAAGCACAACTCGTATATATTTAATTGCAAAATTTAATATGCAACTACTTTAATGGTCACAATAGTAATGCAAAAGTTTGAGGCACATTCTTAATTTCAACTCTCAGTTATTTGCTAGCAAACAAACACATAAGGCGGATAAGAATAAGTAATTTGATGGTTATCGTAGGTGATTAAGTTAGCAAACTCCATAAAAATGGGATCAAAATGTTGATAACCGTGTCGCACTTCATGTAATACGTGTAATCACGCATAAATCCTTGAGGCAGTGTGAGA
>NC_087202.1:29978964-29996464 GCF_015104395.2 Macrobrachium nipponense | reverse complement strand
AGGTAAACCATTAGTTGACTCATCTTATGGTGAATATTCCCCAATTTCGATTTCAACTAAACAACCTTTATGAATATAACAATGGTATATTTTTGGAGTTTAGTTAATTTAATGTAAGTCGTTATATTCTACGAACCTTTATTTACTATTTAATTTAAAGACACACAATGTTATTATTATTATTATTATTATTATTATTTTGTTAAAAATGACTGCTGCTTCAGCACTATTCCCTCTTATAAAGAGTCTTCTCTATCTTTCTGATGACGGCTTTCTCGTTGTTGCTTAGACTGGCGAACAACGCACCAAAGGGCATGGTAAAATTCGGTTGAGTCATTTGATTTATTATTGCTTATACAATTCTCTCTCTCTCTAACGCAACGTTTCCTCCTGATCGACAGGACATTATCAAGCGATAACTGCTGAGGGACTGAATTCCAGTCACGAGAGACGACATCGTCAGGAATATTAAGATCATCGGGAGAGCACCTGACCCACGACGTCTGCGTCTCCTAGAAGCGCTGCTCATCCTCGAGGAAAAGCCTCCCCTCAATACCACCCAAGAAGCGTTCCTGATACCGACGTGTGTGAGGAGGACCACACCCTTCTCCCCTAACGAAAGTACCAGCGCGCATGGAACGAACACCGGACATGAGAATAATACCAGGGGTGACGTCACGCAGGTAGAAGCCAATCAAGAGGCTCCCGGTGATACCCCCTACCTAGAATTGTTTCTGCAAGACTCGTCAACGCCCGCTATATGTGTCACCTTCCCGGGAACCAATAAAAACTCGACCTACCGGAGAAGTGCTCTGACCGTACTGGAGAGCTCGCAACACCACGATAAAAGGAGAAGGACTCGCCACTGGAATTGTTACGGGCTGCTCTGTGAGCAAGAGCCCGTGCTGACACAAGGTCAGCTAAATCAAAAACAACAACACTGGAATTCAGTCCCTCAGCAGTTATCGCTTGATAATGTCCTGTCGATCAGGAGGAAACGTTGCGTTAGAGAGAGAGAGAATTGTATAAGCAATAATAAATCAAATGACTCAACCGAATTTTACCATGCCCTTTGGTGCGTTGCTCGCCAGTCTAAGCAACAACGAGAAAGCCGTCATCAGAAAGATAGAGAAGACTCTTTATAAGATTAATAGTGCTGAAGCAGCAGTCATTTTTAACAAAACATGTCTACGAGAGGGTCTCCTTCCGAAATATTATTATTATTATTATTATTATTATTATTATTATTATTATTATTATTATTATTAGGAAGGAGGCCTTCTCTGAGGGCAGTAGCATTGAATATTATAGCTGTTTCAGTGGCATTTAAATTAAATGGCGTTGAAACAGCTATATTATTATTATTATTATTATTATTATTATTATTATCATTATTATTAGTAGTAGTAGTAATAGTAGTAGTAGTAGTATTGAAGAAGCCACTAATATAAGTGATTATTCATTGCCATCTGCGTAGCATGTAATGATATATGGTACATGTAATGTTGAATGTGTAAAGTAGAATAACAGTATTTATACGGTAATGATTTCAAATCATTTTATATGGTTGAGCATGAGATAACGTTTGTTAAGCGTTCTACCAGGGTATTTATTTTATATTTATGATATAATTTATATAAAAGTTTTTACGGGCTTAAGTTTATCTTCATGTACTGAATCCATCCTTTTTCGTATGAGAGAGAGAGAGAAAGAGAGAGATTCATTTTCAGATATATCTTCAGATGTTATCACGAATGAAAATTACAGAGAACATACTTATTCGGTCTTTATTTCATTGTCCCTTTTTGCCCTTGAAGCTTTATTGCCTCGGAATTTTCACGAATAAAAGGGAAACATAGAAATGTTTTAATTAAAATGTATATGACGATAACTCTCGCTTTCTGTCTGTCTGTCTGCCTGTGTCTGCTCGCCTTTTTTATCCTCTTTCGGAATGCAATAGTTATGACATACATGTATATGATTGGAAATGCAAATGTAAGCGTTTTAGAATTTAAGAAATTGTGGGATTGCGATGCAAGTGAACTGTCTTGAGTTCTTTTTCCTCGTAGGATTCAGCAGGTAGTAGAAATGATTGAATACGAATTAGAATAGTAAGCATATCGGTCAATAAAGCACTAATGTGCTTTTCTTCAGGAAAGTCACAGTTCAGTTGACATTTCAAAAGTGTCCAATTTTGTCATATTGAGCTGAATTAGTTTCTCTGTTACAAATTACAATTTGAAAGCGAGATGTGAATATATTAGCTAACAGGGAGAAGACTTCATATATAAGTATTAAAATTTTTTTTTAATAACTTGGAAAACACCGACTGCCAAAGTCGAAGATACGAGCGTCAATATAACGGTTTGTATATCACGAATAGCATATCAGAAATAAATTTAATATAGTTGCGAAACTCAAGTGCTTTCAACCCTCCCTTCTGAAGGAGAGCAAAGCTTTTTTCTTCTTCTTCTAAAACCAAGGAATCCAGACATTCATTTTTCTTTTATTCACTCGCATGTTCCCGAGTCTTTTTCATTAGGTCTCTAAGGTGTTTTGTTTGAAACCTTTGGAATATATATCTATATATATCAAATATACATATCCAGGTATTACTTTAGTGACTGTTTCTTTCATCCAGGTATTATGTTATTGACTGTCGCTTTTATCCAGGCATTATACTTTAGTGACTTCCTTTTATCCAGGTATTACCTTAGTGGCTGTCCCTCTTATCCAGGTATTACTGTGGTGATTGTACCTTTATCCAGGTATTACTTTAGTGGCTGTTCCTTTTATCCAGGTATTACTGTGATGATTGTTCCTTTTATCCAGGTATTACTGTGATGATTGTACCTTTTATCCAGGTATTACTTGGGTGGCCTCTCTTTTATCCCGGTATTACTGTGGCGATTGTCCTTTTTATCCAGGAACTACTTTAGTGGCTGTCTCTTTTATCCAGGTATTACTTGAGTGACTGTCTCTTTTGTCCAGGTATTACTTGAGTGATTGTTTCTATTATCCAGGTATTACTGTGATAACTGTCCCTTTATGCAGGTATTACAGTGGTGATTGTCCCTTTTATCCAGGTATTACTTTAGTGACTTCCTCTTTTAGCCAGGTATTGCTTTAGTGAATATCTCTTTTATCCAGGTATTACTATTGTGATTGTTCCTTTTATCCAGGTACTACTTTAGTGACTGTCCCTTTTGTGGAGGTATTACTGGGGTGATTACCCTTTTATCCAGGTATTACCATAGTGACTGTCACCTTTATCCAATTATTACTTTAGTGACGGTCCCTTTTATCCAGGTATTACTTTAGTGATTCCATTTTATCCAAGTAATACTGTGGTGAATATCCCTTTTACCAGGTATTACTTTAGTGATCGTCTCTTTTTTTTTCCCAGGAATTACTGTGATGACTGAAAAGCATTTTCAGTAATATATTTATATGGTTTCAAATACATGAAATAAGCGCCTCAGTGGCGTGGTTGAGGAGTGAGAGATGTGTATTTCTGGTGATAGAAGTTCACTCTCGACGTGGTTCGGAAGTCACGTAAAGCCGTTGGTCCCGTTGCTGAATAACCACTGGTTCCATGCAACGTAAAAACACCATACAAACTAACAAATACATGAAATGAGGTTTGATGAACTTGTAGGGTTATTTACCACATAAGTTACAAAGAAAGGGAGATGGGTGAAGGGGGGGGAAGGGTGGTTGGTTGGTTACGGGTTTGAAACTGTTATCTAAGTTGGGTCAAATGATGACCCCGTGCCAAGTTTTTTCTTGATCGACCAAGCAGTACTGATTTTTGTAGCTCACAAGGTTACAAACCTACATGCAAAAACAGTTACAAATATACATACACACATGCTTATATATACGTGTAATATGTATATATATATATATATATATATGTATATGAATAAATATATATATATATATATATATATATATATATGCATATATATGCATATATATATGCATATATATATGCATATATATATATATATATATATATATATATATGTATATATATATATGCATATATATATGCATATATATATATATATATATATATATATATATATATATATATATATATATATATATATATATTATATATATAATATGTTTGTGTGTATGTATATACGTAGAATTTTTCACTTTGGGGAGGTGGTTGCCACAAGAGAAATGTAGAACCATTTGGTTCACAGCAAGTATTCAGGGTTGAGTTTCCCAGACCAGTGACATTTTCTTGACCGCAACTGACCGTAGTATCATTCACGGCTATATCAGGTTGTGGGCTGCTCGATGAGAATTGAACTTAGACCTGCTGCTGCAACACTACCACATAATTTAACTAATAACATGAAAACATGAAAGCTCTGTGGAGGGAAGTTCTCAACATTATTGGTTCCGTGCGCTCACCTTTAACATGTAGAACCCTGCCTGTGTGCATCCTGCACCATTTACTTGAACCCTGGATATTAAAACTGTCAGCATCACCGATATGCCAACAGAGCACTACTTTCTAGTCATCCGTTTCCCCTTTCCCCTAACGATTCTGAATTACACACGTTTGCACCCCCCCCCTTTTTTTTCACTTGACCAAACGACATTAAAAACTGTGATCCATTCTTTCACTTATAGCAAGCTTTTCATCACTTCATATTTCAATATAACTTAGCCATTAAATCATTCTTACTTTGCTTGTACCCCGCAAACAGTTTACCCCTACAGCTTAAATTTTTTTTTTTATTTCATCTGTATTGTAAATTTATGATTAACTTTCATAAAGGAGAGTTGGTACAACAGCTCCTTCATAAATTCGTGTTCCAACTGCAAGTCTGTTTCTTCTCCAGATATTTTGCAAGCACTCTGACTCAGCTGTTAGAATAAAGTTTCCATTTCCCACTATTCACATGAATAGGAAGTGCTCCATCTTACTGGTTGTCTTTTACCCTCATAAGCTTATTCTTGCTGATTTTTACTTTCAGCTTTCTCCTCTTACAAATGGTTGCAAACTCTGTCGCTAGTCTTTGAAGCTTTCTTTAATATATTCTTCAGGTATCAGCTGCTCCCCACTGTTTGTGACCAGTTTTCGTATCCCTCATATTTCTCATATTTGCATCGTTTTAATGTCTTTTTTCACTCTTTGTGTCCATAGAGATATCGCACAGAGGTAGACTCATTTACACACATTTTTCGTACACCTACTTTCACATTAAATTACTTTTTCCCTCTGCATATTCGAACACACGGGTATGTTTTTATCATAAAAACTTGTCAGTGCTCTGGGAAAATTGCCTTTTATACAATACGTTTGCAGCACTTCCCTGCATTACTTAAATATCGTTTCTGTCATTACCTTTTTTAAATTCTATGTATACTTTTCTTTAACTTTATTCTCATAAGCTTGATACTCGCTTGCGCTTGTCTACTCTAAACCCAGTATTTTAGTCTTGATTTTTTTTATCTTATTTTTCTGTGCATATCCTACAGTGCAATTTCTCTAGGCATGCCAAGTTGTGTTATACAATATACCCTGTTGTTCTTAAAATCACCTCTGTTAGCCTTACCTTTCAACAAACAAATTGTGATTCCTCTCACTTCCTCCTTCCAAATATTTTATTTTCAAACAAAGACATATTTTACACACCCCAGCCAGGGATTTCTTCTAACAATTTGTCCTTTAATCTTGTTGTATTTACAGTGGGTGAGGCAATGCCCAATTGTTCTAGATGCTGCTGCTTTAATTGGGATATGTGTGCAAGAGGAAATATGGCAGGACTATCCGAACTCAAGCTGGTTTCAATAATATAGTTAACCAGCTCCTATAGGACCAGCGGATATTCATGTGGTTCTTCAGTGTGATAATGTTCTTTATCGAGATTTCTAAGATGGGACCTCTCCCTATTGTAAAGGCCAGTGAGACATACAAGATGGTATTTCAACTGTTATGAAATTGCATCACCTGCATCTAGTTTTGCCACATTAAGTGTGTGAGCGCACTCATGTAGTCTCCTGTTGAGATTCGTGGTCATTACTTGTCAAAGATCTGATACAGGTGCCACACTTTCATAGAAAATGCCTGCTTCATTGACATAACTCTGTCGACGCTGTTTAGAACGATTTTTTTTTGTGGTTCACTACCTTCAAGTGTAGATATTCGCTTCCTTGAATGATCAAGTTTTGCAATACTAATCATGACCCAACAGCTCTTGTGGTATTTTTTCATGTTTTGTCGTCGTCGTGTTGCCTCTATGCCACTGCCTTCATCCAGCCTTGCTGGGTCAAAGGTAAGCAGCATTTCACTAATCTCCGGGAACAGCGCACATTAGTTGAAATCATTACATACCCATCATGTTCAGGATTATGATGGACAGAGGCCAAGGGTGAAGTTAGACCTTCATTCTTCTTGTCTTCCTGGCAAAGGCAGCATTTCTTCCTTTTGCCTGCGATTGAATTTACATTTGCCATTATGAGCTCCTGACTAAGGCTGAGGGGCTATCCTTTTACCACCTTAATCTGATGTGCACATTGATGTATGGAACACAACTAGGTTCGGTCACTCTACACCAAGGCCGATCATTCATCCAGTGCTATTTCATTCCCATGTGATCTGTACACACCATCCAGTTAAATACATGAACAAGCCGTGTAGTGCAACACTTACCAGTGGTTCGGCTCTCCAGCGCTGACACCTGTCAATTCAGGCGCGTCTGCCAAACTAGGTCTACTAAATGTGTATATACTTTCTACTATAGTAGATTCACATCAACCGTGCATTTGACGTCTAGGCCAGTGCCTTACGACGATCCTGATTGGCTGTTGATAAGCCAATCATAGGTCTGGAAACTCAGTCTCTTGAGAGAGTTCACACAGGCATGATGATGTTCCACCTCTCCTGAAAGACGTATTCCCCAGTAGAGGTGGAACATACATCCTGCCTATGTGAACTCTCGGGAGAGACTGAGAGATTCCAGCCCTGTGATTGCCTCATCAACAGCCAATCAGGAGCGTCGTAAGGGACTGGCCTAGACATTAGATGCACGGGTGATGTGAATCTGCTATAGCTAAGTGATATGGGTCTGTTAAACAGCATTTGGAATACTAAAGTACATTAAAGCAAAGCTAGGTATAGCGAGAGTAAAGCAAGATTAACTGACACTGAACCCCGTGCTGAGTTACACAGCACTGAAATATACATAGACCTTGCAAACTGTTATATTGAACAGGAAGACATTTTTCCATGCCTACAGAATCCTGAGAAGCGATTATTTAAGGTTTTTGGCTGCCACATTGGATGCCATCTTTCTTTATATATGCAATATGAAATATTTAACAGAAATACATTTTACTTTTGCTTGGTGACTGCCTAAAATGTGTCTTACCAAAACAAATGCACAAAATCATGAACAGAGGCACATGAGTCGCCTGTTAAAGCCTTGACTAGAGACCATCTTGAAAAAACATCAGCCATTTTGGAATTTCAAATGGATACGTGTAATTTTTAAAAAGTGGCCTATAGAGAGGAAATGTACTAAATTTCATGTTGGTTATTTAACCCTTAAACGCAAACTGGACGTATTTTACGTCGAGATAAATTGTCTGTCGGGTGCCGACTGGACGTATTTTACGTCGACATACAAAAGTTTTTTTTAAAATTCGCGGAAAAATACTTATAGGCCTACCAGCCTAAAACTTTTGAATCACGCGCCTTGGGGAATGCTGGGAGTCCACGGATCAAGGCCTTGTTTTGTTTTGAAGCGTGACCCAGGTGCGCATGCGCGATATCCCTTCTTCTCGCTCCAGCCAGCATCAGTAGCGCACCATCCGAGAGCGATCTTTCGTGAAAAGCGTGTTTTTCTGGACTTGTGCGAGACTTTGAGCATTTGTATTGCTACAAGACATTCCTAGATATGTCTCAACGACGTGTGAACCGTGAAAGGCGTGTTTTACCCGTCGGAAGGGATCGTGTAAGGCGAGTTTTGGACATGGATGCTGGCGAGGGGCCAAGCACCCAGCATGACCCCGCGCCTCAAGGCCGTTCTGTGCGGCCACGTGTGTCTGAAAGTGTTTCGGGAAAACATCGTATGCCTTTGGTTACCCCTAGGAAGCATGTGGGCGTCCTTAGGGGCATTCGTAGGCATTTGGGAGGCCTCCAACCAAGGGACATAGACGAATATCTTTCGGAGCTTGATCGGGAACATGTCGCAAGTCCTCATTTTGATGGCGGATGGTCATCGAGTGATGAGGACATCAGTCCCGATGAAAGTGAGGATGAATATATGCCCCCAATGTCCGTTCGAGGCTCACATCCCGAAAGTGAGCTCGAATTCAGTGCATACGAGGGGGAATCTGAGAGGGAGGGGGAGGGGGAGGGTGGGGTGGGGATACGGGCTCAAGTTTTATCGCAGAGGACGATACAGAAAGTGAGGGCCTAAGTGAGGGTGATGGGCCAACGGGGGGGGGGGGTGGGGCGGTAGTGTGCATCGTGCCCGCACCCGTGCGCTTGTGCGCGCGCACGGGCACGTAGAAGGTCGGCTCGTCGCGCCAGCCAAGGTGAAGGTCGGTCGTCGGAGAGTGACGATGGTGGACGGAGGACCCCACCCCTCCTAACATGCACCCCTTCACGGCAACCCCTGGGATGACTGTACCAATACCCCTGACTGTTTTGGGATTCATCCAGCTTTTCCTGACGCGGGAATTGCTGGAATACCTGGTACACGAGACGGTGGACTACGCTCGGTACTGCCGGTATGAGCTGAAGACGACCTTGTCGTATTACTGGCGGGTTGCAACCTCATTGACATGGCACATTTTTTGGGGCTCCACATTTATTTTGGTTTGACACCTGCTATCGACGTCAGGCAATATTGGAAGAGAAGTTATTTTTTATGTATACCGAATGTGCCTGGCGTTATGTCCCGTGATAATTTCCTGGCGATGGACAGGTACTTCAACGCCTTCAACCGAAGGGCCATACCCCGGAATAACAGTGATCGCCTCATTTTAGTGCGTACAGTGTTGGATTATATCCGTGAGCGGTGTAGTAATCTCGTGATTCCTGGAAAGAACCTGTCTTTGGATGAGGGGATGATGCCTTACAAAGGACGTCTTAGTATAAAAGTGTATAACCCCAAGAAGCCAAAGAAATATGGTGTGAAATTCTTTCTCATTACCGAGGCCAACACTGGATACGTTGTGGACTTTTCAGTGTATACCGGGGTATTCTCCACGCTGCGTGACACTGTATTCAACCTTGTGGGACGTTTCCGTAACCAGGGTTATCACCTGTTTATGGATAATTATTATAACTCGGTATCCCTGGCCCAGGAACTGTATGAAGCAGGTGTTCACGTCAGTGGTACCCTTCGGTTGGTGCGTGGGGCCCCGAATGTCCTCAAGAGGTTCGCTAGTCATCCGCAACACCTGGCAAGAGGAGAGACAGAGTGGCGGCGGAAGGGCGCTGTCTTCGTCATCTGTTGGAAGGGTGTCCCGACTCGTCCCATGATTACGACGAGTCATGAACCCAACCAAATAAGAAGATCGATACAGCGGAAATAGAAGGACACGTCGACAGGGCCGAGTTGTGTTTGAGGAGTTTCGTACCGAGCGGCCTACTGTCATTGGGCACTACAACAGGCACATGGGAGGAGTTGATCTCTTTGATCAGCTCATCCAGTACTATCCCTTCGCCAGGAGAACCAGAAGGTGGACACAGAAGCTCCTCAAATACATCCTTCAGTTGGCCCTCCAAAATGCCTACATACTGTACTGTGGGTACCGCGGTGACAATCTTCCGAGGTTGACCCACGCACAGTTCCTAGAGGTAGCCGGGAATGCCCTCATCAACTTCGATCCCGATGAGTGGCCTTCCATAACTGACCCCCTGCCCCGAGCTGCAGATCTGCCCCTAGAGGAAAGGGCAGATAGGAGGGCCAACTTTGCTCGACCTGCCGCTGCCCCTGCTGCCGCCCGCCCCTGCTGACGACGCCCCTGCTGAACGACCCGCCCCTGCTGACGTCGCCCCCTGCTGACGTCGCCCCTGCTGCCACCGCCCCTGCTGACGACGCCCCTGCTGCCGCCGCCCCTGCTGCCGCCGCCCCTGCTGCCGCCGCCCCTGCTGACGACGCCCCTGCTGACGACGCCCCTGCTGACGACGCCCCTCTTGCTGCCGGCCCCGCCATCACCGCTTCTCGTCGGGTAGTGGACCCTGCGTGTCGGCTGCAGCCAGGGGAACACATACTGGAGGCCTTAGAAGGGCGAAGGAGCAGAAACGGTGCCGGGTGTGCCATATGAATGGCAGAAGGAGAGACACCCGGTTCTTCTGTCGTCTCTGCAAAGTTGCTCTTTGCAGGATAGGGGAGTGTGACCGAAAGTATCACACTAAGGTCATGTATTGGAGCGCGCCCCCTAAACCGACAGCGGAGGGCGCACGGGGCCGCCGGGTCCATCAGCAGTAAGGGCGCGCGTCTCCCTCCTCCACCTGTACCTCGTCATGTCGAGTGGAAAAAAATGCAAGACTCTTCAATGGAGGAGGGAGAAAACAAGAATAGAACGAAGAGTCAGGATTACGAGTGAGTATTCTGCATTTATTTTATATTTAGTTTTATATTTATTACAATTTTTTATATATCTGAATGTGTGCATGATAAAATAATAATAAGACATTTCATTGTATGCGAAAAGAGAAGTGTCACCTGCATTCCTTTTATTTATGTATTGGTACCAGAATCGAAGAATGTAATATATATATTTTACGTATAAAAAAAATTATATATATATATATATATATATAGTATATATATATATATATATATATATATATATATATATATATATATATATATATATTATATATATATATATATATATATATATATATATGCGGGGGGGTAAGCAAATTACTTACAGTCTAGTAATATTCAATCATTTACCTTCACTTTAAAACAAATTGCAAGTCTCTAGAACAATATCTCGATTTATGGTGAATATTTGAAAAAAAATATTTTATTCCGTCCGCGCGCCGATTCTCGGCCGAAAATCTCGGAAACGCGTAGGTCACATTCTCTTAATATTTGTGCCTTTTCATATTACGCTTTTTTTTAAAGTTTTATATATGAAAATGTGCGCAAAAAACATGCACAAATATAACAAAAATTATTGGAAGGTTGTAGCATTTATCATTTTTGAAATATTTGCATATTAAAGTACGATAAGTACGAAAAAAACTACGATCGGTCAACTTTGACTCAACCGAAAAGGTCAAAAACGCATATATAACATAAAAATCTTACAGTCTCGTAATATTCAATCATTTATCTTCAATTTAAAAACATATTGCAAGTCTCTAGAACAATATCTCGATTTATGGTGAATATTTGAAAAAATATTTTTATTCCGTCCGCGCGCGATTCTCGGCCGAAAATCTCGGAAACGCGTAGGTCACATTCTCTTAATATTTGTGCCTTTTCATATTACGCTTTTTTTTAAAAGTTTTATATATGAAAATGTGCGCAAAAACATGCACAATATAACAAAAATTATTGGAAGGTTGTAGCATTTATCATTTTTGAAATATTTGCATATAAAGTACGATAAGTACGAAAAAAAACTACGATCGGTCAACTTTTGACTCAACCGAAAAGGTCAAAAAAACGCATATATAACATAAAAAAATCTTACAGTCTCGTAATATTCAATCATTTATCTTCAATTTAAAACATATTGCAAGTCTCTAGAACAATATCTCGATTTATGGTGAATATTTGAAAAAAAATATTTTTATTCCGTCCGCGCGCCGATTCTCGGCCGAAAATCTCGGAAACGCGTAGGTCACATTCTCTTAATATTTGTGCCTTTTCATATTACGCTTTTTTTAAAGTTTTATATATGAAAATGTGCGCAAAAACATGCACAATATAACAAAAATTATTGGAAGGTTGTAGCATTTATCATTTTTGAAATATTTGCATATAAAGTACGATAAGTACGAAAAAAAACTACTACGAATCGGTTCAACTTTGACTCAACCGAAAAGGTCAGAAAACGCATATATAACATAAAAATCTTACAGTCTCGTAATATTCAATCATTTATCTTCAATTTAAAACATATTGCAAGTCTCTAGAACAATATCTCGATTTATGGTGAATATTTGAAAAAAATATTTTTATTCCGTCCGCGCGCCGATTCTCGGCCGAAAATCTCGGAAACGCGTAGGTCACATTCTCCTAATATTTGAGCCTTTTCATATTACGCTTTTTTTAAAGTTTTATATATGAAAATGTGCGCAAAAACATGCACAATATAACAAAAATTATTGGAAGGTTGTAGCATTTATCATTTTTGAAATATTTGCATATAAAGTACGATAAGTACGAAAAAAACTACGATCGGTCAACTTTGATTCAACCGAAAAGGTCAAAAAACGCATTTATAACATAAAAATCTTACAGTCTAGTAATATTCAATCATTTATCTTCATTTTAAAACATATTGCAAGTCTCTAGAACAATATCTCGATTTATGGTAAATTTTTGAAAAAAATATTTTTATTCCGTCCGCGTGCCGATTCTCGGCCGAAAATCTCGGAAACGCGTAGGTCACATTCTCCTAATATTTGAGCCTTTTCATATTACGCTTTTTTTAAAGTTTTATATATGAAAATGTGCGCAAAAACATGCATAATATAACAAAAATTATTGGAAGGTTGTAGCATTTCTCATTTTTTTTATATTTGCATATAAAAAACTTTTTTTAACAAAAATTCGACATTCTGTCAACTTTAACTCGTTCGAAATGGTAAAAAACTACATTTGTAAGCTAAAACTCTTACAGTATCGTAATATTCAATCATTTTCCTTCATTTTGAAAGAAATTGCAAGTCTCTATAACAATATTTCGATTTATGGTGAATTTTTTAAAAAATTATTTTTTTACATCCGCGCGCTACGAATTCATGCATCATTTTGTGATAATATTTTCCCTGTGTTGCTTTTATCGTTTTACAATGTGTTATATATCAAAATGATCGCAATTTAGTGCACATTACAACGAAACAAAAAGTAACTTGTTACCTCTAACCGTTTGGCGCACAGCGCGATTTGAATACAATTATATATGAAATTTCGTTTTTGCGCTATCATATATCGCATTATTTATATATGATAATGATAATTTTTTTCATTTCTGATGGTTGCATACTAAACTTCAATCAATGAGAAAAAAAGGAGCCAAAAATGAACTCTTAATCTTGAAAACTAAGCGCGCTGTGATATTTTGAAAAAAATATTTTTTCCGCTTACGCGCTCACTCTCAAACCCCTCCGGCACACGGGAGTCATTTTTTTATTTACCGCTCCGGCGTTTAAGGGTTAACTGAATTATTTTAGTGAAAAAGTTATTTTATCTTCTGCACTAACCATAGTTATCGTTGTTGTAAAATTACCCATCATTCAACAAAGCACATGATTAATTTATAGTAATTAAGTTCAGTACAGATATATTCTGAAAAAGACATCATTATAAAAATGACCTATGAAAGCTACAAGCAAGCAAGGCTGTATTGCGAGTACTGTGTAATTTGAGATGGGATGACCTTAGTTGTGGGACTGGGCTCGGAACAAGAAGAGCAGTATTAGGCAATACTTTTCAGCAGGTCTTTTCTAACTACAAGTATGTAAGTGGAAGATGGTCGAGATATATCGTCGAAGTAATGGCGCAAAATAAGAAGTAGAAAAATGATCTTACAAGTTGTTGAGGTATTACATTGCTACGTAAATTTCACCAGTAATGTTTTTTTTATGTGCAAACGAATGACTTAGTGTCTATCTGTCTGTTAAGTTGCAATGGGTATTTGGTTCAAGAATTCTGTTATGTCTGTGTAAACTTTTTGCACTCATGCTAGTGATGGATGCAATTATTCCTTTCTTGAAGACTGGCTAACTAGGCGGAAAAGGTTCCTTTGCAAAACTTCTTCGGAGACATGCAAGGGAATCTGAAAGGCGAAATAACGTTCTTCTTGTATGCCAGGGGAAGAGACGTGGAGTGAAAGGATGCAAAAGCATCTCCTAATATGATTACGTAAATGTTTCTAGGATAGATGGAGAAAATGTTATGCATATTGATGGAAGGGCTTTTTATGGAAGATTAAAAATTTCATGGTAAAACGATTGAGATTTTACTGCTTATTTATGTAATAGAATGAATACACAGCGCGGCACATAAAGTATATAGACACACGCTAAAATCCCTTGTACTTGGTATTTGTCGACAATGGTTGATCGAGGCCAGAGCGAAGAATTTAAATTTATCATTGTAGAGTCCTGGAAAACTCATCTTAAAGATTTACTAAAAACAAACCAACACTGGGTATATTGGTGTATAGTTGCAATGTAGTAATCATTTTTTGCTCAGCTGAGACGAGAATGGCAATGTTAAACCTACCGTGAGAGAGGTCGTCCACACGAGCACTGTTCATTCTGCTTGTTTTTCTTCATTGAAAACACGTATTCTTTTATAAACTTCTTTGGAAGATGATAAAATATCTATCATTTTTATCCTGGGCTAAATGAAAAAAGAGGGAAAAGAGAAAGCATGTTATGAACAGCTAATCATTGCAATACTAACCAAATAATATACGTCATCATCTGATTCTCACTGTATCCACACGCTCTCCAGGAGGCAAGTCAAATCGAGGCCCGGGATATTTAATTTTCAATTCGCCGAATTTTATCCGAATTTGTTATATAGAACGCCCAGCACATTTCAAACTTTACGGCCAAAAGTGGTTGCAATATTGCAGCCATTGTTGCTAAATGCAGGTTTTCGTCATTGAATGGGAAGGGGCTGCAGGATTTTCCCTTTTTTTTTTGTACGAGGCCAGTTATTCATTCTTTTCTGTTTTAGGTCTAGTGTTTGTTTGGGTGAGCCAGGCCTATAATTGGCTTTTCGGCTTTTCAGTTGAAGTTCTGCCACTATGTATATAGTATATATAAATATATACTATGTATATATATATATATATATATATATATATATATATATATATATATATATATATATATATAAATTTTACCCCCATGGGACCCCCAACCTAACCTGGGTCTTTCGAGGGAGAGTCCACGATATTACCAATTCGGACGCAAATGCATCAGATTCTCATTTGAAAGACCAGGGTTCGGTCCCGTCGTGAGTTAGGAATTTATTTCTGTGAAACACGTTCCCATGTGTTCATTTTTCATATATATATACATATATATATATATATATATATATATATATATATATAGATTGAAGATATATATATATATATATATATATCTTCAATCTGTGTGATATTTTTGAGTACGTTTTTTAAAAGTTTATTTTTTATTCTTAGTCGAAAATATCCTTTCTAATATTTAGATTTAGATGTTGACAGTTCGGTAGAGTATCCGTAGTTTACCTTGGGTATGAAAGACTGAAGAATTATATGAAAATTTCCATTCACTGGATGAATAGTGAATCACAAGAAAAGTCTGAAGTCCATTAAAAAGAAAAATTCCAGCTTGGCCAGAGGCAGGAATAGTTCACGAACAATCATCCAGTTGCTTTTAAATGCCAATCCACCAATCAGCTAACGAGGTTTCTCATTTTCCATCGTAATCACTACGATCCATTGACACGGGAACGCCCCCAACTTCCCGATGACAGTAAAATTGCACATTGTTGAGTGAGAAACGCGACATCTGGTATCGATCTGTAGTTGAGGGAACCTCACTGAGCTTATCAAGATAAAAATGACCGCTCAACATGACGATTGGTGAGCACCTGATGATGCTCAGGATGTCGTATGAAGCTAGGCAAGGATAGCCATGTGCTGTGGAGCTTAAACTATACTCTGTATTTTTCCATCTGTCCACCAGCCTGTGGTGTTTGCGTATGGTAACACTGCATCCCGGGCTTTAGATAGGTTCACTATGTGTAAGTTTTAGGTAAATAAAAGGATATGTGGGTGTACATTTGCAACTGAAGAGTGTTTTAATAATGTGCTGTATGCGAATTACACCGTTAATATTCGAAATAGGATATTGTTATTATTGTTGAATGTAAGCTGAATGTAACTATATAAAGCCCAGGACGCAGTGTTACCATACGCAAACACCACTGGCGGGTCGACAGATGGAAAAAAACCGAGTATAGTTTGATAGAGCACTTATGCTTTTATACATTAACAATGAATTATCTTCACCTGCATACATGTCCGCCATAAGTGAGCGCGGACGACTCGGCAGACATTACACATTTATTAGCAGCCTCATGCAACGACAAAGAGCGATCGCCGCCTGCACACAGGGCATTACTCCGCATTACTCCCATCTTACCTTTTATGTGCCTCTCCGTAGGGGTGGGGAGGGGGGGGGTGTGGTAGTAGTGTCAGTGCACCTCACGCGGTGGACTGCAGGCATGACTTACAGTTTTATTCAACTTCCCTTTGGCCTCAAGCTACAATCCCTTTCATTCTTGTTACCCCACCTCCATTCACAATATCTTTCTTCCACCTTACTTTCCACCCACTCTACAATTTTTTCTACATTTCCAACGCATTTCCATCGCTGAATGACCTCATAGATCCCAGCGTTTTGCCTTTGGCGTAAATTTTATTTCCTAATTCCAATTCCAATACCTTTCATGTAGTCTCACACCTTTCATTATATATATATATATATATATTTATATATATATATATATATATATATATATATATATATATATATATTATATATATATAAAGGGATTTCTAATACCTCTTGAACTTCTTGTAGCCAGAACTCTCTCAGTTCCTCATTATAGTACATATTTCACTAACCTATCGGTTCTCTGCACGTGATCGAACTATCTCCGAATGCACTGAACTGTCTTAATCTTTGTTTTCAAATATCTACGTCAAATTCAGCATTTGTCATCCTTTTGAACAACCTTGCCCTGAATACACTTTGCATTACTCGTGTGGGTAGCGTCCACAGTTTTTCGCTTCTGTTTTGTAATCAGCAGTCGCATTTCATTGCCATAGGGCATAATTGAATCAACAATCCTTTAAGGATCCTCGTCTTCATAGTTGTTGCAGAGATCCTCTTCTCTTCTTAGCTTCACCTTTTCTATGATGCACATTTTCTAGTATTCAATCACCATTTGCATTTCTTCGTGAACTTCTCCCTTCAGTTTGTTTCTTAAATGGTTGGAGCAGTTGCTTATATTTTTGTAGTTACTGGGTAACGGGTTTGGGCAGAATATCCGTGACACGATTTGCCATTTTTAGATATGAGTCCCTTTGATTATATGTATATATATATATATATATATATATATATATATATATATATTATATATATATGTGTGTGTGTGTGTGTGTGTGTGTGGTGTGTATTTGTTATTCATTTAGCAGATTATATATACATTATATTTTTTATAGATTGATTTTTTTATCTCATGCGCCATCTTGCTCCAAG
>NC_087202.1:29963964-29976464 GCF_015104395.2 Macrobrachium nipponense | reverse complement strand
TGTGGGTAAGGACAATCATTCCTGAGATCTTCATTATCATTTGGGTTTCATATTCATGTGGGTATATTCGGGTCCCACTTTCCTCTGAGTTTTCTTTTTGAATGTTATACAAAAACGTTCAATAGTTCGAGGTAAATACTCATTCATTATTTCAAGTTTTACGGACATTACTTTTGTCTCTATTTCTATTCAGAACTTCTTCCGCAGATAACTTCACATTTTACTAAAAAAAATATGGCGTCCTTGTAAATAGTACTCTTTATAGTGTAACTTCTAGACGCTATATTGAATACGAATCTCTGGAGATAACGATATATCAACAGTATTGATTTCTTTTGATGCTGTGATTGAAGCCTAAAATTTGTGATGCCCCCATCAACAAATGAATATCGACAATAAGTGCTATGAACGCCAGCTAACTGGTAATTCCATGGTCATTGCCTCAGGGATCATGTAAGCAGCAACTTTTCCTGAATTATCCGGGATTGTCCACGCGTGTAATTAAATCATTCCACTAAATACGTGATTGTGAAACCGAATTCCATTAGCACTTATTACTTGGGGCCAAAAAAACGTTTCGAATAAAAAATATTGAATTTAAACGGGTGCGTTGTTCGTATCATGCTAAGGTTAGCTCTGAGGCGCAGCAAACACGCAGGACAATTTTTTTTTTAAATAACTAGAAAGATTTTATAAATTTTTAATGATATTTGCAAAGGGTAACATTCTAAAGTGGTAAGGCTATTTGCTATAATTTATATTTATTAAGAGTAACTTTTTAGTACATATTGTAATTTGAAGGTATTTATTTTACACATGCAATTTTTCTTGCAATATACCACGGTGATAAATATCTATATATATATATATATCATATATATATATATCATATATATATATATATACAATATATATATATATATATATATATATATATATATACTATATTAATAATATAATACATATATATATAACTATACTCCATATACTGTATATATAAATAATATATATATATATATTATATATACGGATATAGATAAGATTATAGATGAATATATATATACATATATATATTACATAAGACTATATTGATATATATAGATATATATATATATATATTTTATATATATAGTATAGTATGTGTGCATGTAGAACAGACTACAGTTTACAGTAAAAAAAAAAAAGTTTAATAAAAAACTATAATTTACGATATCTTTCCACGTACGACACAACAGATTACTGAGCTAATGAGCACCGAGGTCGATGTCTGATGAAGAATGTATTCAGTTTCAGTTGGTCTAAAAAGTAGGGAGCTGGTATTTATGCGACATGAAGAGGCTTCAGTGAGACTATTGACCCCATTTCAGACTTGAAATATTTTACTTATATATATATATATATATATATATATATATATATATATATATATATATATATATGTATATATAAATATGCACATATGCTTATACACAAGACTCACCAATCTCCGACACATCGTGATCGAACACCAGTGGGTAAAATTGCTGATAAGCTAGGCAGCAACCTGCCCGGCAAAAAACCTCAGGTACAAAAGTACTTAGGTTCCAGCATCTTTCGCGACCGGTGTGGGTCAATTGGTAGCACCTTGGCCTGTCATTCGAGAGACTGGGGTTCGATCCCGTTGTGACTCTCAAATGTTTTTCTGGGAAACATGTGCTCATACATTCATTAGCCCTAGGTAATATACAGTATATATATATTATATATGTATATATATATATATATATATAAATATATATATCTATATATCTATAATCTATATACCCAGGACTCTCACCGAAAGACCCGGGTTTAGTCCTGTAGTGAGTTAGAAATTAATTCTTGTGAAACACGTTCCCATGTGTTCATATCCGTATATATTTGTATACACACACACACACACACACATATATATATATATATATATATATACATATATATATATATATATATATATATATATATATATATATATATATATAATGCAGTCAAGTCCTAAGTTGTGACATCTGCTCTTCGGACCTAAAACCAGAGATCTGTAGTTGGTGACCTAAGCTTCTCTTTGGCCATTGATAGATGCTACTACTTACAAATCATAATAGTATTCGTAGCGGAGATGAATGTAAAAACATCCCTATTTTTGCTTAAATGTTGGCAAAAACTTTATTAAAAATGCCAGTATGGTCACATATATCGCCATGCTTTATATTAATAACGTTAGATATGGTATAATTTGCATATCCTATTTGTAAGAGATACAAATAGGATATGCAAATTATACAAATGGATACAGATTAGTCACTCAAATTCAGTGTTCTGCAAACCATTCGAATTGTCATAAATATTCCATAGTATGATCATTATGACAATTAAATCAGTTGTTGACACATCGAATCGAATTTGGGAGGCACCTATCAAAGTAAAAAGCACTTATCTTACATACATATAAAAACTAAATGCGTGGAGTAGCTTTTTATTAATTTTTTTTATTTATGACTAAAATGGCAATATTGGCAAACGTAGAATGGTCACCATACCCCCACCCGCTGCCCTTGTGAATGAAATCCCAAAATACACAACCTGTGACACTGGCTTTCTTTTATTCGGATTCTCATTAAGCCTTGATTGAGACCAAAAAATAGATTTCATAATGAAAATTCTGGTTTCCTATCGGCCAGATGACACATAAAGACTTCGCTTATGCTTTGCAACATACACATGAATTTAAAAACATATAATGATTAAAAATTAAAGTTAATTTATTATCGCAGAGAAAGCATGTGATCTATAAAGTTTAATCTCGTTAATTTCCGACAGAAAATCAGCATCATATTTTCCTTGGATTGGTCTATTTAGTGGTTATTTCCTGATCTGGAATATTCATTTTATCTTTCGTATTTCATACGGATTGGAAATTTTTTTTATTTACTTTTACTCTTGAATAAATAAGATGTCTTCTAATCACGAATCGTAGGAATACAGCTGGTAGACGATTACACGAAGAAAAAGATAAAATAATAAATACACGGGAGAAAAAGAGTTCTTACGAGAGGGGAAAAACGTTACCGTTCTTTTGCAAAATCTTGCCAATCTGCATTGCATAAACAGCGAGTTTTCACAGCGAATTTTTCTCGATTTCATCCAAGTTTATCTCTTGATACACGCGCCCCATAAAAGGTGCGAATTCTGTGGCACGTAGGAATAACATCGCCAGCGATATTCACGACGAATATGAAATCATAAAAACTTGAAAAAGGATGTAGACTGGGAATGAAAAGTCTGATTGGCAGCTTTCCCGGTAAAGAAAATATTTATATCTCTGTAAAAAAAAAAAATGTCACGGAAGATCAGATCATAGTTACCGGTGAAATCGTTCGACCGGGTGGAGAGACTTGTGTTGAAATGTGTGTCGTGGATAGAGTGAATAAAATAGGGCATCGAACCACGTTGATGTCTTTATTAATTAAATATTGTGTAATTATTTGTAAGAGAAAATATTTTGCAATGTTAGAAATGGGGTGAGTCAAGAGAACAGATAAATATCTTAGCAGATACAAAATGTATGCTTTGAGTGAAGTTTGAATATATGCATTTAATTTATTTTGCTAAAGTGATGATGGTAATGTCATAAAGACTTGAAATGGTAGGAAAGGGACATTTCAAGCATTTGTACTGAAAAGCCGCCTTCGCTGTCCCAAGTTTCATGCGTAAATTGTATTAGCGTTAAAACTGAGGATGATTTTGAGTTCATAGCAGTAGAAGTCTTATTTTACGAGGCGCTGCTGAATCAGTGTTATAGATAATGGAGCAGCCAATTTACTTACTCATGGGATTCAAAAAGCAAAAATCATAGATTGATCGTATATTCTTTTTCTTCCATCTGACTTTCCACCCTCTCTCTCCTCCTAACAATGGTTTCAACACCTCGAAAACACTTTTACTCTCAGTTTACTTTTCAGCGCTGAATGGTCTCTTAAGTTGATCCACGTAGCACGATTGAAGCATTATAAAACACATTAGGTGGAAAGAAGGAGTTATCTGTGACAGTCTAAAGAACTATTTGATATATTAATCAGAAGTCTTGTAAGAAATTTTTTTTTTACTTAATGTCACCTGGATAATGGAGACTCATTACTAAATACGTTTATATACACTGACTTAAGTATTACTATAAACAGTTGAGAAACTGGAACTCATCTATCGTCGTATAAGGTTCAAGAAAGTTGGAACAATGATTGAAGTGGTGCAGTGATTAAAAAAAATGTATAAAATTATTCCTTTCCATAGGCGATAATTCTGTATTTATGTCGATTAGGTTACTCCTAAAACCACAGGATTTTTATTACAAACGAATCTGACCTCATCAAGGAAGTTAATAGACTGACTTAATACTTCTGAGAAAATCTTCATAAATGGTACTTATTTCTCAAAATAACTAAGAACGGGATTTACTTCACGTCATGAAGAACAAATTTCCCAAGCAGTGCCTGAATGATTTTTCGAAGTACAGAATCCATTTACAGTTTGCATATTTAACCAGATGTTCATCAAACGCTATGCGATAATTAATCTAGACAAAAGTTACGTGGGACGGAAAGCCAAAGAAGAAAGCGAAATTTATGTAGATTTCATTTGGAAAATAGTGGAAGTTATCATCTTCCTTATTATATACATTAACCAGATAATCATATATTTCTTTATCTTTATCATTACCAAATTAATTTTCAAAGGATAACCGAATAATATATAGATTGGATTTCACTTGGCATCATTTTCAATTTTATCACAAAGATAGATAGATAGAGAGAGAGAGAGAGAGAGAGAGAGAGAGAGAGAGAGAGAGAGAGAGAGAGAGAGGAGACAAGGAATGAAATTTCTGGTAAAAATACAGCATATGTGAGATTAACACTGCAACTCATTTTGCTTTCAAATGTATACGTTTACACAAAACAACTTACACACACACACACACACACTTTTACCCCGTAGGGAGGTAGTGTCGTCAGTGCACCTCATGCGATGCATTGTAGGGATTACTTAAGGTTCTTCGCAGCGTTTCCTTTCGGCCCTTACCTGCAACCCCCTTTCATTCCTTTTTCTGTACCTCTGCTTATATTCGTTATCTTCCATCTTGCTATCCACCCTCTCTTAACAATTTTTTTTTTATAATGCAACTGTGAGGTTTTCTCCTGTTACACCTTTGAAACCTTTCGACGATCACTTTCCTTTTCAGCGTTGAATGACCTCATATGTTCCAACGCTTGGGATTTGGCCGAAATTCTAAATTCCATTGTATATTCCAAACCCATTTTAGAATAAAATACAGCTCTTCTATGGTGCTTCAATGTTTGTGCTCGTTGAAAATCCAGTTGTTCCATATTAATTCCATCTGTGATTTTTTTTCACGACAAAAAATTTACATGTGACGGCATCTGTATTACATTTCCTTTCATATGCCCCATCTCTTTAATGAACTGACGGTAAAGAAAGTAAATAAATTACATTGTAGATTAATTGGCTGTAAATTACACCCACGAGTGCCCCGTTTCAAAGAATGATAAAGGTTTGTTCATTTGTTAAAACAAGAACATTGCTTAAACGAATGATTACTTGATGCATAAAGGATTTTCGAATTTGCAACAGCAAAATTCATGAAAGATATATTTGCTTTTAGTGTTTTTGCCAGTTCATTTTTCACCATGTAAAGAAGTATTTTTGCATGCTTTTGTACAATTTAATTGGGCGTTAATTCCTCATAACATTGTTAGTTGCTGGATATTTATGTCCATTTGGACGACATACGCACGCACACAGAATCACAATTCATGCAACTTCTGAATCATGGATGAACATCCCGTGCAGAAAACCTCCTCAACTTTAACTGTTTAATTTACGTCTATGGAAGGTTTTGCCGACACTTAAATTATATGATATTCCTCTATGATGTTTGCATGCGTGAATCATGACAAAATACTGTGATCTATTCTCTTAACTACAGAACTGGTCACTGCTTCTCTGTAACTCCACATTTCTCACCGTTTCAAAAATTCTGATGCCACATACACTGCCCAAACAATATATTTCAATAGCTTTGGCAGTTTTCCTTCCACTTACAGTCAGTATCCGCGCTACACTAACATAGAGATGGATCAAAAACTCCCACTTATGAATTCCCACCATGGCTCTCAAAGACAACCAAAGATTCTTTCCAGCCTTTTTCCTAGAACTGCTTTTCATATTGTTCCGTCTATTCTGTATCTCGCATCTTCCATTGTGTTGACGACCAAATGCTTCCATGAATCAGCTGTTCCAAAGTCTTCCATCATTCTTATTAACTTTACGTCGCTACATCTTCTGTTCTTTATTTATCATCATAACCATGCGCTTACATTTATTATTTGTCAGATATCTCCTTTAAAACAATTTCAGGTTCTCTTACTGGTTTCTTCAGTATGTCTTCTCTGTCCACAATCAGCGCTGTAATATCACATGCAAATACTTCACGCTCAAGTCAAGACCCATTTTCTTATTCCAAAACTTTTGCATCTGTTGTCCTTGTTTTGACTTATTGCATTATCTCATCAGTAATGGTGTTTTCCCGTAGGGGTTAGTATCGTCAGTGCACCTCACGCGGTGCACTGTAAGCATTACTAAAGGTTTTTTGCATCACCCCTTCGGCCCCTAGCTGCAATCTCTTTTCATTCCTTTTACTCTACCTCCATTCATATCTTTCATCCATCTTGCTATCCACCCTCTCCTAACAATTATTCCATAGTGCAACTGCGAGGTTTTCCTCCTGTTTAGTCTAGTCAAAGTAGGCAACAACCTTAAAAAAATTGCAAGAAATTGTTTTATGGTGTTGATTGATTCTTTTATGTGTGGACATTAATGCAACAAAAGTTTACCAATATTGGGGTACCGGAAATGGGTCAAAATGGCGTCATACAAATATGGCGACTAATGCTTCGTATCTCCATATTTCACATTTCCCCTTCATCATCTGATACTGAATCATGATGCATGTTGTAACAATGGCCATTTTGGCATTGACCACATGCATGAGAACAGTCTAGCCCCCCCATGCTTTCGACAAGTACAACGGTGTATGTTACAAACACCAGAACAGCTGCAACCAATCATTTTCAAGGGTGTTTCTGGTGCAGGTGCATTTTCAGTCATCGCTGGTGCTAGTTTGTTGGTTTGTAGGCTCCACCCCCATTTAGTGACGTCCATATCATCACCCTTGCCCATCCATTGCATGACCTGGAAATAACTTCTCAGAAAATGATACTTTGTAGCCGAAGATGTTGGAGGCAGTCGTTCAGGTATCACAAAGCTTTTAGACGTTTATATCGGACAGCAGATAGGTTGTCCTCAGGTTTGCCATTGAACAGAGACACCATGAGTGCACACCCAGAGTCTACAATAACATCCATGTCTTGTCCAGGTGTACTAAAGATTTTTGCACATCTTTGCAGGATTGGATCACCTCTAATCAGCTTTTGCAGAGCAGACTGCTTTCGATTCCAAATATCCTGGAAGTGGTGTCGCATCTTGTGAACACAGGCAGAAACAGCAAACTTTGACAGATCTCGTTACCAAGAACTTGCTTTATGACCTTTATGTCATACACTACAGTAGGACTCCCTTTATCTGACCTGAAACAGAGCTTTTTACCATCACTGGGAGATGCTTAATGAAGCAGTAGCACTAACAAATCTGTGTCCTCGCCTATGAGCATGGTAGCTTTTCAGATGACATTGATACTGGTGTCCTCACAATGTCCAAGTCAGCATCTCCCATAGCATGTATCACATGACATCCTCTGATGTTTATGCTATCGGCAGTCATATGGTTCAGTGTCTGTTCGTTCTCGTTATTAGAAAGGAAATCCTCCATTTTTCCAGTGAATTTTGTTTCAGTGATATTCACCTTATGACCGTCACGATTTTGTCTTCGTCGCTGATGTGTACCGTCCTTTGTACTTGGACCACCACTGTAACCATCGAAGACTACCGTAGCCTTGCCATAGTGTTTCACTGTGAATGCTGCATAGTCGTTGGCAATGGAGGTGTAGGTCCTTCCATCAGTGGTACTGTCAAAGCCTTAGGGTGAACAGTTTGTGCAATAGATTGTCCAATACTCGCCACCTTTCTACAAGTGTCTTTGCCAACAAATAAATGTTGGGCCAAGCATTCCAAGCTTGATGAAATGAATTCTATCGCGGATTGTAGTTCTAGCGCCGAAATATCAGGATATTGGTAGAGTGAAGGTGTGATCATTGACTTAATGTCGCTCTCAATTAGTTTAGCCGCAGTCCATATGATGTCTCTTTTCTGAGCCTCTTCATCATTTTTTGGCAGGCTAAAATAGTCTCTCAGAATACTACTCGTTTTCTCACGAAATATCACAATATCATGTAACCCCTTTTGCTCAGCAATGAATATAGATTCCCCGTAATGCTTTACCAGTTTTAATTTTAGGTACTGGTTGCCATAGGCCACAGAATCTGGCTGAACTAGATATTCTGCCACTTTCTTAGCAAGATCATCCACTGTCAATTGTTCTTCATCATTTTCTTCTAAGAACGAACACATTCTGACGAAGGCTTGCTCTTTGTCAGAGTCCTTTGGCCTTCCAACATTTCGTGGCTTCTTTTCAAGTGGACCATCTTTATACTGCAAAGGAGTTGCTCGTTTTGTGCGAAAATTGATGTCACATGACCGATGGTAAACACAATCAGCAGCATGGAGATCCTTTCCGAAATACTCAATTCTACCACGAACACTGAGTGCCCATTCATCATTACGATCCTCACAATGTGAGAGGATTGTCTCCACAAATGAATCTGTTATGACACAGCTGAATTCATGAAAATCGCCACTACCTGGTGATTTTGTTATCGCTGCCACAGAACAAACTGTGATTTGCTGTTAAAAGGTCCAACAGAAACACGTGCACTCCTTTTGAGAGGTTGAGGTGGTTGTAGCTTGGCTTTCTTGAACAATTCTATTTGTTCCTTGTTAATATAGCTCACTCCGCATCTTTTATGCAACTGCCACAATACTGTCGCCTCTGTCAATGCTGGCCTTGCTGATTCCTTCAGCTCCCTTTTCACCAATCACCACAGTCTCATCATCTATCTCACAGCCACACAAAGGACTATTTCCTCGACCAGCCATTTTCTCATGCTCTGATATAAAAACAGAAATTAATGTTAGTAACATCTCAAAGCTGGAGGGGCTGAATGAAAGCAATAAACTAAATGAGTGCGTGTACCAAAAAATTTGACCTCATTGCAGGATGACATCACAACATTATGACTGCACCTATAAACTTCTTATAAGCCTTGAGTAATGGGGTAAACGTTATTTATACATTTGTAAAGTCACTTGTTTACTGAAATTACCACTTGCCAAAGTACGAAATAGCTAACTGAATTCCTAACCGGAATATCAGGTGTTTCTAGTAGCAGAGGCGGCCATCAACCACGACGCCATTTTGACCCATTTTGGTAACCCAATTTTGGTAAACTTTTGTTATATTGTTATTTACACATGAAACAATAAATTAATGCAATAAAACAATTTCTTGCAATTTTTTTAGGGTGATGGGGGTTCAGGTCATATTTTGACTTGACTAGTTACACCTTTCATACCTACTTACTCTCAATTTCCTTACCAGCGCTGAATGACCTCATAGATCCCAGTGCTTGGCCTTTGGCTTAAACTCTAATTTCCATTCCTGTAAGGATGTTAAACAGCCTTGATGAAATTAAACACACTTGTCCCAGACCAATTTTTAAATTAAACTTGTCACCTTGTCGTGTACTTGTTCTAACAGTGTTCGTCTCCCTCATGTAATTCTTTGGTCGCTCTCTTCAATTTGTCTTTCCCAAACATCGTCAACACCTTTCACATCTCTCAGTTGATTCTATCATTAGGTTTTTTCTAGGTTCATGTAACCCATTTATATCTTTTTGTCCCTTATAGACTTCTCACATTACTGATTTCTAACTGTTAGGAACAATCGTTTGCCGATTGTTCCCTTGGTGGATTGTTGCCTCCTTTGTTTTTGTTTTTTTTAATTGCTGGCGAGTCGACGTCTGGTGGATGGCGTCAAACTTGGTCAGTCAGGTTCTGGAGGGCAGAACAACCAGCCAGGTTCAGAGCGGCAGAGAGGCAGAGTCTTGGCAGCAGAGCAGCAGAGAATATCTGAGGACGAGTTGGTAGTTGTATCAACCCTGTCGTGAACGTCCAGTGGTCGAGGAGGACCTCCATACTGTATCTGAGGTCGAGATGGTTGTTGTATCAACTCTGTCTTGATCGCCCAGCATTCGAGGAGGATGTCCATATTGTCTCCAAGGACGAGGTGGTTGTCGTATCGGCTCTATCTTGATCGTCCGGCATTGGACTGTTGTCCTCATTGTTTGAGGAAGTGTTCCCCGTTTTGCTCTGAGTATCATTATGCCGCTTCAGTGTTAATTTCAATTATTTATTATGCTGCCTGATTTTGTATGTGTATTTATGTACTGCACTGCTTTTTCATTTATACCGTGGTCCTTTTATATATATGACGTTTTTTTATTAGTTATGCTGCTTATGAAATTGTTTGTTGAATTGTGCAAGAATCACTTAATTGGATTATTACTGTTGCTGCCTTTATTATTTAATTCATTGTGTGTGGTTTATTTGTTTATCACTGGACCTGACTCACTTGTATATGTATATAATAAACTAAAAAATTTTAAGGTAACTTTTTTTTGGTTTTGTTATGCTCTCCCTCCTTTTTTTTGTCACCTGTCGTCAGTCACTACGGCCCAATTGCTTATTTTTAAGAACCTGTCGATCTCGAGAGTCGAGATCGTAATACTAACCAACACTTGATCTACCAGCCCCTTGTTATGCTCCTCCCTCCTTTTTTTGTCACCTGTCGTCAGTCACTACGGCCCAATTGCTTATTTTTAAGAACCTGTCGATCTCGAGAGTCGAGATCGTAATACTAACCAACACTTGATCTACCAGCCCCTTTCTTTGACTAGACTTACTTTTCTTTCCCTTGCACTCCTGTCATCTGCCTTACATTTTCAGCCAAAAGCTCACTGATCACAATCCCTAACTAGTTTACGAAGAAAGGCCGTGCCTCTGTGATTCTTAGCCTCCTCCATCACCTTTACCCTATACAAAGGACCAATTAGTCGTCTCACCTTTGCCTTCGGAATGTGGATGAAAGCGTACGCGTTCATATTATAAAGATAGAAACTAGATTCCGTCTGTTTCTTCAGACAGGTATTCCGCAGACATCTGTCAGAATTCAATTCATGTTTATTGAACTTCTTAAAAAACTCAAAGTTTATTGAAAATGAAAAATTACCCACCATGAACGTAAGTCGTGACAGAGAAGTATTTTCTGTTAGGTTTGGAAATGTTTGGTGAACGCGACCTCCCACATCAATAAGGTATTCTTCAATAAATAACTCGGCGAGATCAACAGAGTCGTCATCAATTATTACACAAAAGGTTGTGATAAAGAGAATAGGATTCTCTCTCTCTCTCTCTCTCTCTCTCTCTCTCTCTCTCTCTCTCTCTCTCTCTCTCTCTGGCTAGGTATCATCCACGTGCTGATATTTTAAAAGCAACGTCTCTCTTGTAATCAGGGTACATAATTAACAACTTATACAAATGGCTTAAACGAGAGCTCTGCTCTACAGTTCATCAGTGGAAAATGTGAGCTGTAATACTAGAGAGATGACATCGAGATTTGAAATGCATTAACATAAACATATCGCTTCCTTTCATTAATAACGATATCCTGGAAAGTTATGATCAGGGGAACGTATTCTCGTTTACTGTTAATTTTGGATATTAAATTAGATTAAAATTACACACACACACACACACACATATATATATATATATATATATATATTATATATATATATATATATATATACATAATGTATTATAAGGTGTATTCACTCAAAGCTGACTTTACACTGAAACTATGAAGTACTCTTACTAACTGACACACACATACACACTATATATATATATATATATATATATAATATATATATATATATGTATATATATATATTATATATAATATATATATAGATATATATATATATATATATGTGTGTGTGTGTGTTTGTGTGTGTATATATAAACGTTAAGCGTTTTCCTAACAAGGTGTGGATTCGAACCGCCGACTGGTTGGGATATGACCACGTGCAGTACAAGGACGTTTTTACCATTGAGCCTGCAACAGAGATATAAGTTGATAATGATTTGTTGCTCATATTACATATGTACATATATGTATGTAAATATATGTCTATGTACATATGAAGTGTAGATGTTGAATGTAAATAAAAGGGAAAAGTTGAAGCTGTCGAGTAATGTAGAGAGATATAAAAAAAAGTACAACAGTTAACAGAGGTGAAAAGTTGTATCAGAGGATTTTATGATGGTTCTGTCGTG
>NC_087202.1:29938964-29958964 GCF_015104395.2 Macrobrachium nipponense | reverse complement strand
AGTGATAATGTGACCCAAATACGGAAATTCGTGCACAAATTCCAGCCGATGGTTTCCGAGGAAAATTTGTGGTTCTGCAATACGCTTAAGCGATCTCGGGAGCAGCGTCATGCACTGGGTCTTGGTTTCGTTGTAAATTATTTAAAATTCCTCTGCATATTGGCGGCAAGTGTCGATGAGTCGTTGGAGACCTTGCACTGATGGGGAAATCAGAACCATATCATCGGCGTAACAGAGGTTGTTTATAGTCGTTTCATTGACAGTGCATCCGATTGGGAGTGAGTTCAATTTGACATTCAAGGCATCTATATACGGATTAAACAGGTATGGAGAGAGAATTCCCCCTTGCCGAAGCCCGTTTAGGGAGCCGAAGGTGTACGATAATACGTTACCCCATTTGACACAGAATTGCTGTGTGGAGAACCAGCAATGTAAACTGCCAGTTAGATATAAGGGTGTGCCTTTTTTATGCAGCTTTAGGAAGAGCTTCAGGTGTTTACTCTGTCAAATGCTTTTCTCACATCCACAAAACAAAGGAAAATAGGAGAGGCTGATAATAGGTAGTAGTTCAGCAATTCTTTCAGTATGCAGATGCAGGTGTCGGTTGAGTGGTTTGCTTTAAACCCGAACTGGTTGTCAGTGGTGTGTAGAAAGGGGAGAAATCTCACTAGAAGAACTGACTTAAGTATCTTTGATGCGATCGTTGTGATTGCAATCGGCCGGTAGTTGCCAGGGTCAGCTGCATCCTTTAGCTTGTTTTTGATTAATGGTATCAAGTGAACTAAGAGTAGGGAGTCTGGAAGAAACTGGTGAATTATACACGCAGTGAATAGGGCAGCTAGCATAATGTAAATTATCGGATGGCAGAATTTGAAATCCTCTGCAGGAAGACCATCACAACCGAGCGATTTATTATTAGGTAGGCTGATTATGGCAACGCTGATGTTACTTGACGTATTACGGTCTGCAAAATGAAATTGAATGTTATCAGTAAGGAGGTTATCTACAACCCTTCGGGAATCTTGATTATTTATGCAATTTAGGATATTGTGAAGTTGGGCTGGCGCCCACATACTTGCGATATATATATATATATATATATATATATATATATATATATATATATATATATATATATATATAATGAAGTCAGTATACATGTGATTATTCAATAATACTAGAGAAAAAAAAAAAAGGCAAAGAGCTCTTATTAAACGTAGTTTTTATTTTTTTGAAGAGGAGAACACCTACGGAAGTATTTCATTTTAAAACTTCCAGAAGTCCATAGATTCGCCAAATATCTTACTGTATTTGCACCGAAGATAAGCAGTTACACTTGGCTAATTACTGCATAAATAGTTGTGATTGAAGGCTATTCAAAATTGTGATTGTTATAATTTTCAAGTATTTCTTCGCAAATTGGATGATTATATAAGGATACCTCTCTCTCTCTCTCTCTCTCTCTCTCTCTCGCTCTCTCTCTCTCTCTCTCTCTCTCTCTCTCTCTCTCTCTCTGTCGGTTTCAGAGTGACTTATTTATTCTCAGCTTGAAAGTGGAACTGATTATAAAGTGGAAATGGTACATGCAGAAAGGGAAAGGGACAGCATATAAGCAGTGACATTTTTCTTCTTTAGAGTTATTTTTCTAATTGTTCGCGTTTCCTATTCAAGGTAACTATCAGCTTGCGGGATTACTATCGTCACATGAATTTGGTTACGCTAAAGCCCGGCTACAATCTGGAACAATTTCATATGTCATGTAATTTACTGATAAATGTAATTTTGATGTCATTAATGAACAGTCCTTTGAAAATGAAGTGAAGTTTACTTACTGCGACAAAAGATAATAGCCAGTATCAGTAAAAAAGTTAGTGTAAGAAAGATTTTGTGCTCCGTCTTCTGTGTACAATTGAGTTCAAGTCTTGTATAAACTGTTTCAAAATGATTTTCCACTGTTTTTGTGAGACGTCGTCCATACACAGAGACTCGCATTAAAATCTATTGCATTTGACCGGCAAATTTAGCTTTGCAAATTATATGTATATTATATATATATTATATTATATATATATATATATGTATACATACATATACATATAATATAAATTATATAGATAAGGAGGAACGCAATAGCCAAAGGACGTGGTATAATTACAGACATTATTGTCTCTCTCTTTATTTTAAAGGTGGAGAAAGGTAATGAATTATCGAAAGCTCGGGTGACCCTGTGTGCATTTAGAATATTCTGCTCCTCATCAAATTGAAGTTTTCTAGAAACAAGAGAAATATATATATATATATATCTATATATATATATATATATATATATATATATAATATATATAAATGTATATATATATAAATATATATATATATATATATATATATATATATATATATGTTCTTGTTTCTAGAAAACTTCAATTTGATGAGGAGCAGAATATTCTAAATGCACACAGGGTCACCCGAGCTTTCGATAATTCACTTACCTTTCTCCAAGCCTTTAAAAATAAAAGAGAGACAATAATGTCTGTAATTATACCACGTCCTTTGGCTATTGCGTTTCTCCTTATCTATATAATTATATTATATATATATACGTGTATTATATATATATATATATATATATATATATATACTGATCATTAAAGGGGAAGAGAGACACACACACACACACACACACATACATGTATATATATATATATATATATATAGTATATATATATATAATGTATACATACATACACGTAAACATATATACTTTATATATACATACATACTTATAAATATTCTTTTGTAAATATATATATATATATATATATATATATATATTATATATGTATACACACACACACACACACGCACACACACACATATATATATATATATATATATATATATATATATATATATATATATATATATATATATACACTCACATCCTATATATAAGCAGATGTACACTATTGCATGTCATCTGCGTAATGTTTTAAAAGATGCTGAAAGGAGAGCCAAACTATTATCGATATTCCGATTGAATGCAAAATAGCGTCAAGACACGCTGAAAAATATCCAGTGGAGAAAATGGGCATAAAAGAAAGCTTTAATGGACGTTGTTAAATTACCACTTTCTACCATAACTATAACTCAACGCGCATAGTTTCCAATTAAGAAATTTATGGGAAAGAATATCGTAGTTTATAGCTCCCTCGGAAAGGAATTGTGAATTTATGATGAACTAATACTCTATACATGGTTATTAAGCTAATGGAGAATTTCAATTGAAGGGAAGGAATACATCTTCCCGTGAAAGCAATTAGTGGGGACACCCTTTCCGGTAATAACTTAATCATCAGATTCATTGGTTGGTGGTTTTGCTGAGGAAATTGCTCGTGGCATATACCAATCAGGTCTTAATGCCTATATATATATATATATTATATATATATATATATATATATATATATATATATATATATATATATAATATATATATATATATATATATATGTATATATATATATATATATATATATTATATATATCATTGTGACGAATCTGACGATCCGGGATAAAAAGATAAATTAACTTCGTTTCTATTTCCAGATGTTTGATTATCCTCACTTATACCTACCTTATTGGCATTTTTAAGGTTCATCAAGTTAAATGTTAAAATTTCCAGTTATTTATAAACCAGCTTAAACAGTGACGATTTAAGGCAATTTTTTTTTCTCCAGTTCTCTCATCCCAACTCTTATTTTACTCTTGTATTTTATCATAAGTTTAACATTAATAACCGATCGGGAATATGAATGAAATTTAGGCCAAATGCCAAACGCAAGGATGTGAGGTCATTCAGCGCTAAAAGGGAAATTGGGAGTAAAAAGGTTTCAAAGTTGCAGCAGGAGGAAAACCTCCCAGTTGCCCTAGGAAACAATTGTTAGGAGGAGAGGGTAGAATATAGGCTTGAAGAAGGAGAATACGAATAAGAGGTACAGTAAATGGAAGGAAATTGCTGCAGCTAGGAGCCGAAAGGACGCTCAAAAGATCATTAGATAATGCATGCGGTACATCGCATCATGTGCACTGACAGCACTACTTCCGTACCGCGAAAACCAGTAACCGACGACGGAACCTTGGAAAGGGAAAACTTCTCCTCCGTGTAGGGTCGATCAGAAGGTTCATTTATCAAATAATATCCCCCTTTAGGTTTGCCTTCAAAGTCTATCAACAGCTGAAATCTTCGGTGAAGGAAAGACTGGAGAGTCGTGGCAGAAAACACTGCTCAAGCCAGCCACTCAGAATGAAGAAGAAGAAGAATGTCTCTGACCAACTTATTGATTGTCACAGCTGGGTACAGGGCGAAAATCTGGTAATAAAGAGAAAGCATTTTATTTGTTTTTTGAATGTCTGATCTGATTACCTAGCCACAGTGGTTACGCGAGATGAGAGCATACTTCCTGGTATACATTTGTTTTCAGTTTGCAATAGGTCACCCTCCCCCCCTTTTTTCTATAATGCATTGCATAAGAGAAGGGGGTCTCTCTTTGGTAGCGTGAATTCTTCTCATCATATCAAGAGTTGACTGTCTTTTGTTTCTTTGATTATTTAGTTAGTCCTTTTTGACTGACAGCTTGCACTTGCATGTGTGTGTGTGCGTGTGCGCGTGTGCAAAAGGGGTATAAGTGTGTGTATATGTGTGTGAATGTGAGTGTGTGTTTGTATATATTTTATATGGTAAGTATTGCATCTCTGTAATTATTCCCCCACATTACCGTTTATTTTTCATTAACGTTGGAAAGTTAATGCTACGATAACAGTGGTACCATCTAGTAAAGAGTATTAAATAGTTAGTTGTCTTTTTAAATGACGTTAACCATTCTCGAATATATTGGCATTGTTTCGTTTTCTGAAACTATTGTCCTAGACAGCGTTTCCAAGTCTACGGTCGAAAAAATCTGGTAGAGATTCTAATAGATTGTTTTATACCATAGGGACCCTGGAAAACGGGGGAGGCGCAGATCCCAAATATTGCATTAGAACAGAATCTGGTGGAAGAAAAAAATTCTCGGAAAAGAATAAATTACGCGGCAAGACCCTTCTATTATTCTTACTTTACGAGCACATGAATATCTTTCATGGAATTATTCACATAAATTATCTGTGGTCAGAATCTTCCAATTTAACAAACAAAAGGCCAATCTTTCCCTCAAAAAAGAAAGAAAAAATGTGGATGGTTCTCGCGTTCGTGAGAATAGAACGAAAATGTTGAATTGAAACCCAACTACTTTTACAATATGAAAAGTAAAGAAATGAACTGAAAAGCCATATAGATTAAAAGTTAATCCTTATTAGAATTTGCAATAATTTCTGCAGATACACTGCAAGAAGAGATTATTTGAAGATTGATAATAGTTGACTTGTATATACAGATAGGTAGACAGTTAAAATGTTTAATGGTTATATATATATATATATATATATATATATATATATATAATATATATATATATATATACACACACACACACACACATATATATATATATATATATATATATATATATATATATATATATATGTTATAGTAATGCATATATATATTGTGATTATGTATTTGTAACAACCTCTATGTCTTTTTAAATTCTATATTTCTTATAATTATTTTTGGATATGCTTGCCAGCATAGGAGCTTAATTTCGAAACAAAAATTAAATGAAGAAATTCTGACGCCAGTAGTTAGGGTCTGATGTGTGAGAACGGTGTTTTTCAGATTTTTTTTCCCTTTGGCAATTAATCTTTTAACTGATAAGGATATCCAATACAAAGGAAGAAATTGTGAAGTTACCTGGTCATGGTGGCCATTACTGATACAATATACGTATTAAATGAGGGACCAGTTGATTTTATATATATATATATATATATATATATATATATATATATATATATATATATATATATATATATATATATATATAATATATATATATATATATATATATATATATATATATATATATATATATATATATATATATATATGTATATATATATATATATATATATAATATATATATATATTATATATATATATATATATATATATATATATATATATATATATATATATATATATATATATATATGTAAAGGTAGAAGCCACGAAGCTAATAAAAAAAGGCCCTAGGGAAAGCAACAACATAATATATAAAATTCCTTTTATATCGGTCAATGTAGCAAGGGCTTAGAAGTAATAATTCAACAGCATGAATATTCTGTCAAAACTGGGCAAACATCCAATGCAGTATTCATTCACTTAAGTGAAAATAACCACTGTATATATTGGATCAGCAGTTCAGTAATTGCAAGATCAAAAGATGTCTTATCACGAAATCTTTGAGAATTTGCCATTATACAACTTACTTCCCATTTATTTTTCTTACGCCAGTTGTGGCTTGTTTCATCTAGACCCTTGTATAAGTAACATGTTTAACAATGACCTCAAAGATACAATCACAGACTTAAATACAAATTAGTTGCCTTATAGATATTTTCTTTGTATATGTATCTTGCAGAAAAAAGGTTTTGTTTACCAAAAATTTGAATGTGGTCAGTTGCTGCCTTGTATAATTCTTTAATTGTCTTGTCCGTTTCTGAACAGTTGGACTTAATCTTTTTGTAAACGTCTTAAATTTGGGAAAGTTACTAATTCTCCAGGTGTATTGGATTCTAGTTACTAATTTCTTTTATAATCCCTATCTGTCATCTATATGACCCTTTTTTGTACACTCAGTTTCTCATGTTGTCAGTCGGCTAGGTAAAGGACCCTTAGTCGAAAGATCTCGCAGCTACTCTGTGGTTTCACTTTCCTTCGTTGCTTCTACCTTTATTTCTATATTTATCATGTTCCAAATTTTTGTGATTCATTTATACACATGATATGATGATATCTATATATATATATATATATATATATATATATATAAAATCACAGTAGATGCACATGACTTCATTAAATAAGCGAATACCACAGGAAAAATGGTAGGCAGAAATCCAAGCGCTTTCATCTTAGTAAAGACGAAAAGTGCTCGGATTTTCTGCCTATTATTTGGCTGTGGTATTCACTTATTATATATATATATATATATATATATATATATATATATATATTACAGCATGAAGTATCGCGTGCTTGAGAATATAAAAAATTCTACGTAAGTGTGATGGTAATTGCTTCCTAGCAAGAGGAATTAGAGCGTCATGACATTCCCTAAGTGTAGAAAATCTCATTAGTCTCATAAGGTTATGTATCAAAGATAGTAAATTTTGTTTCAATGGGGAATTTTTTTTTTGTACAAAAGTTGGCTATAGGCCATGGGTAATCCCTTATCTCCTGTCCTAGCAATATTTACATGGAATTTTTTGAGACAAAACTCTTACCAAGAATTTTGCCCCAAAAAGTTATTTGGTTTAGATACGTGGATGATATCTTCTGTATTTGGCCAGTTCACGAAAACCTCCAGGAATTCCTTAATAATCTCAATAATTTAGTCCCTTCTATAAAATTTACTGTAGAGGAAGAAAGAAACTGTAATTTGAATTTTCTTGATGTAACTGTCCATAGAAATGATAGAAATTTCACCTTTTCAGTCTTTCGAAAATCAACTAATATTGCCTCTTTTGTTCATTACTACTCCAATCACCATCAAATGTTAAATTCTCTGTTTTTTCTGGGATGTTCCTAAGGGCTTTACGTGTCTGTAGCCCGCAGTTTATTGACGCTGAAATTAAAACTATTTATGATACTTGTCATTGAAACTTAAATACCCAAGGACTTTTGTAGATGTGGCATGGAAAAGAGCTAGAAAAACATTTTATTCAACTAATGACAAACTTGAATTTAGTAAGCATAACATTCTAAAATTACCTTATGATGAAAGGTTTTTAGATATTCCTAGAATTTTAAAGCTTTTTCTTTTAACATAAATGTTGTTTTCAGTAATATTAATGTCAAGAGTTTAGTAATCAAAAATTCTCCTAAAGATCTTCCAGGCTGCATATATGAAATTCCTTGCAAAAAGTGTGATAAAATCTATTACGGACAGACCGGTAAATCTCTTTCACAGCGTCTTAAGCAACATCAATAGTTCTGTGAGAACTGGGCAAATATCGAATTTGGCTATTATTTTGACAATATGAGAGATTTAGACCATCCTATTAACTGGAGTCAAGCAAGAGCCTTAGTCCCATGTAATGACACAGTTAAAAGGAATATCATTGAATCTTGTTTTATCAAGTCAAATAATAGAAATGTTCTAAATTTAAGTCTGATTTATTTACTTGATGCTTTCATAATGAAAAAAGTTGTAGATAAATATAAGCTTAACAAAATAATATATTCAGTTTTTACATGTTTTGGACTGTTAAAGATACTTTGTAATTTAGTTAGGGTCAGAATCTGTTTAAGTTTGTGACTGTGTGATATCCGATAATCCTGGATTTATCCCTTTTAAGTTTTACCCTTTTGATAATTAACCATCGGTATTCCTGATCTTGTTTGTACCTGAGGCTATCCTCTCCAATTGTACTTTAGTAGCTCCTTGACGATGTCTGAATAAAGACGAAAGCGCTTGGATCCTGACTATCATTTCCCGTGGTATTCGCTTATTTATGAAGTCACGTGCATCTACTGTGATTTTTAAGCATATATATATATATATATATATAATATATATATATATATATATATATATATATATATATATATATATAAAATCACAGTACATGCACATGACTTCATTAAATAAGCGAATACAACAGGAAAATGATAGGCAGAAATCCAAGCGCTTTTCATCTTAGTAAAGGCGAAAGTGCTTGGATTTCTGCCTATTATTTTCCTGTGGTATTCGCTTATTATATCCTATATATATATATATATATATATATATATATATATATATATATATATATATATATATATATATATATATATATTATATATATATATATATATTAATATATTATATATATATATATTATATATATATGTGTGTGTAAGTGATTACATAATAAAAATTTGGGATGTTATTCCATATATATAAAAGAACTAAAACTAAAGAGGTCAACCAGATTGCTTGCAGGAATGTTATCAGACCAGAGACGATAAAGTATGTAGGCTAAGATGACATGCCGTCACCTGTAGTCATTCATTTGTTTATAAACTTTAGTCCAAGCTTCCTGCTTGAGACAAACACCGTGACCTATAGCTCAAGCGGCCTACGTGATTAGTAACTATGTCATCTGATTGTATGTTCGTATGTTCGAGCTACTGTCTGCTTCCTTTATGACTTGTAACCGAGATGGTAGTGGGATGTACAGAACAGAATTAGCCATCATCATTGGCAGAAGCGATCAAGCCATCGTCATTAGAAGACCTGTACAAATTTCCTCTGAACTTCAACATGTAATCTCAGAGAATATAAGTATTTTTTATACTTCGTGTTTTCTACTAGAACCTCACATCATTGCCGAATCATCATGAGTTTAACACATAGTCGTCATAACCAAAGAAGATAATACCGACTTCGTAAGTGATCTACAAACCCCAAGACACTCCAATGAATATGGAAGTGCATAACCAACCGACTTAGCGTAAGATTATCGCAAGTCTAACATTACCCCATAGGGCGCCTTATTATACAAGGCAACAGCCCTAATATTGGTGGCAGAATCAAACAAATCGTGCTTATGCACACTTGGTTACTGTGTCATCTAGTCAGACAGTTAGGGTCAGCTAACTCTGCCGAGTGTAGCAAGCAAAGCACATTCCACATAAGCGACTTCAGCGGAGAGGAAAAACGATGTTGGATCATTTATACAATACCTTTTTTTTTTCATGCCAATACCTTTTTGAATTAAAAAGGAATTTCCCTATGAATTACACGACCTTATCAAGTAATCAGAGCAGGTTCTTGTTTTTTTTAATACATAAGTTATTATAAGTAGTGGTGGATTAAGCCCTACTGTACGCGCCATGAAAATTAGAATATCTTGTTTATTCCTTTAGTACACGTAATATCCTGTATTTACGGACTCACCGTCTGTTGTTCGAACTTCCTTAATGAGAAGTCCGGATAAGCGAGCGCTTACAGATATCTTTATAGTTATAAAAAACATTGATCTGTATCTAGCGTAATTGTAAGATATCCATCTAGGGGTATACAAAATATTATCTTACCTCCTGCAGAATAAGGCGTGTTTATCAAAGGAAAATTCTATAAACCTTCAAACATATTAAAATCCGTTTTGAACAAAAAAAGAGACAGTTAATCAAATAATAACTTATATAGAGGAACTATACATTTGTCTCATAAATTGTAACATTGTTCAAATGACCCAACAGAATTCTCCCACAACCGCAGTCGCAGTTTGCACGCAAAAATCTCGAGACGCATGCACCCTCGAATGTCTTAGTGCGTGTAAAAAGACTTTGCTGGGATCTGAAATTTTAATCCTTCCCGACACTCTGAAATATAACGATTTCCGCAAACAAAGCCCTAGACACGGTTGACTCACAGCAACAAGTTAATCTAGTAATCCACAAAACCTATACATATAAATATCGCATTTTTTATTGTTGCTAATTTTTAATCCCGCCCAATCAGTCGTAGATGAATCTCTCTTATACTCTATGTAAAGTAATATCCGTAAAGTCATTCAAGCAGAGGTGATTCAGCAGAAATTTTTTTTATCTTTTATCTGAATACCAGGAAGTTTCTCCACTAGCGAGTGATCTCTGGGGAAAAATGGATGTCATTGAAAACAAAATACGGTCTAAGGACAAACATAAAGCTATATACGTTCCTTCGTATAGACTTCCAATGAAATTTCAAAATAGAGATAAATGACGAAGTTGAGAAAATGTTAGTAATAGGAGTCATTAGGAAATCAAATAGCCCATATAATTTTTCCCTCAAACGTCATGCCAAAAAGAGATCGGACTTGGCGTATCAGAGTAGATTTCTGTCGTTTAAAACAAGGAAACGATTCCCGATCGTTTTCCAGTGACATGAACCGACGATATCTTATCTTTGTTAAGTCAGAAATTTTTTTTTTTCCAACCGGCTTGGACTTACTTAAAGGCTTTTAACAGATACCATTACCTAAGTGATTGTACCTCATACACCGTTTTCAGCACACTCAGGGGACATTATCAATTTTTACGTATGCCTCCGGCTTACGTTGCGCCCCAATTACAATATAGTGTTTGGAGACTTTAGGGGATACCCAACATGCCTATTGGTTGGTCTTGTAATCTTTTCTAATACCTTAGAAGTACATTCTCATAAACTAGAGCTAGTGCTACAGAGACAAAGACAAATAATCTCAGAGTAAAATATCTAAATGGGAGTTTTTAAAAAACCGAACATGTTTATTTACGTTTTATGTGTCCAGTCAAGGTCCTAAGTAGTCCATGGTAAGGTGTCGGCTATTCATAACTTACCGGTACCTATTAACGTAAAGGGGATACAGCACTTTTGCGCTGTAGTGGGTATTACAATCGTATGTAAATATGTAACTCTTCAATCATAGCAGCTCCTTTAACAGATCTTACGAAGAAGAGCGTAGATTTATTATGGTCTGAAAAGCATCAACAGGCGTTCGATATCTTAAAAGCAGAATAATGCAGCTCACCTAACTTAAAAATCCCTGATTTAGATAAGGATTTTTTTTTATTTTGCAACAGACGCCTCTGACCAAGGGGTAAGAGGGGTACTACTTCAGCAATATGATAAACAGTTCTTTCCTATAGCTTTTTATTCACGTAAACTAAAGCCCTCTGAAAGTAAATCTGCAGTAATAGGCAAGGAAGGGCTAGGTATCGTTAACTCACTAGTACATTTTAAGTTCATAATCTACGGCTATCCTGTTAAAAATCCTTACTGACCATAAGTCACTTACCGAGTTTTTCAAAGGCTTTCATCACAGTCCCAAAGGAACTCGTTGGCATATGATCATTCAGGTCTTTGGAGCCAAGTTAAGATATCTACCAGGGAAAGCAAATATCATAGCTGACACATTATCCCGCAATCCCGCACCATACTGCAAAGAACCATTAATTGGACTAAAAGATATAGAAACATCTGTGCCTATTGTTAAAACCGTATCTAAAACAAGAAAATTCCTTAACCCAAGAGATCGCGAGCATTGAATATCTGGGTCGGAGCGCAGAACTGTTACAAACTGAACAAAGCAAGAGTCAACAGCGATAAGCAAAACAATAAACACTTCGAACAGAAACAGGGTCAACAGCTAAGCAAAACAATAAACACTTCGAACGGAAACCCTAAAGCAAAAGTATATTTAAAGCATGTGTATCAGAATAATGTAATCAAATGTAATATAATATGTAGGTCCGTGACGAGGAAAACCAGAAGAACACAGCAGGTGACTAACGACCAGGTAGTAGTAATAATCTCTTTCATACCAATCGTCCTAAACTGGTTGCATTCCGTCATCCAGGGTTCTCTATTATGTCACAGAAAGCCAAATCACTGTTTTACTGGCCTACAAAGCTTACAGATATAAAAAGCACATAACTAATTGTAACACGTGTCATGAAAACAAAGGATACACTAAGACACCTGTCAGTTTAGAGGCCTATCCTGTGCCAAATCAATCCTTGAAAGAATACACGTAGAATTATTAACAAAGTTACGAGTCTGACAGAGCAAATAAACACTTCTTAGTGTTAATAGTTCCTTGACACGTTATATAGAATTAATAGCACTAAAAACAAACACCGCAGTTGAGTGCGCTAGGAATATTTATGAGTGCCAAATCAGTAAACATGGAATTCAACACTTAATAATCTGTGACTTGGGTGGTGTAAATCAATAATAATCTCCTTAACTCGTGTGAATTCCATTCCATTAAGAAAACCAATAATATATTTTATCACCCAGAGTCAATCGGTTTGGTAGAATAAGAGATAAATAGGAAAGTGTCAATGTCTTACGAGTTACAACTCGTGATATTGGATCCGAACTGGATTATAGCGGTTCTCGCGGTTTTAAATACCTTTATCATTCATATCTTGTATCTATAGAATTGATACCGCAAGTAGCCTTATACGGTACGCCGCTACAACACTTTTCCACATATTCAAGCCAACCATTAATTTATCAAATATATATTAAAAAAATTATATAAAAAAATAAATAAATATAAAAAATAAAATAAATATGGATACAAGTGGAGTCGATATAATACACTCCGTAAGAAGTCGGAAAGGTTACAAATTATAACAAAAAAGGAACCACGATAAAATCAATAAGCAAAAACGTAACCATAGGTTAATTAAATATCCAAATAATATGCAGATGAAGATTTGAACTCTAACTTGACGCTTTAGTAATGACAAATAAGCTAAAGTTCAAACACATATCAAAACCTACTGACATATTGTCTGTCCCGGTGATTTATATTCGTAGTCAATGAAAAATAAATAAATAAATAAATAAATAAAATAAAATAAAATAAAAGAGATTTTAAAGTCAGGAAGTCTATAAGTGAAAATGTATATTTATGCGAATAATCTTATACAGGGCAAATAGTATATATAAAATTTGTATGGAAACCCTTTTCATTAGTTTGAATAAGGAATATCTAATTTAACATAATTACATTTATTTACAATCATGCAGATTTCCAACATGAAACTAATATGTTGTCAACTTTTGGTAACATGTTTTTTTTCAGACATTCTTCTCATGTGGGTGGAGAATTAAAACAAAAAAACAATAAAAAAACATTGAAAACCTACTAACGTCGTATCTTTTACAGCAAGTAACGTAACTCTTAAGCTGGTGACGACATCATCAGTCTAGAAGGTGCCTGTCGTGTTTGCCGATTCATCATTGTTCCTTTTAACCTCAATAAACCGCGTGCAAAGCAGGTTGGCTGGAGAGAGGAATGCTTAGCTCATGAACTTCACATGTGGTTCATAGGTCATGATGACATACATAGCCATAACCTATTCTTATCCGCATTGCAATGCAAACTTGGTTAAGGAATCGCAATCATTTTAAAATTAATAAACAAAATAAGCAAATAGAATTTCTATAACAACAAAATGAATTAAGTCTTGTTGAAAAGGATTGCTGCATCAGCTCCATTAATTTTGTATAGAGTCTTCTCAATGTTGCTGAAACTGGCAAGCAACGTGCCAAAGGAGTCCCTGTTTACCAACGTCCCCTTTGATGAAACAATAAGCATCATTTTGGAAAAGGTCTACAGGAACCCTGACACGCAACCTCCGAACATCCCGGAAGAATTGCTTAAGACACTCCTAGATATCTGTACAAAGAGAGCCCCCTTCACCACCCACAGAGGACAGATGTTTCTTCAGAAAGACGGCGTGGCAATGGGGTCCCCCTTGGGCGTCCTCTTTGCCAACTTTTACATGGGTACCGTTGAAGAGCGGGTTTTTTCGCAGCACCGATGTCCCCGGACGTATGCCAGATACATCGATGACATATTTGTTCAAGCTGACTCCGAGGAAGAGGTTGAAGCCCTTCGCCAGCAGTTCCTGCGCAACAGCACCCTTAATTTCACTATTGAATTTAGCAGCGAAGACCGGCTCCCCTTCCTCAACGTCCTAATTACGAAGACTACCCCGAAGATGACCACCACCGTACACCCAAATCTACTAATTGGGACTTTGCTTAAATGGAGGAGAGTGAGTGTCCTGCGAGGTTCAAGACCACCACCGTCAGGGCCTTCGTGAGGAGGGCCTTAACGCACTGTTCAGCGTGGCAGGACACCCACGCAGAACTGGAATGAGCCTCACAAATGATGATTAATAACGGTTACTCCAACAAGCTGGTCAACAGGGAGATCAGAACAGCCTTAAACAAATGGTACATGGAGGACGGAGAGAATAAAGAGAATCCCCCCTCCGAGGATATATGTATTTTCTACAAGTCCTTCATGCACCACGGATACAAAGAAGAGGAGAGATGCCTTGAGAAGATTGTAGAAGAGAACGTCACCCCCGTGGAGGAAGGGAAGAGGCTCTCTCTTATAATCTATTATAAGAACAGGAGAACAAGGGACCTGATTATGAGAAATAACCCTACCCCGCCTGCAGGAGATCCCCTGAAGCAGAATAACGTCGTCTACCAGTACACATGCCCTATCCAAGGATGTCCTGGAGTTTATATCGGTATGACAACGTTACGACTGTCTAAGAGGATCTCCCTGTCACGCCCAGAACGGTGCCATAAAACACCACGCCCTCACCACCACCAAAAGCAGCACGCCGTGCGTAGGATATCGTAAAAAACAAACAAAGATAATTAGAAGAGCCCCCGATCAGCGACGCCTACGCCTCCTTGAGGCATTATTTATCCTCGAGCAAAAACCCTTCCTTAATATGACACAGGCACCCTTCCTGCTGCCCACCTGTGTAAGGAAGACCCAGCCTCCCCCTCCAGACGAGAACACCAGCGCCCAGGACGGGGCCAATATCGAAGAGGTTGGTAGAAATACCAGGAGTTACGTCACCACTGTCGCAGCCAATGAAAACCCGGCTCCAGGTGACGTAACACACCTGAGAAGATCAACGCGCCTCGAGAGTTTCCGACGCCTGGCCGCCAGCCAATGAAAAGTCGAGCACCCTCCGGGTCCTGCAGGAGCATCCATGAGCGCCCGCACGACCATGATATATAGCGAAGGACTCACCACTAAGATTCAGTCCTCCAGCAACCATCGCTGTGACCATGCCCTGGCAGATCTGGGCGAAACGTCAGAGAGAGAGAGCGAGAGAGAGAGAGAGAGAGAGAGAGAGAGAGAAACTTGTAACAGTAATATATGTATATAGCAGTAATAAAGGTCATTCAATATGACTACACTGGATTTGACGATCCCCTTTGGCACGTTGCTTGCCAGTTTCAGCAACACTGAGAAATCCTTAATAAGGAAAATAGAGAAGACACTATACAAAATTAATGGAGCTGATGCAGCAATCCTTTTCAAAAAGACTTGTTTAAAAGAGGGTCTACTCCCAAGATATACGAACAAAATGAATTATTTTTTCTGAACTTCATAGACAATTAGAGTCAATAATTCAGCTTATGACATTGGTAAACGGACATTTAGAAGTATCAAGTCATGGATATGAAATATTTACTTGCAACATTAGTCTATTACAATTCAAGTAAATCACATTCATAGGAAAATGTCACATTTTCTTGAAAAAACCAAGTTTATATAGAAATTAGTTACATAGTGGGTTCTTTCGTTGCATCTCCTACCTATTAATAAAGTTTTAAAAATTAACCTCAGAGGATGCGCACGAGAAATTTGAATATGAAACTTTTGTTATGAGCACATATGATCGGATTTTATCACAACTTAATTTCAGTTAGCATAGAGAAATACAGAATCATGATTAATATTCTCTTTGACTCTTATGTTGCCTGGCAATCTTACAAATAGCTCCGTTTCACACTTCTTTGTCTAGTAACTTACTACCAGTAATATCGAATTTTCTTTGGGATTCGTATTGATATCTGTTTATTTTTTATAATTATGGATATTTTTTCAGTCATCATAGACCTGGATAGGTTCACTCATTGTTAATGCCATGGATAAAAAAGTTTGGACAGCTGACTCTTTTGAATTCCATAAAATATCAGCGAATTCATGTGGGTTAAGTCTGGTTCTAAATGGTTTTCTCCCTCCCGTATTTGATGTAGTCTGAAATTACTTTGCCCTTGTGACAAGTATAATTTCACTTGCAGGCTGATTAATGGAACCTGGTTACAGTATCCTGCAGTACGAGAGTTTCACATCGCAACTTCAAAAAATCGTTCGTCGCTGCGGACGACTGCAGTCAAGTAACAACCGCCTACAATGTGAAAGGAATAAGCACCATCATAAGTGAACAAGCTTGTTTCATGGACTTCTTCGACTGACACCCGTATCCCGTCGTTAATCTCGTTTTAATGCGTAATGCTCCGGCGGCTGTCGGAAATCGACTACAAAAGGGACATACTTCCGACAATTACGACCAAAAGGATATTCAACTTTACGTTACTGGTTAAGGATTCGTGCTGGGGATGATTTTATTCATCGCGAACGTATTCGTGTGGCTTAGGATGCAGAGAACAAGTATGAGGCCGAAATAGAACGTTGGACCCCGCCAGGCAATTTTCCCCTTGTTTTAACCATTTGGAATTGGCCATTTCATTTGGCTATAGGTGGTTGTCTGGAACTGTGCAATGGACGAAAAGTTGTTCGAACGCTAGTTAAATGTGTAGTAGTATAATCTCGGTCATGTATCCTATATATATAAAGTATCATGTATCCTATATATAAATGATCATAAATAACAGAGTCGAATATATCTTTGCGTGTACGCACTAGGAATCTATTTAAAATGCACATATATTAATCATAATTATATGAATCCATATAGATATGTATAAATAAATCAGGTAGCCTATAATCAATCTGTTACCTTTTATCTTACCAATAACTGCAGATATATAACAGTTAGCATAAAAATCAACGAATCAATCAGCATAAACATTAATAATTTTTATCAATTCATATATGAAATTTTTATCAGTTAAAATATGATTTTTATCATGTTAATCTTTATTCTATGCGATTATCAGAGTACATTAGTATTTTCTGTAGCATATGTATCTTAAAGAGATGAAGTGAAAAACTGTATCAGTATATATCACGTGACCACTATTATTTACCAATATCATTATGTTTTTATATCTTATTACTTGAATCTGTATTTGTGTACACCATGAATTTTTTTTTTACTTATAAGTATTTTCTATATATCTATATATATTCATATAGTGTTTGTATCACACTCCTATAAGTCAAATGCAAGTCAAGCTTGAGTAATATTCAGTGTTTGGTTTTGGTAGCTGACCGAGCTTTTATGTAAGTGATTACATAATAAAAATATGGAATGTAATTCCATATATATAAAAGACTAAAACTAAAGAGGTCAACCAGATTGCTTGCAGGAATGTGATCATTCCAGAGACGATAAAGTATGTAGGCTAAGATAACATGCCGTCACCTGTAGTCATTCATTTGTTTATAAACTTTAGTCCAAGCTTCCTGCTTGAGACAAACACCGTGACCTATAGCTCAAGCGGCCTACGTGATTAGTAGCTATGTCATCTGATTGTATGTTCGTATGTTCGAGCTACTGTCTGCTTCCTTTATGACTTGTAACCGAGATGGTAGTGGGATGTACAGAACAGAATTAGCCATCATCATTGGCAGAAGCGATCAAGCCATCGTCATTAGAAGACCTGTACAAATTTCCTCTGAACTTCAACATGTAATCTCAGAGAATATAAGTATTTTTTATACTTCGTGTTTTCTACTAGAACCTCACATCATTGCCGAATCATCATGAGTTTAACACATAGTCGTCATAACCAAAGAAGATAATACCGACTTCGTAAGTGATCTACAAACCCCAAGACACTCCAATGAATATGGAAGTGCATAACCAACCGACTTAGCGTAAGATTATCGCAAGTCTAACATTACCTCATAGGGCGCCTTATTATACAAGGCAACAGCCCTAATATATAATATATATTACAGCACGAAGTAACGCGTGATTGAGAATATAAAAAAATCCACGTAAGAAGGTCAGTGCAAACCGGGACTTTGAACAAGCACTTTCGTAATTCATTTTACATTTTCAAGTGAACTTGAAAATATAGAATAAACTACGAAAATACTCTTTCTAAGTCCCGGTTTTCACTCATCGTTTTGTGCTTCTCGGTTATCAATAAAGACGAAATGTGTTCGTAAAATTATTTACAGAGCTTAATGCTTTCGTTCATCCTTCTGTAGACTTGATCAAGTTCGACCAAGTTTAATGATCAAGTCCACTATCTTAACAGGAAAGTCAGAGAGAGAGAGAGAGAGAGAGAGAGGAGAGAGAGAGAGTAGAAGGTGTCTAGGAGGATAGAGAGTTTATCCGTTGTCATTCAGAGACTACCCGGTATATATATATATATATATATATATATATATATATATATATATTATATATATATATATATATATATATATATATATATATATATATATATATATATATAATATATATATATATATATATATATATATATAATATATATATATATATATATATATAGAATTTATGACAAACGAAACTTAATATAAGGAAAACACAATTATGAAAAATTACCGTTAGATATGAAATGTTCACTACATTTCCCTTAAGGAGGGCTGATGGGCAGCGTTTGGTTAGAGAAATTTAAATCGGGGTGTAAGTACTAGAGGAGGTCATTGGGAAGACTTATCACAAGTAATGAATTATGATGGGTTTGATGATAGCCAGGAACCATTCAGACAAATTCATAAAGATGGGCGAATCACTTTTCCCCTCGTGGATATCGAGCGGTGAGAAACAACGACGGCATCGGGCAAAATATGACAAGCATATTATCTGCCTTTCCAGTGACCTACTCCCCTGGGACTGCTTACTCTAAATATTTACTCCATCTACGTAAATATCACCAAACTTTTTATTTATATTACATTGTACTGTCAAGTGATGCCCATCATCTCACCTCAAGAGAAATATAGTGATATGTCTGGTATTGAGTGTCATTTTTTCTAAATGTGATTTTCATGTATCAAGCTTCGTTTGTTCCCTATTTACGTTGACTTGATGCCGCTCCTGTCCCGGTCTCGAACTGTCCTCCTCTGGATTACTGCCGTCTTTGTAGCCTTTCTAATGACGGATATTTCTATGCATGTGATTCAATCTTAATTTTATTTCCTAATGTGTTCGGGTACAGAAATTATGGTGGCAGTGAAAGGCAAAGTGAAAAAAATATTTCGTTTTCTTTTTCATAACTTTGGACACCGTCAACTATGAAATTGGAAGACATTTCTGTTCACTGCACGACGAT
>NC_087202.1:29931464-29936464 GCF_015104395.2 Macrobrachium nipponense | reverse complement strand
TAGGTTATCGTATTCACTGACATCTTTATACACATACACACACACACAAACACACACACACACACACACACACACACACACATATATATATATATATATATATATATATATATATATATATATATATATGATGTGTGTGTGTATTTTATTGAGATAGCCTCAAGATTTCAGTAAGAACAAGGCATATTTGACATGAAGACATGCAGGTAGTAAAGTTGATGGGTTAGCTGTAGAGACGAAGATGAGTAGAAATGTATTGAATCATCTGGCTGGGGTGTATTAGTAAACAGAGATACAGGGCCTGGAGATGGTAAAAATAAGCAAGAGTAAAATATTGAGAAAGTTGAATAACTATAGGTTTGGGTTTACGTTACTGAAGTGGAAGGGATAGATGGGACGTCCAGGATGCAAAAATTGGCAGGGCAACATTTAGGCCCTAGAGGAGATAAGGCATAGTGGGATCAGAGATTTAGCGGCTAAGCTCCACGAGCCGATGTACTGCAGTTGAGATAATACGGCAGTCAGGTAATTTAGGCGTATTATTGTTATTATTATTATTATTATTATTATTATTATTATTATTATTATTATTATTATTATTAGGTAAAGGAAAATACAGAAAGAAGAGACCCCACTTATTAAAAAAGGAAAATACAAATGAATAAATTTTCTGCATATTGGTGCTGCTGTTCAGCGAATCTGGTTGCTCTTGGCAGATAAATTGGATCTTGGATCAGTTGTGAATGTGAATGATCTCTATTGAGATAAAACTTATGAAAAAGTGACAAACAAGAGACCATCCGTCAATGGTCAAAGTCATAACAACTATTATTAGGAAACAGAAACCTACCACCACTTTCCACTCTATTTAGCTAAAAGAAATAATTCTCTTGCAGAACTAGACATCCACACTGGAGAGCAGTATTCTGAGTAAAGGAAGCACAAATGACCTAGAACAGGTTGCACTGATTTTATCACTTGTAAAATATGAGACCTCAACGAACGATACCTAACGATCGTGCGGCATTTGCTGGAAGTTAGATGTAAGTCAAGGTTACACTAAGAATAGTTAAAGCTTCAGACTCAACAGCAAAGTTCCTTCCATTTGAAGGAGAGGATGGGGTGGGAAATCTATACGAGATCAGCTAATCAATAGTTTTCGTTTTATTGGAGTTCAGCCTCATACCCCACCGTTACACCATTCCCCGATCCGGTCCAAATCCCGATTGAGGCTTAGGGCAGGTTCATTTCTCATAAGTGGAGGCTTTACTACACCCACAAATGTTGCATCATCGGCAGATTGAACAATCCTGTTTTCTAGGCCAACAACCATGTCACTTGTATACCCTAAAAATAACAACAGCAAAGTCTACATTGATATTTTTTGAATTAATATATAGACATTCATTCCTGAAAGGCACCCCATTAAGTCGCAGTTTAAAATACTTTAAGGTGTCAGTGTCTGTCAGTTTTTAGTTGCTTCTGTCCGGTGGTATTGCAATTACGTAGTTACATCCCAGACGTATTCATACACACACACACACACACACACATACACACAGTATCCAAGGTACTTAGTATGATACTGGAACTCATGTTCCGAGAACCCATCACTTCTATATGCCTAAGTATTGATTGATTTAAATTATCTGGTGTCAGTAACAACAGTCATCAACGCCGAAAAATTAGTGGTACTTTTTCGTAAAGCTATAAAATGGTGACAAGTATAAGATTCATAAGCTATAAAACAAATGGAAATCATAAAGGCTCTTCAGACATTACACTATTGATTAATCTGCCATTACGAATAGATTTTGTTCAGGAGTCCAACGCATTTTACAGTATAAACTTAAGTACCACAACGGTTAGAGTTTTCTTCACGTCTAAGTAATCTCGAAAGCAGGTAATTGCCGTCCCCATCCCGACGTTCAGAAAGGAGATATCTTCTCGGGGCGCCAAGAGTAGGGTACTCTTGACTTTATCGACTTACCGAAGACTACAACCCGAAAAAGTCACACTGCATAGCTATGCGTGCAGAGTTTTGTCACAAATCCCACTCTGGGAAAACCAAAAACATACTTTTTGATAAAACTTAAAGAACCGATGCAGAACCCTTAAACATGTATGCGATCTAACATGGGGAGAAGCTCTTGTGTCGCACCTAAGGAAGTGACGATTTTGTCATACAAAAGGAGGATCTTTCATACGATGGATGGTAGTACAACAGTTTGTTAGCACTATCAGTGATGAATTTATGGCCATCAGTACCGACCAAGGGCTTAAGAACCTTGAATTTTTTTTATTGTACTGTTTTTGTTTTATGAAGCAAATGCACACAGTAAAACACCTTTCATTCCTCAGAACATTCATACAGGAAGAAATCCAATACTGAAAATCTGCTCTGACAAACGACTGGCTTGTCATATTTTCCTCTAGCTTCATCATCTTCCGTGTCCCAATGGCTACGCTCTCAGGTGAGTACCGACTGACATCAGGATAAGGCCAGTGTCAAGTTCTCGGCCTATGCCCCGATTTCAAGCCCAAATGGCCTGTCCGCCAACGCGGGCACCACCGGCGAAACCCATCTGAAATTCACTCGGACTAGGCCAACAAAGGCCCACGCCGACAGGGCATTGGCCTGACCACCAGGGGCTCTATATGGACAGCGATTTGTTAAAGAAATAAAACTATATAACCTAAAATACTATGGTATGTACTCCAGTTCACTTTCAACACCAGTTCACTTTCAACAATCAGGTAAACGTTTCGAATATTTTTACTCAGAAAAGACAGAAGAACTTAAAGCCTCTAATTGCACTTTCCATTCTACAGTTGGGCAGTGCCGTCCGTGCACCTCCCCCAGTGCCGTGCGGTGTAATCATTACTTAAGGTTCTTTGCAGCGTCTCCCCTCGGCCGCCTAGCTACAACCCCTTTCATAGCTTTTGTTGTAGTACATCCGTTCATAATCCTTTTCCTCCATCTTACTTTCCACCCTCTCCTAACAATTGTCTTGCAGTACAACTGAAAGGGTTTCCTCCCGTTACACCTTTAAAACCGTTTCACTCTCAATTACCCTTTCAGCGCTAAATAACCTAATAGGTCCCAGCACTTGGTTTTTGGAGGAAAATTTACACAAATATTACATTCTACATATGACTCAGCTAAGCAACATTTAGCATTCGCTCTGGAATTGGATCCTTGCCATATTACGCACGAGATGGCTAGAATGCTTCTCATCTTTGGATAAAGTTAGGAGAGTTGAAGGGATCCAGCAATGCTGGATTTTGTCCAGCTTTTCTTTCCAGTTATGATTAACGAAGTCTGACTCCCGATGAGATCGTTATCTAATTCTAGACCACACAGCTATCACGAGGTAGCTGTGTGGTCTAGAATGCTCCACTGTGCGTCTTGAATTCGTTGGTTCCATGGTTCGCGCCCGTGAGCCGACGAATTTCTTATCGACTAAAAATTCCCCTTCGGTTAACATATATGAAAATATATTTATTCCGAGGTAGAGCGAATTAGATATTAAAGGACATTTGTAGCTCGATGTATGCCATATATATATATATTATATATATATATATATATATATATATATATATATATATATATATACGCGAAGCCTTATATGAATATCGATACCTAGTTACCAGAATGAAGCGAGTAGTCACAATGGGCTATCAGCAGGATGAACACCAATCAGCAATATTGGATGTTTTTGCCAATCGCATCTATGGATATTTATGGGCACATAAAAACCATGATGCATCTCTTCCCCAAAAAATGGCTGCCAGCAGTCATCATAGAATTCTCACGAATGTTTTTTGTTATTGTTCCGGAGTTTTTATTTTTGAAATATATTCTTTAATCAGCTTAAGTGAAAAAGGTTTATTTCGTCACTGGCTTGAAAACAAAGAACACAAGTAAACTGACAGAATACATTACCTTTTGGAATTATCTGGAATGTTATTCTTGGAACACATTCCGTTAAAACCTGTTGTGTGTCCCTTGGTGGCTGATCGACCGTAAAGAGCTTACTCGGATCTCATTTGGAAATAGGGCTACCCACCTCATCTCGAAATACTTGCGGCGGTGAAACAGAAGCTTAGCTTCTTGAACCACCCACCACTATATATATATATATATATATATATATATATATATATATATATATATATATATATATATATATATACATATATATACATATATAGATGTATAGTCAAAATTTATCCATTATTTATATATTCATGTTCCATGTTTCATTGACAACCATACTGGTGCAGTTGGCTTCTCTTATTTGCACCACTACACATCATTAGTATAATTTGTGCTGGTAAACTTTCCAGTCTAAACTACAAATCACTATTGAAGTTGAGCTGGTACGATTGCTAATTGTACCACAGGGTCCCATTATATTTTCTGTGTCACAAGGCTTTCGTTGCCACTGAAACAGAAAAAATGTCCTTAGATTTTTGCAAGTCTATTTATACAAAATTAGCAATGAAGTTACAGATAATTCTAAGGTATTCACAAAGAAATCATCATGAACAATTGCAAGGAAATTTCGGACTTGTATAAAGTTATTTATTGCAAACTGTAACAAAATTATGAGATAGCTATGATAAAATGAATAAAATCACAGCATGAACATCATTGATAGTAAGATTACCACCATTAAATGTATATTGATATACACAAGAGTTCCTTGCATAGTAGAATTTTTATTTAAAGGATATATTAGCATTAACTATAAACCTAACTGATGGAGACACCACTCCATTCACAACATTGTATAGAACTTTTAAATAAAAATAGTACGCATATATACGTATACATACATACATATATATATATACATATTATATATATACGTATATATATATATAATTATATATATATATATATATATATATATATATATATATATATACACATATACATATATATAGACAGAAAACAATCTTAACATCCTGTATACCATTCTAGTTTTAAA
>NC_087202.1:29861464-29926464 GCF_015104395.2 Macrobrachium nipponense | reverse complement strand
AACTAGGCTCGTAGTCAAAGGCACTAGATATTCGTTAAGTGGAGATTTCTTTTAGTGTATGTGTGTGTGTGCGTTTGTGTGCGTGGATGAATGCTGTGCGCGTGAGAGAGAGATTGTGTAACTTTTGATCTATTTTCTCCCAGAAAGTAAGAATTTAGCTTTGTTTTATGTGTTTGTGTGTGTATGGATGAGAAATTAACTTTCTATTGTGTGTGCGTGCTTGTGTTTTGGAGAGAGAGAGAGAGAGACGGATAAATAAATGGAAGAAAACTTCCATTTTTTCAAAACAGAACAAGCCAATAGATTTATTTCATTTGGTCAGTAGCATGCTATTAAAAATATACAGATAGACAGACAGCTTTAAAAGTATTACTAGGCAAGAGAAGCCAAGCCTAATATTTTTCCGAGATCGGTTGGTCAAACCACCAAATTCGAGCAAGTAATGAAAAATATATTTTTTAATATCACATCAAAAAAAGTAAAACCTAACGCAAGAGAGAACAAGAAAATATGTTAGGCTGGAATCTTCTCCGGGAATTACGTAACAGTCAAAATCGAGCAGATGAGCAGATACAATGTATCACTGAGTGTTATTGCTATTATTATTTTAGTAAATGAAACCTATTTACATGGAACAAGCACACAGGGACCATTGACTTGAAATTCAAGCTGATTAATAGATAACACTAAAAATAGTGATAAAATCTTCTTGAAATTCCAGTAGAGACTTTTGGGACTTAGCCAGAAAAAGGATTCGTTCAACGCAAGATAACTTGGGACGCTTTGCAGAGTCATATGCTCATTTGCATTCATTACCTTTTCAAATGGGAAAAAGTATGGGTCCAGAAATTGCACTTCGGGAGTTCCGAGCTGGATTTACGAAGTGCCGATGTGGTCGTTCTCAGAATTGTTCCCATTTTGGGATATTTCCTTTTCGAGAAAGGAAGTATTAGGGACGTAAAATATTTTGTACCATGCGTTATTGATGTGTTTTTTAATGCTTAATCGGTATTATTTCAGTGAGGAATGAATTACTTCCCAATTTTTCTGTTATTCTTTGTGGGTAATCGTCCCCTCCCTCTTATTTCTTTATTTTCCTTTTCTTCATGTTTTTGGGCATGGACTAGAGAGGGATGTATGTGCTATTGGCCTTATAAGAAGTTAAGTAAAAGCATATTGACATCAGTTTTATTTGCATTTCACTTTTAGATGTGCAAAATACTGTATGCTTGATTTTCTGTTTTGACTTTCGGTACAAATTACAGACCTCACGTTATCTAGAAATTATTAATCTCTTCAGAAAAAATGTATTAAAACTAACAGGCGATCACGAAGTAATCACTATGAGTCATATGGCACTTATTAGAATCCATTGAACCTTTTGTTTTTAAAGAAAAATACCTCTCAAAACTCTAGATTACTCCAGAGAGAGAGAGAGAGAGAGAGAGAGAGAGAGAGAGAGAGAGAGAGAGAGAGCGAGCGAGCCACTATATCAACAGTTATGGAGGCTGCAAGAGCCCCTTTATTGCAAATGCCATTTGACAACTACTGTGCCTATGAAAAGAAACCTTTCCATGATGCCCAAGTTGAATTATATATATATATATATATATATATATATATTATATATATATATATATATATATATATATATATATGGGGATACAATCCACAATGAAGTAAATTCCTCTTGTAGTTTAAAATATATATTTCTTGTATAGGATTAAAGCTTTCGACCATCAACTGTGGTCTTGTTCACTAAAGTGTGATATGTCACCTCAAGGAACTAACAAGTAAGAGCACAAACATTTGAAAAAACAACGGTTAGGTAACAAGCTAGTTCATATTATGAATGATCAGGCGGTTGAGCCCTCGTTCTTTCCAGAATTCATGAACCGAAAGTAAAGCACAACGTTTTAACCAATTTGTTTTTTCGAGCATACCGAATATGTGATCCCCAGTTCATTGACGCCGAAATAAATTTCTTGGTAGATAGTTTTACTAAACTGTGTTACCCAAAGTTTTTTATACTACAGTCTCTATCTAAAGCTAGATCGATGTTTTACGCCCCTCATGATATAACTGAAAAGGCAGATTTTAAGGCATCTCTTGCTCTTCCTTATAATAGAGAACTTAATAAATTTTCTAGGCAGCTTAAAGGAAAAAAGAACGGCTTCAACGTAGTTTTTCAGTACAACAGTACAATCAAGAAGAAACTCATTAAAAATAACCCGGGTAATAGAGAGAATGTAGGAGTATATGTAATACCTTGTAGTGATTGCAATGAATGTTACGTGGGAGAAAGCGGACGTTCCATTGATAAGAGAAGGGAAGAACACGTTGCTGCTTGCAGAAGGGGAAGTTCATACAGTGCAATTGCGCAACATACATGGGAGAAAAACCACGCAATAAATTTTAAAGGTACATAGGTTGTTTTTGCATGTAACGACCGGACTTTGAGACGAGTAATAGAAGGGGCGTTAATTTCATTAAACGAGACCTTTGCAGGAAATACTGGCATTACAGAAAATACAGCTATTTGTGAAAGAGGATGTAGGAAAGGGAAAATTTCAAACTTTAGAAATATATGTGCCAATAACGATGCTGCTTCCTCTCCTGTTTACTCCACTCAGGTCATTTCTCCAACAAACCACCCAACCACCATAGAACAAGCAGTTGACAATAGAAACATTCCCCCACGAAGATCAAGACGAATTCTGGAAAGAACGAGGGCTCAACCGCCTGATCATTCATAATATGAAACTAGCTTGTTACCTAACCGTTGTTTTTTCAAATGTTTGTGCTCTTACTTGTTAGTTCCTTGAGGTGACATATCACACTTTAGTGAACAAGACCACAGTTGATGGTCGAAAGCTTTAATCCTATACAAGAAATATATATTTTAAACTACAAGAGGAATTTACTTCATTGTGGATTGTATCCCCATTTACTTAGAGGTACGACATAGTACCTGGCTTCTGCATATATATATATATATATATATATATATATATATATATATATATATATATATATATATATTTATATGTACATTCTATGCGTGTATATATTGGAAGGAAATTTTTTATTTGTCACCTCTGTAATGGCTTTATTATTCTTTCGTCTTTATTTATATTGTATTGTAGATTGTAGATTCTCTGGATTCTTTAAAGTCTCAGGATACTAGAAAGAGAGTGAAGTTTTTTTTACTTCATTTACACAAAATAAAATATACAGTAATTGACATACAAGTTTAGTTCGTACTGAGTTGTTGTAATATTATAATGTGTCGATGTTCCCCCCAGATGCTGAAGCCTTGCCGAGGATGGGGGGCCTAGGGTTCAGCAGCTGGGCCCTGATGCCTGGTGGGAACTACTCTCGCTGGGCCTTGGTGCCCAGCTGTTGATCCAACTAAATAAGTCAGACCTTTTCCTTTTACTAAAACTTTTCTTCCTTCTGCTTCCTCTCTCTATAAGGCACGGTTTTATGTTGATGACTTGGATTGGTTTTTGGACATGATTTGGACTTGTTCATTGGATTTGATGGAGGGTGAGGATAGTTGGCATGCCCCCTCACCCGTAGAACTTGAGTACCTAACGTGGTCGAGCGAGGGGAAAGTTTAGATGTCAAACCCTTCTCTTAGTGCTGGGTCTGATCTCGACGGACATCATGACGCCTTAAGCACTGAGGGTGGGGTGTATATCTGGGTGGTACCCCTAGGGCAGCCCTGTATGGGATAACACTGTCCTCTAAATGTGGCTCCATGGTGGGTGGGGGGCTACCTGGACGAATCATCAATTGTACGTCTTATGGAGACACTAAAACCTTCTGTTGACGACTTGGGCAAGGATGGGGACAAGGAAAATTTTGGTAATTCCTCTATTGTGACTTTGGAGCCTTTTTCTAATGAGCTCCTTGTTACAAACATTTTGTATGTAAAACCAGTCCCTTTAGACTGGAATTATGATACCTTATTTAATGAATTTTGTAAATTTGGGAACGTAAAAGAATTATGGAATAGACTTGGCAAAAATTATGGTTGTTTTGAATTTTGGATATTTTTCAACAATGATTCGGAAGCTCACAGAGCCTACAGAGAGTTTAGGTCAGACTCTGTGAGTGTTGGACTTGTAGAAGTGGAAGAGGTCCCTAGGAATCTTGAGATATATAGACCACCAACTGAAACTAAAGATTCAAGTAAAATAAGTAAAACCTCCAGATCACCAGACCCAGCTAAGTGGTTGATTATTACAACACATGGTGAGAGAGGCAACCTCTTCAAGGTGAAAAGGTTGGTAAGCCAGAAGATCGGCAATGTTGGGAGCCCAGAAGTAACTCGCTTTGGGCGTAATAGTTTTTTAGTTCATGCCAAGACCAATGTTCAATCAGTAATGCTCCTAAATTTAAAGCTTAATCCCGAAGGTATGATAAAAGAGGTAAAGCCTCACTATAATTTTAGTTATGCAAAGGGTGTCATCTTCAATGAAGATTTACATGAAATGGACGAAGAGGAAATTTTGGAGATGTGTCCAGACGTGGTTTGGAAGGTTTTCAAGGTGCCCCGCTCGTCTATGATTATTATGACATTTGTAAATCCTTTTTTGCCATCTGAAATTGTTCTTGACAATGAAATTATGAAAGTTCGTCCTTATAGACCGAGAGTGCTCCAGTGCTTTAAATGTTTTGGCTTTGGACACTCCTCAAATGTTTGCACCAGAAATAAACTTTGTGAATCGTGTGGCAAGCCTGAGCACGAGGAATGTTCTGAACCGGTAATTTGTGTGAACTGTAAGGGTGACCATTGAGCCCGAGATAAGAAATGCAGTGAATTTAAAAAAGAACAAGAGGCATTACTTAAATCTATTGCTGAACACATCAGTGTGGGACAGGCCAAGAAGCTGTTGGGAAGGAAAACTTATTCAGATGCCTTGAAGGCACAACAGCCGGATATTGCTACTTCTGGTGCCCCTTCAGGTGGTGCTCCCTGGGGGTCCCCTCATGGGGTTTCCCATGCCCTCTCTGGTGGGGCTCCCCGTGCCCCCCCTGTTGGGGCTCCCCGTGCCCCCCTTGGTGGGGTTTCCCACACTCCCTCTGGTGGGGCTCCCCACGGCCCCCCTAGTGGGGCTTCTCATGGCCCCTCTGGCGGGGCTCCTCATGTTGTAGAGACTCTGGTCAAGCCAGGGGACCCTGTTGGTTCAAGGGTTCAAGCCAGGTCTCAATTTGTTGACGACTTTTCTCTGTCAGGGACATTGCCTGACATTGAGCCCTCACCTGATCTTGACATTACAGTGCACCGTGGAGATGACGGTGAGGAGATAGAGGCCCTCTTTATTCGTCAGAAGAGGGCCCTTTCTCCCTCTTCGCCTCATTCACGGTCACTCAGCAATCGTAGAAAAAACAAAAGTAAAACTGAAAGGGCAAGTGAAAGCCCATCTTCTAAAAGATCTGTAACACCTAGATATAGGTCAAATAGTACAGGTAAAACTGAAAAGATCTCTCTCACCAGGACACAGATTCCTAAATTAGTAGGGAATTTTAAGATGCCTTCCTCTAAATAATGGCTCTCATGCAGTGGAACATCCGTGGCTTTATACCAAATAGAGAGCAAGTTCGGGTTCTGTTTAGGGATCATGATCTATCTGCAATGTGTCTTCAGGAGACAAAGTTGGGAGAGCACACTCCCAACTTGGGTTTTAATTATTCATTCCATAGGTCTCCACCCCTGATAGGTGTACGTGCTCAGGGAGGCACAGGCATCATAGTCCGCAAGTCTGTTAATCATAGGGTTGTTCAATTGAACACTGTGTTGCAGGCTTGTGTAGTTCAAATTTTCAATTATAAATGGATCACTATTTGTTCTTTATACCTAGATCCATCATTAGAAAGTAGGTTACAGGATGCACAGGGTAATCCTCGTCAGCTAGAATTAAACGATCTTCAGACATTGATAGACCAGCTTCCTAAACCTTTCATTTTGATGGGGGATTTTAATGCCAAGCACACCCTCTGGGGTGAGCCAAACTGCGACTGGTGGGGTTTAATAATAGAACAGCTGCTTGACTTAAATGACATCACTTTAATGAATGATGGTTCCCCTACAAGACATGATGTTTTTCATAATACTGACTCAGCCATTGACCTCACTATCTGCTCTTCGTCCGAGGTTAGATTACCAGTGGGTAGTAGACCAGAATGATCATGGCAGTGATCATTGGCCCATTCACTTAAAGTTTATGAAAAATATTCCATCTCCATGTTTACCAAAATGGAAGGTAGGGGAGGCTGACTGGGGATTATTCAAAAAATCTACTGAAGTTGATCAAGATATAAAAGATTTTCAGAGCCCAACATCCGCTTATGAGTATTTAATCAGTATATTGCTGTGTGGTGCCATGCTGTCTATTCCTCGAACTTCTGGTAAGCCTCGTCGTCCTCTAGTACCTTGGTGGTGTGATGCATGCGCCTTGAGCCGAAAGATAACAAGAACTTGCTACAAGAGATATCGTAGATATCCTTGCTTGGTAAATAAAATTATCTATAAAAGAGCTCTTGCTAAGCAAAAGAAAACTTTTAAGCAGGCAAAGAGGGAATCGTTTATCAGATATATAAGTGAATTAAAATATGATTCCCCTATGTCGTTTGTCTGGAACAGAATCCGAAAGCTGCAAGGGAAATTTTCTCCATCTCCCTTGCCTATTTTGAAAATTGATGGCTTCTTCATATCTGATTCCGGAGAAGTTGCAGAAACCTTTGGTAGGCATTTATCCAATATATCTAGTGCCCTACATTACTCTCCTGCATTCAGGAATATTAGGGACGGTACCACGGTTGTTCCTGCTGTTAGTTTAAATTCAGAGTCGTATAATCTCCCTTTCACCATGAAAGAATTAGATCATGCAATCTCGTTATCTTCCCCAACATCTCCTGGGGAAGATGATATACTGTACTCAATGATTTTTAATTTGCCTAGAAGTACAAAACAATTTCTTTTAGACATTTTAAACAGTTTTTGGCTTTCAGGAACTTCACCAGAGTCTTGGAAGATATCGATTATTGTACCTGTTTTAAAACCTTTTAAAGATTCCTTCCTTCCTAAGAACTATAGGCCAATTGCTCTAACTAGTTGTGTTAGCAAGATTTATGAGAGGATGGTCAATGCTCGACTTGTGTGGTATTTGGATTCAAAGAATCTTTTATCTAAGCGGCAGTTTGGCTTTAGGAAAAATAGAAGTACTTCTGACCCTTTGATGTTCCTTACTCGGGAGATACAGAATGCTTTTGCTGTGCAAAACCAGACTGTTGCAGTGTTCTTTGACCTAGAAAAAGCCTACGACACTACCTGGCGAGGGGGTATCCTTTTGCAACTTGTAGAGTGGGGTGTTGTGGGTAATTTGTTCTATTGTCTAAAAGATTTTTTGTCAGAACATTACCTGAAAGTAAGAGTGGGCTCTTACATTTCTTCTGCTTACCCTCAAGAAGAAGGGTTACCTCATGGAAGCGTCCTTAGTCCAACACTCTTTAATGTAGCTGTAAACGGTCTACTAGAACAAGTTCCTGTTGGGGTGCATGGTCTGGCCTTTGCTGATGATTATGCAATAATCTGTAGTAAGTCCACAGCTGTTGAAGCTTGTCAAATGATCCAGACTGCTATTAATGCTTCAAGATCATGGGCCAGTGCTAAAGGGTTCAAATTTTCAGCAGAAAAAACCAAAGCTATACGATTTTGTCGATTAAGAAGAGTGGACGAGATCCCTACGCTGTTTTTAAACGATTCGATTTTACCTTATGAAGATAGCATTAAGTATCTAGGTGTTACATTTGATAAAAAATTAACTTTTACTCAACATGTTAATGAAGTTGTATGTAACGTGAAGCTTCGACTTAATATTCTTAAAGTTGTGTCTAATTTTAACTGGGGGGCAGATCGAATCACCCTTTTGAGGATGTACCAGGTTTTATGCCTAAGCAAAATTGATTATGGTTGCCAAGTTTATGGTTGTGCGTGCAAGACAACACTGCAGAAATTAGATGTTGTCCATAATATGGCTTTACGTATTTGTACGGGAGCCTATAGAACTTCACCAGTAGAAAGCCTATATATTGAGTCAGGTTTTCCCCCACTATTTATCCGTAGGGAGGAATTAGGCTTGAGAGCCATATCAAGAATACTTACGTCAAAGCTAAACCCTAACTATAAGTTCGTTAGAGAACCAACTGACAGAGCCCCAAATAGACCGAGACTGCCAAAGCCTCTTGAGGTCCGACTAGCAAGCTCTGCCAGGGAGGTGGGATTACTTCCCCCTGCAGTAGCTGAAATTTCACCCTCAAAGTTTCCTCCTTGGAATAGACCATGCCTAGAAATTTGCCCAATTAGGGACAGCAGGAGCAACAGTTCTGGTGACCAGTTGAGGGCAAGTTTCTTGGACCATGCTTCCGAACATGGTGATTCTCATCATATATATACTGATGGCTCGAAGGGTTCTGATGGTGTTGGTTGCTCTGTAGTGACTAGTGGTAATATCATTAAAAAGAAGCTTCCTTCTAATTCTTCTGTTTTTACAGCTGAACTGCTGGCAGTTTTGACTGCTCTTAAATATATTCTTTATAGTTCTTGTACTAACAAGGTTTTTACCATTTTTACCGACTCTTTGAGTGTTTTATCTTCTCTAAAAAGCCTAGTCTCTTGCCACCCTTTAGTGCAAGAAGTACAAGATTGGTTTTATCTTTTAATTAATAGAAGAGGATTTTCTGTTAGGTTTTGTTGGGCTCCGTCCCATGTTGGAATTGTTGGGAATGAGCGAGCCGACGCTGCTGCTAAGGCTGCAACTAGGCTTAGGCACATTTCCAACATGGGCGTCCCTGTATCTGATTTTAAAAGTACCATTCGATTTTATTGTAGAGACCAGTGGCAGGCCCACTGGTCTACTTTAGATAATAATCTTAAATTGAAATCGATTAGGCCTTCTGTTCATCCTTGGCCTCATAGCCGGATGGATAGAAGGTCTGAGATAGTTTTAGCTAGATTACGTATTGGCCACACTAAATATACTCACGGATATCTAATGATGAGTGGAGCGGATAGGCAGGTTCCTCGCTGTTCCACTTGTCATGTGGATTTGACTGTGGTGCATATTTTGGTGGAGTGCCCTCTTTCTGAAAACAATCGTAGAGCTTGTTTGCTGGCAAATAAGTCTCTTGGCGATATTTTAGGTGAAGGTGCTCAGGCAGAGCAAATTATGACATTTTAAAAAAATATTGGTCTTTTTTATGAATTGTAATTTTCTCTTAATTGTTTTAGGTTTCTTGTTTGGTTTTTATGAATGAATGATTTGTATGGTAGATCGGTTGTGTGTATGTTTGTTTGTATGACAGTGACTTTTATTCTTAAAGATATATATGCGCTGAATGGCCCCTCGGCTCCGGCGCTTGGCTATGTGCCAAAAATTTTATAATCTAATCTAATGTGTCGATGTTTAAAGCCTTTCTTCCCCATGGCTGATAAGGCGCACAACCTCACCATGTCGTTGCTAATTTTGCTTCTATCTTGCTCTGCTTTCTGTTGACATCCTCCAAAGAATGTTTCCTACTGGCAAAAGTTGGGTTGGTTCCAGGATTAGGTTATATCTTGAAACTATTACATTAGGACCAAAATTCTTGCTTTTAAGAACATCGAGGTGTTGAAATAGGCAGGTAATCCTGTAAGCCACTTTATGTTCACTTTTGCATTGGAGTTCATGAGAGATGAGTGGGTTAAAGCCCGTGAGAAACTTGACTCTCTCCACTATGGCACCTAATGTCACCGATGAGAGTAGATTGTGAATTACCATGTGCCATCTCTTCTCAGGTTTTGGGCGAGGTGGAACACAAACGTTGGCTCCGGTCCAGTGGCCAAATGAGGGGTTCTCTTCATCTTTTTGTTTGTTTGTATCTGCCGGCTGCCAGACCCCTCATAATCACTCTCCTCCACATCTGCGATGGGGGGTTGGGGGGGAAAGATAGGTTGGGGAGAATCACGAGGGCAGGTGATCGTCACTGGAGATCTCTCTTCCACCAGAGGCACTGGGGAGGGAGAAGAGGTTGGGAGACCAACGGTCCCCTTGGAACAATCTATAGATAATGGGGGCACTTCGACCAAGGGTGGGTATGACCATCTCAACTTTGTGTTGCACCCTCGTATCTCCCGTGTTGCTGGAAGGCGAGGAAAAATTGGATGCTGCATTCAAAGGTGTCTGGTGGCTATCTGTGCATTTTTTAGCGATTCCTGCACTCCTTTGATCGCATCCCAGATCCGTGCGAGATTATTTGTTTCAACAGTTTTAAAACTGTCTAGGGATTCCTGTAGTCCTTTGATCACATCCCAAATTCTTGAGAATTTATCATTTGCCTCCTCAATTTTTTCCAAGTTTTTCCAATTATTTCTAAGGGGGATTTTGCTGTAAGGAAGGAATTTTCTGCCATGTGGAACAACGCAGGTAGGCTTAGGTCAGCAGACCCCTTTGGAGGCATATTGTAAGGGTCATCAGCATAGATTTCCACCAAGCAGGTCCTTAGCCACTTAGTGATATATGATATTTTCTTGTCAGAGGACAGGTTTTTCACAGATCGCTCCTTGAGAATGTTCTCTGGTATCAGATCTTTGCATTTCGTATATGCAACGTTAATTTCTTCATCAGAGGAGACATCACTGACAGATTGTGTAGCGGACACGATGTCGGAACAGTTCAATTGTTATAGTATAAAGTAAAGACAGTTGTTCGGGAGTACGGAACTTGTGTGTGGGGCACAGGCACCGGTAGGTGCTAGGGTCACTTGCGCAACGGTTGGAGGTTGGTCGGATGACATTTTTGTGGTAAAGGAAGGGCCAAGCAATAGCACATACACTGCACTCTTTTACCCATTTCCCAGGACCAATAGCCCTCGAGTAGCTGTGATTTGAAAGATTTCTAAGGCACTGATTGTAGCAGAAAGAATATTAGTATATCTGCAATTGCACAACACTATTAACACATTGCTTACTATAAGAGGTATAATCACAAAGTTCAAAAACCCCTTCTTTTTTTGTTTAAAGAAACGAGAGAGAGAGAGAGAGAGAGACGTGATAAACACTTCCGTTGCTTCTTGCAACTCTCTCTCTCTCTCCTTTACTCTCCTATTACTCTTTTTTTTCTCTCTCCCTGTCTATCCACTTGTCTATCAGTTGATCTTTCTCTCTCTTTTTATACCTACGTTATTTTCCCTAACTAACATTACAGTACTAACAGTTTATCAAACAGAGGTTTTGCTGAGCAGATGGGAAGACAGAGACAGAATAGCAATGCAAGAAAGAAGAGGTTTGATTATAAAACAGGCAGAAAAGTTTAAATACTTATTACCTACCTTAAGCCAAGAGGTAGGATGTGAGGCTGAAGTTGACAGTAGGATAAATGCTGCATGGGGGAAGTGGAGAGAGGTAGCTGGAGTAGAATGCGATAAGAAAATGCCAATCAAGCTAATGTCTATAACACAGTGATAAGACCAGTATTAATCTATGGAGATGAAACATGGGCTCTAAGAAGAAAAGAGGAAGTAAAGCATGAGAGAACAGAGATGAGAATGCTGAGGTGGATTATGGGAACATATCTGCTTGAGAGATTGCAAAATGATGAAATGACGGGCAGGCTTAGTAAAGATTACAGAGGTGAAAAGAGTCACGATTGAGGATGGATGACGAGAAGGGAGTGAAGAGGTATTGGGAAGAACCTGTTAGAGGAAGAGTGAGAGGGCGAGAGAATTAGATGGCGAGATAAAGTGTAGGAAATTTTGTATATCTTTTCTCTTTCTTTTCTACGAAAACATTTAAATAGGTTTGTCTCCATCTCTCCCTTCCAACTGCCGAATTATGCAGTTTTAACTTCCTCTTGGCGCACAGTAACTGCGATAAATAAATAATAGTTAGTGCGTGGTGAATTTCAAGCGTTGAATATTAATATCTTCATAAATCTAGCCAGGTATCAACCTAATTAGTTATTATGATTCTGGTAAATTATGATATATGCGTCTGTAATAAGGTGGGGTCACGTTTCGTGTGCCTATTGTGATAAAATTCCGCAACTGAAATGATTTACTGAAATTGGAATGTCTTACCTTCATTATACCTCTGTGAGGTTCTCTTGCAATTTGTAAGAGATAAATTTGACTAAAAGATTATCTTAAAATATATTTTTCTGCATGAGCGCACGTGAACTGAGATGTATACACAGCACAGTATGAAAGGGATGTCAGACGTGTTTATTATTATTATTATTATTATTATTATATTATTTATTATTATTATTGTATTATTATTATTATTATTATTATTATTGGTAACTTAAAAATAGAGAAAGTCGTCAGTAGTATTCGTTTCTCCAAACGGAACTAACCTTTAAAAAATTGTTTTTTACTGATATTTAAAATTTATTTTTAAAACTTGGTGTCCGTTTTGCCACATTTCTGAATCTTTGAGTCCCAGAACTATGTTATTGGCACTCATGTCTACATATCTATACATTTGACATATATGCGGTACCAGTTACCAGATGAAAAGTTCTTTTTAAATATGTCAACTATCCTACCAAGTAACTAGCGTAGGTTCTCCTGGTAGTTCCTTGACTGTCTACAGCTAACCCATACCATTATTTGGTATAGGAATGATTCATAGTAAAGCGTGTTTCTCTTTATTCGGATTTTCAGACCTCAATCGTGAGGGTGTCGTTAGAATTCTAATTTTAAGTCTTCTCCAAATGCTTCTCCGTCGCTCTGCTGACGTGAAGTCCTTTCTTTTTACTCGAAATGATCGGATTAGTACTTTTTTGCATGGAGAGGGCATATTACTAAGTGAAGCGTTTTGTTTGCAGCCTTCAAAGGCACACGAGATTATTCGGAAATAGAAATCTAAAGGTTCTGTACTCATCTTTTAAGGACTACATAACGATAGAAGGGCTCATTAATAAAATTAGATTTTTTCTTAAAAAATTTTCGTCCATAATTATTTCCTGTTTTCAGTTTTATTATGTTTTTTTTTCAGCAGTGACCTGCAGACTATGTTTTATCATGCTTAAGAAACAATGGTTGAAAAAGCTACTCTCCTTGATTAGCTCCATTTTCAATACGAAATTTAAAGTATGTAGGCTATATATCCTCTCAGATATCTTGAATACGCTTTGTTAGGGCTCGAGAGTAGATTCCAAAAGATTTATTGGGACTACCAAGAGGAAATAAAAGGATAAGATTCAAGACAGATCAGCAAGATGAGATGGAATCAATATATAGAATTGCATTGTGTAATCTGCATTAGAGGAACAGCGCCCATTGATTTTAGCTTTCGGTGTTGTTGTCTCTTTGCTTGTGTTCCTTGGCTTTGTGTCTCGGTCTTTTTGATCGGAGTTCAGATCTTAAACCAGTATTTTCCCGTAGGTTGGTTAGTGCCATTAGTGCAAGTGCACCTCACGGGGAGCACTGTAGGCACTACTAAAGTTTTGATTTGCAGCGTCCCTTCGGCCTCTCGCTTCAACCCCTCTCATTCCTTTAACTGTACTTCCATTCATATTCTTCCATCTTGCTATTCACCTACTCCTAACAATTATTTTATGGTGAAACTGCGAGGTCTAGTCGAACCAGCATTCATTTTTTGTCTTTATTTGCTGTTATTATTGACATTAATTTACGTGCTTGATGCGGAGAACTTGGGTAACTATTAAAATCGGGCCGTGGCAGTACGTATAAGAAAACGTATTGAAACTTAGTAGCTGGGGATGAGGGGAGTTGTGGGGGTGGGGGTTGGCGTGTTGTCTATTGCACTGTACATGATTATTTTCTTTGTTTTTTCCTCTCATGGCAGGCGATTGATGTTACACACTAATTTACAATTTTGATAATGTAGCATTATACGCATTTGTCCTCAACATTCTGTTATGCCAGACAATGAGATTCAGCCAATGTCTATTGTAGAAAAAAAAGAAGAGGGTTGAACTCATATTTAGTTGGTTTGTTATCTAAGTGAGCAAGGAGAATTGGGCTTAATTAGATATTATAGTACAAAACGAATACAAGTTTCTGGTAAATATTAAGAAGGTTAAATATGGCTCACTACCTACTGAAACTGTACCGGCCATAACATGTTTTTACTGTTATTATTGTCTAAAGGATGAACCTTTACAAGCCCACAATGGCCATTGACTTGAAATTCACGCTTCCAAAGAATATGGTGTTCATTTGAAATAAGTAACAGGAGGTATTAGAAAATGCAGGAAGAGGAGATCAGTTATTAAAAAAGAAAAGGAAAATAAGTGAGCAAATTAATGAGTATGTAAATACAAATGTATAAGTAAAATATTCAAATAGAAAGGGACTTCTTATATAGGCTGGTAATGCATTGCGTCTATGCTTGAACTTTTGAGGTTCGAATTGCACATCCTCAAGAAGACTGTTCCACAGTCCAGCGGTGTGAGGAATAAAGGAGGAAGGATCTCTGGCAGTGAGATGTTCGACAGGGAGGGCATTTGTTGCCTATTGGTGCTGCTGTTCAGCAAACCTGGTCACTCTCGGCAGTAAAGGAGAATCTTATTTTGATCAGAGCTCACTGAACACAAGTCTACAATGTGCTTATATTTCTAGCGTTTAAGTTATCTGCCGTTTCCTAACTAGGCTCTCTCTTAATAATTATATACATATACGGAGAGAAAATGGTAATGAAAGGTATGGGTGAATAATTTTACAAGCGTCTAATCTTATGACACTCACAACATATTGAAAGTCTACGAATAGAACCTGAAATGTAAAATAATAATAATAATAATAATAATAATAATAATATTATTATTATTATTATCATTATTATTATCATTATTATTATTATTATATAATAATAATAATAATAATAATAATAATAATAATAATAATAATAATAATAATAATAATAATAATAATAATAAGAGAAAGAGAGGGAAAAAATGGATAAGTATCAAGATCTGAAAATAGAAATAAGAAGGATATGGGATATGCCAGTGGAAATCGTACCCATAATCATAGGAGCACTAGGCACGATCCCAAGATCCCTGAAAAGGAATCTAGAAAAACTAGAGGCTGAAGTAGCTCCAGGACTCATGCAGAAGAGTGTGATCCTAGAAACGGCACACATAGTAAGAAAGTGATGGATCCTCGCTAAGGAGGCAGGATGCAACCCGGAACCCCACACTATAAATACCACCCAGTCGAATTGGAGGATTGTGATAGAGCAAAAAAAAAAAAAAAAAAAAATTATTATTATTATTATTATTATTATTTTATTATTATTATTATTTTATTATATATAATAATAATAATAATAAATAATAATAATAATAATAATAATAATAATAATAATAATAATAATAATAATCCAGAATCAACAAAAGGAATCCGAGAACACTTAAAAACGGGTCGCCACATCCAGAGCTCACCTTGGGAGCAAAGAAGCGTCGAATCACCCACCTGTTGGAAAGAGATGATGGAAATCCGTGAGGAAAATTGGCAAATAGGATTGGGAGGAACGGAGATTCATCACGGATTCCGAAACACTTTGCCACCTGAGCAAAGGTTGCGAGGGAAACCTAACTGAAAATGTTCGAAATAAATATCGCTAAAGGAGCGATGATTTACATTAATTTAAGGGATGCAATATTGGCGAATTCGTGAAACTTAATCATGTTTAAAAAGTATATGGTCGTGGTGATTTTACGTGAAGCCTATGGTACTAGAAAAATTAGAAAAGTGTACATTATAGATTTTACGTCATTCAGATGGAAAGTAGTAAACACAGTAATCACTTGAAATAGCTCTATGTTTGTAAATATTTAAAGTAGTTATCTTGTAGAAAGGTTGTATTATCTTTTCGAGTGAAATCATTAGAAATTTAATTAGTCATAAGTGTATTAGGATAAGTAATATTGAACAACTAGAAACAGGCGACAATTGAATTAGTGAAAAGACACCTACGGTACAATGCTTAGCGTTTCCTTCGTTTTCCTATTTTCCCAGGAAATCATTTAGGCAAAAGACCAAAATTTTTAATCTGAGTCAAGAACAATGCTTCATTAGTTAAAGAATTTCGTGAGGATTTCATGGAAGACTCATATTTCTCAGAGAACTAGTTCCAAGCATAATGAGACAAAAGCACTGACTTGAACGCCAAAGAAATACAACGTCGCTAAATAAGAAAATGCTGAAATGAGATACAAGAGAAAAGCAAACTGGTTTTGGTTTATAAACTTATTTTCAATTTTGTGATAACTGCCGTTGTTAACTCAAATGAATCACAAATTTGGTTTCGAGAGTTTTGCATTTCGTGTTCTATATCTTCGTTTGTTTAATTAACAGTGGCGCAATAACGTTATTCTATACCTAGTAGTCGCTTGCTTTGTGAACTTCAAATTGTCTGCATATAGTTTGGTGATTCAGAATTTACAAGCAGATATTCTGCTACACACGGACACTGTAGTTACTTTAGAAATTGATAAACTGCTCATTCGGGGAATAAAGAAAATCACAAATATTTCTATCCCTTTTAATTTTTTTTACATTTTATTTTCGGACCCTGTTTTTTTTTCTCTTCACTTTACCAACGTTAATTTAATTTTTTTTTCGGTTGAAATTATGTTGCCTTTTGGTATTTGCATTTTTTTATAGAGAGAGCTTCTCAATGCATTTGATTTAAAATTCCATTTAACTTAAAATTATATTCATATTTTTTTACTTCTAAAATATCAAAGAATATGACTGGTTTCATAAGAGGCTTTATTAAGTTATACGTCTATAGAGTCTTTGTTATTACCACTGCCCCGTAGGGGGGTTAGTGCCGCCAATGCAATGCATGCGGTGCACTGTGGGCATTACTTCATGTTCTTTGCCGCGTCCTTTTGGCCTTTAGCTGCAACCCCTTTCATTTCTTTTACTGTATCTCCGTTCATAGCCTTTTTGTTCCATCTTGCTTTCCACCCAACCCTAACATTGTTTCATGGTGCCCCTGCCAGGTTTTCCTCCAGTGTAATCAAACTTTTCTACTGTCAATTTCCATTTCGGCGCTGAATTACCTCGTAGGTCCCAGTGCTTGGCCTCTTGGCCAAAATTCTATTCCATTCCATTCCATTCCACCACCACCACCACCACTACTACTACTGCTGCGAGGAGCAGTAAAGTAATTTGCAAATCGTTAAAATACAAGACGACCGCCGTCACTTCCGGTTGCAGGGGCAAAGCAGAGTTAATAGGAGTAACAAGTTAACTAACCTCATTACTGAGACAATTAATGAGATAACTGCTGTCACAATGAGAACTAAAGGCAGATAATAAGAATAATCAAATTATGTGATAGTTTTTGGGTTATGAGCCTCACCAAGTGACGCCAGTTGGTTATTCATCCCAATCATTTTCCCTATTGACAAGGCTAAGTGTCGACAGAAAAAGAATTTTGTAGTAGGGTGTAGTGCATTTCGAAATGGGTGAATACAGTGATAAGGAAATAATGACAACATTAATTTGAAGACCTAGAAATGGGCGATAGAGTCACGCTATAATTGTAATTTAAAGATCTAGAATGATAAAGAGATAACAGACCTGCAATTTAAATATCTAAAAAGAAAGAAAACAGTAAACAGTAATGATATGAGCATGCAAACCTCCGCCGCATCCATTAGCCTGTTTCTCCCAAAAACTTCTCGTGATTTTCATTTTCTTGCACACTAGAACAACGCAATTAACATAATTATCCATAACTCTGCAAGGTTTGCGCCTTCTTTCACCGAAAGCATCAGCTTATATATGCTTTAAATAGAATTTAGCATCAGACACAGCAAACAAAGGAATAACAAACATAATGGATATGTATAAAAATAAAAATGTAATCAATTTTATTCACGTGGATGACAGGATTAAGAGAAAAAAGCTTTACTTCTTTGGTTAGTTTTCACGTTATAATGTTAACATACAATTGAGATTGACAAACAAGATAAAATCGGATAAAATCTAGAACCTCCTTAGCTACGCATTCAAAAACCGCTATCGGCGTCAATGACCTTCGATGTCAGGATGCCAGAAAACTTCCAATCATTCATTCATAAACAGCTAGCCAATAACATCAACCGCCGCGGCAATTGGCGGTTAGGAAAGCGCAGCCGCCACCAGTAAGTACTACACAAAAACCCTGATTCTGGCAGCTTATTACTCTGGAAATATTCAGCCGACCGGGATGAGACTGCAGCTGGAGGGGTTTCTTTCATCTTTATAAATTCATCGAAATCCGTTAAGCCGTTCTGGAGATCCAGATATCGATTTTCGGCGTTCAGGGAAGGTGACAGGGGGTTGGTGGGTGGGTGGGTGAGGGACCGAACATATCTGTAGAGCAATGACGGTAAAAGACAGCCGTGATACTTAGTTCTTTTGAAAGTTCATATTCGGGAGGGGTGCCTTTCGGGATTTGTTTTTTGAAATAATGAAATTTGAAAGTTACAGTAGGCCTACGCCATTCAAATTGGCCGTTATCTTACGTAACAATTCTCGGCCATTCCACTGAGAAGTGAGAGATGTGTATTTCTGGTGATAGAAGTTCACTCTCGACGTGGTTCGGAAGTCACGTAAAGCCGTTGGTCCCGTTGCTGAATAATCACTGGTTCTATGCAACGTAAAAGCACCATACAAACAAACAAACAATAACAATATATATATATATTTTTTCTTTTTAGATGAGGATCAAATGTCGCTTGTTTTTCCTTTACTGAATTTCCAGGTACTACAATATTTTGGAAATCTAATGTAATTAACAAACACCTCTTTCATAACTAATTTTTTTTTATCAACGGAAGTCATTTTACTCTTGAGCTGGTGTCATGAATGAACATCAACCCTGAGAGGTTTGCACTAGCGAGCGGATGTGAGACTGACAGAGCACACTGTTTTCGACAAGTGTCAAGTTATCCTCCTCATCACCTGAACGAAAGATTTGTTCAGTAAAGTTTTAAGTTTAACTTCATAGATTCTCGAAAAACGTTAATGGCAGCCCTTTTTATTTATTTATTTATTTTTACAATGAATTTCCTGCATTTTAGCGTAAAAAAACCGTTTCCCTGGAGTTGAATAACGGTTTAGTATTGCCTAGTTGAGGCATCTAGTACCGCTTGCATCTGTTGTGATTGGTGTTTTCACATCTGTCTCATCTGTTCGATTTTACATGTCTATCAATAAAACTTTACGTTCTTCATTGTGGTTCTCGGTGAGTGTAATAGTATTTATACGTAGTGTAATTTTATTGTAGATACCGCGTTATTAGACTTACTGTAGTAATATCAGTGACATGCTTTGCTAGGTTACGACAGGTCTCGCTGCTTCCGTCTTCCCTTCTTGAAAGTATAGATTTGAAGTTTATTGTCTCAGTTCCACTTCGACCTGAGTTCATCTGCCTCTGATCAATTGTGATACTGTGTAAAGTTTCCTTCTTTTCTTGTTAGGTCTAAAACTTGCTCGGTAAACTTAGGCCTTTTAGCGTATGACATGAGTTTTTCATCCAGTAATAATTAAAGATTTCTCCTAGGGCTTCAATAGCTTTAAAAGTACTTTTTTTTTAACCAACAAAGAGTCAATTTAATGACAAAACATTTGATCAAGGTAAGGAGGTAACTCAGGATGACAAGGAAAAAAAAAAAAACACGATGACGGGAGTGTTAAGAAGAGGGGTAGGACCCCTTAACAATGGCCCTCGAATTTCGGATTTTGACTAAAACCTTCCTTGGGGGAGGGGAGTCTACGGTAAGCATTTTTGGTAACTTTAGCTTTCATAACCTGGGCGTACATAGCGTACAAACAGACAGAAATTGCGTTATATATATATATTATATATATATATATATATATATATATATATATATATATATATATATATATATATGTGTGTGTGTAGATTATCTTGTTTTTCAGAACCATGATGAATAGCAGGCTCCCAGGGAGTTGTAAATCGTTATTAAAAGTGAATACATCCACTTTTCCAAGAAAGGTACTTTGCTTGCGCAGAGGGAATCTTAAGCTCATTATGTGATTCAGAGCAGCATTGGATATTACAATGACTGCAAGTTATGGTTCGCATCAGACATTGTTAGTGAAAAGAATTTTTTTCCATAAGTTATTCATATTGCCAATGGATAAACTATAAAACTTTAGAGGCACGCAACAACATGTAGTCTCTGTACAAAGCGTTTTAACAAAGCCCCGAAAAAGTCAACGAAGTTTATAGAATATCAAGTAACCATACTCTTAGTAAGCAAAATCAAGGAAGGAGTTTTACGCTCAGTCAGTAAGAGGTTCATTGCCTTTAATAGTTGTATGTAAAATTGTTTCAGAATGTATGACAAATGACGTTGCCTTGTCTTACTTTATTTAATACTCCATTTTGGAATTAGCAAAAGTTAAGTATATCTTAGTTTAACCAGACCACTGGTTAAACAGCTCTCCTAGGGCTGGCCCGAAGGATTAGATATTTTTACGTGGCTAGGAACCAATTGGTCACCTAGCAACGGGATCTACAGTTTACTGTGGGATCCGAACCACACTATATTGAGAAATGAATTTCTATCACCAGATATAAATTTCTCTGATTCCGCGTCGGCAGAGCCGGGAATCGAACTTCGGACCACCGGATTGGCAGAATTACTTATAGGTATCTAGGAGAAGGAAACAAAAACGCGCAAAAGTCAAGAATGTGTTTCAGGAGTTATAGTTGTATTTATTTATTTATTAAATGTAATTCATGACTTTGTTTGTTTGTTTGTTTGTATGGTGCTTTTACGTTGCATGGAACCGGTGGTTATTCAGCAACGGGACCAACGGCTTTACGTGACTTCCGAACCAAGTCGTGCGTGAACTTCTGTCACCAGAAATACACATCTCTCACTCCTCAATGGAATGGCCGAGAATCGAACCCGCGACCACCGAGGTGGGATGCTAATACCATACCAACCACGCCGCTGAATAACTTGTGAACTGTTTGTCAACTATTTGTACTAATACTCTTGGAATGATATCTCAATTTTCTAGTACCATTAACAGTGTAGTTGTTATTCGATTTAATTCGAACTATTTTACAACTGGGAAATCTTGTACCATGTCTTCAGGTTGTTTCTGACAGTGATTGGAATATAAAATATATTTCATAGGATTATTGTTATAGTGTGTATAAATATAAATATATATATATATATACATATATATGTGTGTGTATCTATATATGTATATATATATATATATATATATATATATATATATATATATAAATATATATATATGTATGCACACACATACAGGTTCCATCGTATCAACCACATGCAGGCACGCGCGCATACAACAAATATAGATAACAAAATAAAGAAAATATGTAGCATACATCTATGCTTATACATGTATACTACATACGTGAGCACACACACGCATATATATATATATATATATATATATATATATATATATATATGTGTGTGTGTGTGCGTGTGTTTGTGTATGTATGTATTTATATATGCGTGGGTGTTGTCACACATCCATATATATATTTCTTTATTTTATAATTTGTATTTGTGTGCATGCATGCGCGTCTGCACTTAGTTGATACCATGGAACGTATGGAGTAATGAATTGTCAATATTGGGAAAAATCGCTTGCTTCAAGTTTCAGAGAAGACTTGCAAGAAGCAAGGTAAAAGCAGACTTAGAACAAACGGAAGAGAAATTGGAAGAGAAAGAGAGGAAATCAAGGACGGGAGAACACGGACAGGCTGGAATGTACCCTTAGGAAACGAGGTCTCCAATTTTATGCTTTTATTCGGCGTATTATTTGAATATATAAAAATCTTATGAAAAGAAATTTCCGATTTTGAATGAAAACAGCGTCGAGAAGGAGACACATTGGACGGCGTCCTTAAAGGCATGTTACCTTTGTCGCCTGTTTAGTACAAATCCGGAATTCATTACCGTAAAAAGATAAACAAAAGACTGTAAATATCATGAAGACAATGTCCCCCATGAAATATTAGTCTTAGATGACCCCCGAAAACCCTTTGGGGCATAGGGGCCACTAGCTAGGATAAATTACAATTTTATTCTGCCATTCCTGAACCTTTGGGTCAACAGCTTCTACTTCCTAGACAAACCTACGACAACAGCATTCTTTATATGCTATCACTAGGTTTATCCAGCCAATTAAAGCCAGAATTTCTCTGCGGACTTTAGAATAAAAATATGCAAGTGAAAAATAGGAGAATCATTTTATATTTCGTGAAGGTGTAAATTGGTTATAAATCGGCGGGACAACATCAAAGGCGAGGTTGTCAAAGTAAAAGTGTTACGTTTGGCCGGGTAATAAAACCCCCACATTAGGGTAGCCACGATCATTACTGTGATTAAAAAAGCACTCGAAATCCTCCAAACACACTCTCTCTCTCTCTCTCTCTCTCTCTCTCTCTCTCTCCTCTCTCTCTATCAGTACAGTGAGTGACCTCTAGTGCTAGAATATGAATGTTGACGCTACGCGAGATTGCATGCACAAATTGAATTTGAAGGTACAGGTCGTACCATGTTCTGATATCTCCCGGGTGGGCATAGACTTTTAAACTGTGCGGATTATTTTCCTTATTTACTTGTCGTACTGAGAATTTACTGATTATCTGAGTTGGCCTTAGCCCAGGGACAGTGTCCAGGAGCACCCCAAAAGCAAGACTAGTATATGAACAAAAATAGCTTAATGAAATAACTCCCCAAGAGATACGTGTTTGATATGAGTAAAGATGCGGCTTCACAAATTTTAAACCTTCGTGAAGTTGCAAAGACAATTAAGATGAAAATTGTTCAGAGAAATTAGACAAAGAAGGCAAAATTATTTAGATTTTCGCACATAATCTTTACCAAATTGTAAGAAAGAATATAAAATCAGCCTGCAGAAACCATTTGACACACACGTAATTTCGGCATTGCGAAACGTAGCTGCAGCATCAGATGTAACAGGCAGAACGAAACTCCCTTTCTTAATTTCATGCATATGATCAGTATTAGTTTACGTGTGGTTTTACATATGATTTACTTATGCTAACAATATTAATTTCATCAGTGCTCAGGATCTGATTAGCGATGCAATATTAAAAAAAAAGTAAAGGAAGAAACGCAATCATGCCGCATTACTTGATAAATTCTACTTTATAGATTAAAGAATCTGGAATCTAAGACCAGTAGTAGGAGTGTGTATATAGTATTTGATAAATTGTTCTTTTTACATTAAAGAATCTGGAATCTAAGACTAGTAGTGGGAGTGTTATAATATATATTATATAGTATATATATATATATATATATATATATATATATATATATATATATATATATATATATATATATTATATATAATACACATAAGGGCCGGAGCTGGAGCTCAAAGAAGATATATTCCGAAGGAAGTAGTAGGGAAAGGCATCCTCATCTTTCAACAGTTTATTAATGCCGACGTTTCGCGACGAATTCCAGGTCGCATTTTCAAGGCTAAAAATATATATAAGTTTACGAACATTAATAATTGATCTAATTTAATTTATATTAAAAATGTCATGGCAACAGCTCTCAATACAGTAAAAAGTAAAAAGTTAAAAGGTAAAAGGTAAAAGGTAAAAGTTAAAAGTTAAAAGTTAAAAGTTAAAATTTAACAGCACATATTAAAAGTACAGGACTTCACTAAAATTTCAGAAACACTTACCTATACAAAAGAAAAAGTAAAACTGACACAATATAGGTAAAAATACAGTGAGGCAGACCAGCTGCCCAAACTAGGCTATGAACAATTTTACAGAGGACGTTTGGGTATTTAACGACGGTACAGTCTTTTTAATAATGATAGATTCTAAAATTGTCAGGTTGTTGTTGTTCCGCAGTTGGCCCAAGATAGAAAAATCCTTGCTGTCAATATATGTTTTACATGATTTTGAGTGATTCCGTATATTGGATTGTTCTGGATTTGATAACCTACTACCTGTTCTATGGCTTATGCCCCTGTGGGAATCAATTCGAACCTTCAACAGCCTCCTCGTGCATCCCACGTATGTCCCGTGATCACATCTCGGGCAAGTATATTTATATACGACGCTGGACGAAAGCAGAGGACTGAGTCGGTCTTTGACTCTAAACAGCGATCCAATGGTTAAGGGATTTTTGGGGATAATTTTCAAGTCCACAGCCGGAAACATCTTTTGAATAGTGGATGTGCATGTTCTCCTAAAGGTATCATCACGCAAGAAAGGGAAACTTGCAAACATCTTTAGTCTCGATACAGTAGATACCGGTGTTGAATGCACCATTTTCTCTGTCAGTAGTTTGTTTAGAGATCTGAAAAAAAGTCGTGAAGGAAAACAATTATTATTAAAATATTTCACCAGAAAGGATATTTCGTCGTGAAAGCTTATCCAGTTTGATGAGTGAGTATAAGCTCTATGGAGGAGGGTTAAAATAGAGTTCCGTTTAAAATTAAAGAAACACGAACTATAAAAATTCATTCCCAAACCAGTAAATGTAAACACAAGAGCGTAGAACGTTTAAAAAACCTAGTCAATTTTCATAAAACAGCTGTTCATGATTCCCTGTCACTGTTAGATAAAATTATTTTTAGCCGGCTTTTTAACAAAACTATATTTAATTTTAACAAGGAGGTTATCGAGAGACACAATAGGAAATTGGCAAGATTAGGTGTTGTTGTTCCTAAGTTTTGCAAAAGTTTGTGCACTGTTTTTAACTTCTCATAAAGGATTTTATCAAAAAGGGAAGAATTCTTGCTGTCCTTGGGGTTGGATTTTTGTTTGCCTAATTTCAAACCTAACTACCAACAGTTCTTTTTACCAATTGAATCGCTCTTTCACCGTATTTAGGATTTGCCCTTCGACACCGATTTGAGTATTCTACAGTCCCAGATCTCATCACTAGCCCATCGCGTATTTAACAATTTAAAATCGAGATGGATGCCGTTTTTCAGCAAGGACGACTTCAATATTATAAAAAGCCTGGCGAAAGAGGAGGACATCATAATAATAAAACCAGATAAAGGTAAGGGTCTTGTCATTCTGGACAAAAATGAATACTTAAATAAGATGGGAGATATTTTAAATGATCAGACAAAATTTGAAAGGATAGGTGTACCTGACTATTACAACATTTTCAAAGCAGAGGATAAAATTAATAGATTTTTACGAACACTCAAACAAAATAACGTAATTAATGATAACACTTACCAAGACTTGTTTTCCACTGGATCATCATATGGTATTTTATATGGTCTCCCCAAGATCCACAAAGATGGAGTTCCCTTACGCCCAATCCTCTCCTCGCAGAATACGCCTCACTATAAATTAGCCAAATTTCTTGTTCCCTTGTTAGAGCCCTTAACAAAAAACAATCTTTTGATAACCAATTCCACCAAGTTCAAAGAGGACATTCTCAGACAGGACTCAGATTTATATATGGTAAGCTTAGACGTTGAATCCTTGTTTACTAACGTCCCGGTAGGAGAAACTATTGAAATAATATTAGACAAACTTTTTCCTGATCAAGATGCAATCTTTAATAATTTTAGTAGAGCGTTTTTTAAACAACTTTTAGAACTGGCCGTGCTGGACACGCCCTTTGTTTTCAATGGCATTTTATATAAGCAGACTGAAGGGATGGCCATGGGATCACCATTGGGTCCAATTTTTGCTAACATCTTTATGTGCTCCCTGGAGGAGCGTATAATGGATGAATGTCCCATTAGGTTCCTTCCCCTATTTTATCGGAGATTCGTTGACGACACGTTCGCCTTGTTTCGTTATGAATGGCTTGCAGAGTCCTTTCTGGAGTTCGTCAACCGACAACATCCAAACATAAGGTTTACTATGGAGAAAGAGGTAAATAACAGGCTTCCCTTCCTTGATCTTATTGTTTCCAGAGATGACTCAGGCTTTTACACAGGTGTGTATAGAAAAAACACATTTACTGGTTTGGGAATGAATTTTTATAGTTCGTGTTTCTTTAATTTTAAACGGAACTCTATTTTAACCCTCCTCCATAGAGCTTATACTCACTCATCAAACTGGATAAGCTTTCACGACGAAATATCCTTTCTGGTGAAATATTTTAACAATATTTGTTTTCCTTCACGACTTTTTTTCAGATCTCTAAACAAACTACTGACAGAGAAAATGGTGCATTCAACACCGGTATCTACTGTATCGAGACTAAAGATGTTTGCAAGTTTCCCTTTCTTGCGTGATGATACCTTTAGGAGAACATGCACATCCACTATTCAAAAGATGTTTCCGGCTGTGGACTTGAAAATTATCCCCAAAAAATCCCTTAACCATTGGATCGCTGTTTAGAGTCAAAGACCGACTCAGTCCTCTGCTTTCGTCCAGCGTCGTATATAAATATACTTGCCCGAGATGTGATCACGGGACATACGTGGGATGCACGAGGAGGCTGTTGAAGGTTCGAATTGATTCCCACAGGGGCATAAGCCATAGAACAGGTAGTAGGTTATCAAATCCAGAACAATCCAATATACGGAATCACTCAAAATCATGTAAAACATATATTGACAGCAAGGATTTTTCTATCTTGGGCCAACTGCGGAACAACAACAACCTGACAATTTTAGAATCTATCATTATTAAAAGACTGTACCGTCGTTAAATACCCAACGTCCTCTGTCAAAATTGTTCATAGCCTAGTTTGGGCAGCTGGTCTGCCTCACTGTATTTTTACCTATGTGTCAGTTTTACTTTTTCTTTTGTATAGGTAAGTGTTTCTGAAATTTTAGTGAAGTCCTGTACTTTTAATGTGCTGTTAAATTTTAACTTTTAACTTTTAACTTTTAACTTTTAACTTTTAACTTTTACCTTTTACCTTTTACCTTTTAACTTTTACTTTTACTGTATTGAGAGCTGTTGCCATGACATTTTTAATATAAATTAAATTAGATCAATTATTAATGTTCGTAAACTTATATATATTTTTAGCCTTGAAAATGCGACCTGGAATTCGTCGCGAAACGTCGGCATTAATAAACTGTTGAAAGATGAGGATGCCTTTCCCTCCCCTACTACTTCCTTCGGGAAATGTATATATATATTATATATATATAATAATATTAGTATATATGATCATATACTATATGATAATATATATATATATATATAAATATAGTTAAAATATATTTATAAATAAATAATATATATATATATTATGTATTTCTATATATATATAAATAAATATATTTATATATAATATATATTAATATCTTATATATATATATAAATATAAATGATTGTATAGTATATTTAGTACTTCATAAATTGTAAATTTTGCATTAAAGAATCTGGATTCTAAGACTAGTAGTAGGAGTGTCATATATATATATATATATATATATATATATATATATATACATATATATATGTGTGTATATATATGTATATATATATCTATATAAATATAAATATATACTATATGTATAATATATAGTACTTGATAAATTGTACTTTTTAGATTAAAGAATCTGGAATCTAAGGCCAGTAGTAGGAGTGCACATATATATATATATATATATTATATATATATATATATATATATATATATATATATATAATAATAATTTTTTGATAAACTGTACCTTTTACATTAAAGAATCTGGAATCTAAGGCCAGTAGTAGGAGTGTATATATATATATATATATATATATTATTATATATATATATATATATATATATATATATATATATATATATAATATATATATTATATATATATAGTTGATATATATATATAATACTTGATAAATTGTACTTTTTAGATTAAAGAATCTGGAATCTAAGACCAGTAGTAGGAGTGTGTATGTATATATATTAAGAATTAAGAGAATGCTGATTGAAGATTTATGTATTTTTATGTTAAAATGCTGGCACCTTAAAGTAAAACTCCCATGGTAATGTCAGTATCGTAACATACAACATGAAAGATCTGTAACATTACATGAACTTGGTAGCTATGATCACTGATCTTTTTGAGAAGTAACTCATTTTCATCATAGGTGGAAAATGAATGAACAAGAAAAAGTTTTTGCCATTAAGAGGAAATTAGAGAAGACTATTAAATTAAAAATCATAAATAAATTACAACTGCAGGCTACTCCGAATTCACCTTAGAATGATAGAAATAACAAAATTTCCATTATAAAGATATAAGACTATCACCCAAAATCTTATTAATTGTTAGCCAAGAAAATGAGTAGGTTGAACGATTTTCCCAAAACATTTAAAAACTAGATTTTGGTCGTTAATAGATTTTATGCACTTTCAAAAATTCAGGATAACACTAGTGCATATAAAAGCTACCGAATTGCTATTACGAATCATTAAAGAGTACCAATATAATACCAGTATAATTCTTGTTAGAATTAACAATAAATTTTCATTTACTATAATTGTTGTTAATATAATTATCTCGATAAATTGAGCTGTGCGTCGATGAAATTACCCAATGTACACACATTATATATATATATATATATATATAATTATATATATATTATATATAAATATAATATATAATATATATATATTATACTATATAAACATGGGGGTGGAATTATCCCTCCAGTATTCATAAGGTAAGCGTGGACACGAAACGGAAGGCAGACCCCATAACTCCATTACACACACAGGCCTCTCTCCTCTCTCTCCTCTCGGTCTCTCTCTCTCTCTCCTCTCTCTCTCAATCTCTCTTCTCTCTCCTCTCCCCCGGCAATCACCCCATCCTCTCTCTCTCTCTCTCTCTCCTCCACCTCTTTCCTCCATTCTAACAGGTAATGAAAATGAGAGAGTTGCATCATAACATAACGTTTATTTACAAGAATAACTAAATCAATTAACTAAGTAACCCAGTCTTACAGACTAACATTGTCAAGTCACCCAAAAGTCCACACCTCTCCCTGGGAACTCTGTCCCCGATATTCCAGATCCATCTGTTCAAAGATACAGAACACATCTCGGTAAGTACACACACAAGTTTAAAGACAAAGTTAATAAAATGGAACATCTTACAAGATATCAAACAAGCCATCCCTTTGGCTAAAGTAAAGGTAACACTTACCCATTCCCAACCGGAATATCACTCACTGATAAATAAAAAACACTTTGGCATCTGCCATCATGGCTTCGCCTTCCTCCCCCGAATGTCTGTGCAAGTCTTCCCATAAACTTGGCTAGTGAGACATTATGAATAGAAGAGGCGCAACACGCACATACGAATGCACACTTCGACAACGCTCGCGGTTCTAGCTGCATCTAGTTTCACAAGGCAACTTTGGGAAGAGTTCATAAACTGTCGTACATTGACTTCCTGAATTAAGCACTTTTATCTCACGCCATCCCCTAGAATCTCATTGATCAGCTACCCTCAGGTCGTTACTCTGCACTGTCCTCCACATTCCACAGGTTACAGAGAATGCACGAACAATATATTATTAATCAAAACCCTATGTCTTACATATATATATATATATATATATATATATATATATATATATATATATATATATACATACATATATATATATATATATATATAATATATATATCATATATATATATATATATATATAAGTAAATGTATATATACCATACATTTGATGGACAGTATTTGTTGGATAAAGATAGTGAGGTATCCCCTTATGAGAGCAGATGCCGTTTAAAAATATTTAGTAGTATCTTCACCTCTAAGGATAAGTGGGATCTCTTTAAACCTCACTTCAGCATATTTTCCATATTTGTTCGGCACTGGTTTATTCTGCTTCATGAGATTCAAGTTTCTCTCCATTTGTGATATTTAAAGAAATTGGTCAGGCTTATCATTACTTCTCTGCTGGAAATCCATTTTATAATTTTAGCAAATCACCTCTAGATTACGACTCCCAAGAATACTTCACATGTCGAATATACGGTTAGTTACTTACTAGCACATTTTCTTTGTGTGCCTTATAAAAAATCGTTAGTTTTTTCAAATTCAGTGGGGTTCAGTCTCAACCTTTTCTTTCAGTGATTATGTGTAAAACGCTTTATCTTTTTTTTACTGTCATCAGTCACCCTTCATTAGCTTCATCAACATCTTCAAAAGATGAATTGTTCTTTTCATTATCTTAGAACTAAGATCTCCTGTATAACACCTATAACAATTGGAGCCCACAGTCACTAAGTTGAAACAAACCTTGAGCGATTTGTAATTTGTTCAAATGATAAAAAGTAAAAATTTCAGCCTTCTAAATTTAACGTCTGTCATCTTTTAAAGACTCGAAATTTGTAGTGACTACGGGAAAGGGCACAATTTATTGTACACTGAGGGTGCAAATGTTTGTTTTTTTTATGGTAATTTTAAGACTCTCTCTCTCTCTCTCTCTCTCTCTCTCTCTCTCTCTCTCTCTCTCTCTCTCACATGAAAACACCACAAATTGGAGAAGAAATATAATCAGAACCACTCACAGTTTCGGAGTGTCGTGCTCGAGCATGACTCCGGAATTGTATGTTCTTAATATAATTGTTCTCCTGTTTGTGGTGTTTCTTCAAGTTTAAAAGGTCGACACAGATTCTCTCTCTCTCTCTCTCTCTCTCTCTCTCTCTCTCTCTCTCTCTCTCTCTCTCTCTCTCTCCGTTAATGAAATCCATCTGCTCTTTTCTTTACGTTCACCGTTTCCTTACATTGAAAGTATCTGTATGGGAGTAAAAACCGACTTTTGATGTCTAGCATCAACCATTTTCCCTAATGTAGTTAGGAGAAATCCTTTCAATCTTACCCCTTGCTCAGTGTCTCTCAAATCAGATTCCTCTATTAGATCTTTCCTTCCCCAGTTCCATATTCAATATCGAATCCAAGAAGAGACGGTTTAGGCATTTACTTTCAGCTTTAACGAGATTGCATCAGTTAGCTTTTTATAGCAGAATCAAAATTATCTCTCTCTCTCTCTCATATATATATATATATATATATATATTATATATATATATATATATATATATATACATATATATATATATATATATATATATATATATTTATATATGTATGTATATACATGCATATATATTTACATATACATATACATATACAAACACACACACAAACTAGTATGTCTCAACCGAGGTGGTTTTATACACTTGTAAACTCTGATTAATAACGAAAGCCTACAAAAGAAAGCATATATCTGGGCACAGTTTTGCTGGCATCAGTTTTGCAAACTTGTTATGAATAACATCCAGTGGTAGCTTATTTAGCTTTGGGTCTGTTGCACTCTGCAAGATAGATAAAGCAAAAGCTTCTGTTGTGCAGCTTTTTCTTGTTCAGATTTTTTATTTATGGATAAAACTAACCTCACGTTTGGGGATTTCAACTACATACCGACAATTTGCCGGACCCCCAAAGAAAAGGTTTTCTGAAGAATTCCAGGCGAGATTCCCTGTGCATGAAACAGCACGCGCCTCGGCAAGATATTATCTGTTTTCGTAGAGTTAAACTGCTTGTGTCCTTATAGGAGAAACTCGCTTTGATGTCCATTTGATCAGAGATAACCAGGAACACGGGAGAAGGCCTTTGATGAAGAAGCTTAGAAGAAGGATTTTTCCTGATAACATGAAAATACGAAATGGTCCTTTAACAGTAACAGAAATCAACACCAATTTACTCTTATTATAATCCTCTTCTGCTAAGCACTTGACGTTTGGGAACAATGAAATAACGTCCACTGTTTTCAGATCAATAACGTAACGTTTCGCGAAAGACTTTCTTTTAAGAAACCTCTCTCGCTTCCCGAATCATGAATACCGAGGAGCTGAAGAAAAAATTCCTTCCATTTCCGTGAATGTCCTTTGAGGTGGATTTCTCCTCTTTGATTTTTTTTTCTTTTTTATCCTGCGAATCCTATTCAGATCCACAGCGGTTTGTTTTAAACCCTAGATGCTTCCTTGCATCTGGACACTGCTCTACACCTCGCCTGTCCCTTTACCTTCCCTGGATGCTCAGACGCTCCCCGAAACTGCTATTTTCTAAATTCAGCCGAGCTCTGGATATGTATATATATAGTATATATGTATACGTATATATAATATATATATATATATATATATATATAAATATATAATACATATATACATATTATATATTATAAATATATATAATATATATATATATATATATATATATATATATCTATTACATGAATGTATGTTGGCCACAATGTCCACTTAATTTCCAGTAGTCAAGAGAGCATTGCGGTTATTTACAATTACATACGGATCTGCAAAGAAAAATGACAAATAGTCTCTCTCTCTCTCTCTCTCTCTCTGTAATATATATATATATATATATATATATATATATATATATATATATATATATATATATATATATATGTATATGGATGCCTTGTGGATTTAGCTGGAATTGATTCAGTTTCACGACAGATCCAGTGAGTCGTGTGGTTTGATTTAAGCAGTAACTTAGGTATACAGTAATTGGTCGGCTGTTGTGGTTCTCAGCCAGGGTAGAGTAAGGTGGGAGTTAGCAGTTGCATTTCAGAATGACCTTTTTTAAAACCGGAAAAGTTTCCACAATCAGGGTCACTCCCACTAAAGGGAGAAAGGAGTAATATATATATATATATATATATATATATATATATATATATATATATATATATATATATATGTGTGTGTCTTATAAGTCTTAGATGTCCTGATTACATTTTAGTTCCCCAAAGGCTCTTAACAGTAAGGATGTTACCGTAATTGTTTCGTATAACATTTTGGATAATATTAGACGATAGTCGATGTAGAAGACATATTTTAGCTTAATGGTTCGTTGCATTTCATACATAGTGAAAGAGTAGCACCGTCAGTACACCCCACTCGGTGCGCTGTAGGCAATTATGGTTCTTTGCAGCGTCCTTTCGGCCTCTAGCTGCAGCCTAATTAATTTCTTTACCTTCGTTTAATATTCTTACGGGCTGACTTATAAGGAGGGGCAACGATATTACTCTAGCTACGCAGCCTGCGATATGGTTATTTAACATGCCCTTCTAATCTTACAAGTACAGAGTAGTGAACGCCCTATTTTAAAAGTAATTTTGGTAATGCTTTTTTAAAAAGTTATGTGTATACTATATATATATATATATATATATATATATATATATATATATATATATATATATATATATATATATAAATATATGTGTGTGTGTGTGTGTGTGTAACTTTAAACCAGAGTGTTTTAATGGGCCTTTTATACTTGGAACGTATCCTGTTTTAACATAAGAATTTATTTACATATATATTGCAAATAAATTGTTCTGCTAAAACAGCATACGTCTCAAGTATAAAAGGGCCATTAAAACACTGGTTGAAAGCTAAGAACTATATTTCGGTGGACTAACTTCCACCCTTATCAAGTTAGTGAATGACAGAAGAAGTTTCATTGACGAAATATATAGTGGAAGATATGACCTTAGGTGATGCCTGGGGTCACCACTAAGCCGACTTTGGTTCTGTTAATTGTCTTAATCCGCTTCATCGTTGCCTTGAAGAAGATATTGTCTATATGGTCAGAGGCCCAGGCTTCATTGGAAAGGTTGATCCTATTATCTTGTTGTCTTATGAGTGAAAATTCTACCATCTGACATTTGTATCGACAGCTACTCTTCTATAAAATTCAGGATGAGTTCCAATCCATGGTATGGTTCATGTTATTAATATAATGGAAAATTGCCTATCTGTGTTGTCCATATCTAACTGAGTGTTTATGTTGAGTTAATCTTTCCGAGAGAGATTTACCTGTGAATCAATGGTATGACTTATCACAATCCCTACAGGGGATCTCATTGTATTAATTGGGGCGATGCCTCTGTGTTACAACCTCCCAGGTTGCAGTACAGGTTCTTTTAAGGTCTTTATATTCTCAAGGATTGCAGTCAGTACATGTACCTCAGTGACAAGGAAGGACGGAAACAGAAACTCAAGAAAACTTAACAATATTTATTATAAACTAGAACAATGACTTAAATCAACCTTGTGAGATAAAATACACTTAATTGTACAGAATATTCAAGAGAACAAATACCTGGTTCTCGGGAACTCACAAGAAAACCTAAAGCTAATAAACTAAGCCCTAAACAAGAGAAAATTTCAAGAGAGAAAACATACTTAATATATAACAAGTTGGATCCAAAATAAGGCTAGCCAAAATAATCAATAACCTAATAATAATAAGATAGAAGGAAGTAAGAGATGATAACAAGGAAAACCTTAATATTCCTACCTACAACACAAAGCTAAACAATCTGGAACTCGGTCCACTAAATACTGACACACAAACAAATATGACAACATATACATGTAAACTTATACATATATATATTTATAAATAATAAAAATTGGCAAAAATAAACAATTTCACCTCAAGTGAAATTCCAGAAGAGGAGTTGAATCCTGGGCCGTGACCAATCCACCCAACTGCTATCAAAAGGGCTAATACTGTACGCCAGGTACTGAAGGGCAACACATTGTCCCGAGAAAAGAGGAACGATTATACGTCTTACCTGGCGACAGACTCCCTACTAGCCACCTCACGAGTCAAGTAGCTCTCACTCCCGTATAACAGCTGGACGAGGATGACACGGCAGGTAAATCCAGAATCCAGTGCCGAGATACAACTACGACACAGGTCCCGTAAAAATCCTCCGACGGGAACAAGGGGCAGAAACGGCGGTCACAGATGACTGAGCGTCTGCTAAACCCTCAACAGCAGTGTGAAGGTCGCAGGTGACAACACCACCTGCGCGAGAAATAGCCGTGATTCAGGGACACACACACAACAGGCGTATATATGCGTCTTCCAAAATCCGTGAGCGAAATATCCAAGTGCGTGGTCCAAAAGGCAAGTATCCAAAGTCGTCCTCCAAATCAAAATACGTATATGCTGCGACAGGAAACAGTACTGGTGAGAGCTTGTCAAGACCCGAACTCCTGTTGACCGGTCGACCATGTCCACTCATCACCTTCCCAGTGTTTATAAACACTCAAAAGCAAAAGAATAACAATCGTTAAAACGATAGTTCACTAATACACAAAAGAGGAGGAGGAGGCGCAAAAACACTGAAACAATCGTAAAGCCACTTAACTTACGGTAACACAAGAGTAAACATACTCAGCAAAAATTTAACTTAAAAGTAAACAAAAAAGTAAACAAGGCTGATTTAAATCAACAAAAGAAATAATAATAGTTTTACGTTAACCTAATACCTTCCTCCCCCAAAACAAAAAAAATTATTCACATAGAATACATTTTTTTTAAATACTGTAAGAATGCTGAAATGAAAAGGAATTAACATAATATTATAGAGATACAAAACCAGATCAAGATAAATATTTAAACAACCCTGAAAAATAAAGGTTATAAATATTATTACAGTACACATGACAAAAGAAGCATAGCTTCACGAAGAAAACTTACCAAACCAGCCAATAGGGCACCTTAAAGAAGGATAAACCAAGACTCGAACGAGTACCAAAACAAAAAAAACTGACAGACCTTACCGAGGTTGAACATACAAAAACAATGCACTTGACCAAACCTACATCTAAACTAAACCCTAAGATAAAGACTCACTCATACTCACACACATGCTTGCCATCATATTTTACTATGCAATAATAGTTTTAATACAAACCCAATGAAGACACGAGAAGGGCGAGGGAGGGACAAAAGCCAAGATTACATACGAGAAAGGGCATCAGGAATACGGTTCTCAGATCCCTTAATATGTTTGATAACCAGAGAGAATTCCTGCAACTGCAGAGCCCACCTTAAAATCCTCTGGTTGGATCCTTTCATCCGTTCGATGAACACTAGAGGATTGTGGTCAGTCCAAATCTCTATAGGGAAAGAGAAATGAGTAACATAAGGTTTAAAATGTAGCAGAGTGCGAACCAAGGCCAAGGCCTCCTTCTCGATAGTGGAGTAACTTTTCTCCGCTGCCAATAACTTACGGCTGAAGTAAGACACAGGACGAACCTCTCCAGCCCCATTTCTCTGAAAGAGGACACCCCCAATGCCTACATCACTGGCATCCACCGCAATAATGAAAGGTTTCTGAAAATCAGGAGACATTAATATTGGGTTTGACCACACCAGTTTAAGTTTAATAAAAGACTCTTCACATTGAGGAGACCACACAAAATTTCTGTCCTTTTTCTAATAGCTTAGTAAGCGGCTGAGCAATGTCCCGAGAAGTTTCGGACAAACCGCCTATAATAGCCCGTCATGCCGAGAACTCTCCGAACTTCTCTGACATTGCACGGCCTCTTCAAATTTACAATGGCCTCGAGATTGGCTTGTTTAGGGGCTACCTGTCCCAAACCAACCTCATGACCCAAATAACATACTTTGGCCTTGCCAAATTCACACTTGCCCAAGTTCACAACAAGACCGGCGGCCCTCAAAGCTTCAAACACTTTTCTCAACCTAACCATATGAGTTCGCCAATCATTGCTGTGAACAACTAGATCATCAATATAAATTTCAGTACCTTCCAAACCACAAATGACTCTGTTCATAAGCCGCTGAAAGGTACATGCAGCATTCTTCATCCCAAAAGGCATTACTTTACATTCGAAAAGTCCAAAGGGAGTTACAAAAGCAGAAATTTCCCTGGCTCGATCAGACAGGGGCACTTGCCAATATCCTTTCAACAGATCCAACTTGGTAATAAATTTTGCAGACCCTATCTGATCGAGACAGTCATCAATGCGGGGCAAAGGAAAGGAGTCATTTTTAGTACTGGCAGTAACCTTACGGTAATCCACACACATACGGTACTTCCCATCAGACTTCTTGACCAGAACAATCGGAGAGCTCCAAGGACTTATCGAAGGTTGGATTAGGTCATGCTCCAGCATATACTTTATTTCCTCCTCGACTATGTCCCTCTTCACTGGATTTTAGTCGATAAGGACTCTGCTTTACGGGGGAAGCACTGCCCACATCCACATCATGCTGAAGAACCTCGTCCTACCTGGCGAACTCTGAAATACTTCTGGAAAAGACAATTAAATTAATAATGTCCCTTTTCTGGGTAACTTCCAGATGGTCCAACCCTCCTTTCAAAACCTCTAGATTTTGAATATTATTAAAGAGAGCATCAGAAGACACCTGACCAATTAAATCCTCAAAGTTATCCTCTGGAGGCTCTACAACCATAGACACAGGCTCATATACAATAGCTAAAGGATCTCTACCACATGAAATATAAGATTTTAATCTATTAATATGAAAGACCCGGCACTTTCGTTTGGTCCCGGGGGCTTCAATTTCATAATTCACCTCAGACAATTTCTCAAAACCTTCCAGGGCCCCTTATACCTTGGTTCGAGGAAATTGTCTGAGTCTGTACTCAACACCAATACTAATTCCCCAGGCTCAAATGACCGCACCTTGGTTTTCCTATCAAAATTTGATTTCATGACTGTTTGGGAGGAAGCCAAATTTTCTCTAGCAAATTTCCATGCAATGGCTAATTTCTTCCGTAAATTCTCTACAAATTCCACCACATTAATTTCTCCCTTCTGACCAGATGCAAGCAATTCGTGGAAAATTTCCAACGGACCACGTACCCTGTGTCCAAACACCAGTTCGAAGGGAGCTACACCTGTAGATGAATTCGGAGGGTTCCTTATAGCAAAGAGAGCAAGGGAAGCCCTTTTCCCAATCCTCTCCTTGTTCATAGCAGTATTTCTTTAACACTGATTTAAGTGTCTGTGGAATCTTTCCACACACCCTGACTCTCTGGATGATAAGGTACGCTGGTAGTGTGCTGAATGGCCAGTTCAGCACACTTACCCCTAAATACCTTACTCGTAAAATTCGTCCCACAGTCGGTCTGAATTTTACGAGGGAGTCCATATCTGGAGAAAAATTCAATGAGCTTCTCATATACTGCTCTGGAGGTAATCTTTTTCATTGGGAAGGCCTCAGGAAATCTGGAAGCCCTGTCCATAATCGTCAGGAGATGAGTAAACCCAGTCTTTGTTCTGGGCAAAGGCCCTACCACATCTATTACCAATTCTACAAAAGGTTCCCCAATTGCAGGAATTGGATTTAAAGGTGCTTTAGGGATTACTTGATTGGGTTTTCCCATCACCTGACAAACCTCACAGTTACTAACAAATTGTTTCACTGATAATTTAATCCTGGCCACCAAAAACATTTTGCCAACCTCGTTGAAAGTCTTAAATACTCCAAAGTGACCAGAAAAAGAATCATCATGTGACAACCTCAAAACAGACTCCCTAAATTGTGAGGGAACCACAATTTGTTCCACTCGAGAAGTCTCGTTCAGATCATGTGTAGATGGGCGACTAACTCTGTATAACAAACCTTTTATTACACAAAACCTTGGTTTAGTTAAATCAGCTGTGTCACCCAACTCAAAATCAAACTCTTGTTTCTGAGCCTCAATAAACGTGAAACGGTTCCAATCAGGTTGCAAGATATCACTAACACTACTTGGACTATCTACTGGCCCAGGCCTTTCTAACTCTACTTCTAAACTACTTAAATCTAAGTCATCGCATTTATTCTAAATTAAATAGCTGCCTTAGCAGATATGCCCAGGTCGTCACAGCCACTGGACAAGCATCCATAGTCAAAATAGGGAATAATTCCAGACCCTATGGTCTAACATGTCATTTCCAAAATACCATCAATACCTGGAATGGGTGGGAGACTCTCCACAACAGCCAACTCAGTTACTTTATTATAACCCAGGGAAAGATAACTCAACTTCTACCAATGGAGCTGAAACCACTATGTTTGGGAACCCTCCCAGAACCACATAATTCCCTGAATATTTAACTAAACCATTTAATGATTCTTTTAACACTAATGACCGAGCAGACCCTGTGTCTCGCAAAAATTTCACCTTAAGGACTCCTGAATCAGTAACCAGTCTACCAGGCCAGATATATTTATCATAGAGTCATGCCTGACTACTCCCAGATGGATTCACATAACCGCTGTCACAACTAATCTCATTACCACTAACAACCACTGATGGATTCTCAACCTTGGGATTAGACTTATTTGAAATTAGAGATATAGGGTTGTGACCACTACTGTCACCATTTCTCTGGAGATACCTCCTTCTGGCATTACACTGAGTCTGATAATGCCCGGGCTTATTGCACCAAAAGCAGGTCCCACTACCTCTACTCACATTACCAGATATCAACCGGTTTTTGGAAAAGACTCTAGTGTGCCCACCACTTGAGACTTTTCCCTGACCATTCTCATTCTTAGAATAAGTTGGGACTCCTGAATGCTTTACTCTAGTATCTCCAACATTACGAGATTTCATATTAAAATTATTTGGCCTAGCAGGCTGGAAATTTGTTACCTGGGAACTAAAATTACTAGACCCAGCTCGATGGGTCAAGATGAACTCATCAGCAATCTGAGCCGCCTTACTTATACTGGCAGCTTTTACTTCCTCTAAATATATTCTCAGTTCCTTGCTACAATGTTTCTTAAATTCCTCCAACAGCATTAATTCCCTTAAGGAGGAGAAAGAGGCCACCTGTCGGCTCTTTAGCCAATCATCAAACTGCTCTTCCTTGAGCCTAGCAAATTCTACAAATGAAAGAGCAGGGTGCTTAACAAAATTCCTAAATTTTAGGCGATAGGCCTCAGGGACAAGGTCATAGGCCTTGAGGACTAACGCCTTCACTTTATTATAATCACGGGCTACACCCTCCTCCAAAGAATTATACACCCGGATTGCCTTGCCCACCAGCCTACACTGAATTAGGACTGTCCACATCTCGGTGGGCCAAGACAATCTGGTAGCTACCCGTTCAAAAGCCTTAAAAAATTCAGGCACATTTCTCTCATCAAATACAGGAACCAACTTCAGAGCTGCCCCTATATTAAATTTATCAGGAGATGGTCCACAGGGAGTACTTAATCTATTAGGAGAACCTTGTAACCTAGCCAACTCCAAATTTACATTGGCCATCTCTAGCTCATGCCGCCTCACCCTCTCGTTCTCTTCAAACTCGAGCTTCATTAACTCTATCCTCTTACAAAATAAGCTATATTCACTGTCCTCCTGGGACACTACAGGCTGTACTGGGGCTACATTCACTGGGACAGGGTTTTCTACTAAAAATGGGTTAGTGGACACATTAGATTTAAATTGCAAATTAGCCTGCCCTTCAAAAATTGTTCCAGTACGAGGAGGATCTTCAAACAAAGAAAGACCTGGATTCACACTAACATCCTCAATCACACTACCCTCTCGCTCTGAGTCACTATCACCAACACTGTCAAAATCCCTAGCTAAATTCTCTCCTTCAGCCATACCTTGAGCTACCTTACTTTTTACAGCTATCAGCAACTGGGCCCTAGTGTTCGCAGCCCTAAGTGGGACACCTAACCAGCGAGCACAACTCACCAAATACTCTTTACTCAATACAGGAAGATGCCTAAGGCAATCTGCCGACCCCAAAAACTCAGCTGGATCAAAAATAAATTCTTCCATGGTTCCAAAATTAAAGGGGGAGTAAGGCAATACACTAAACAGCAACAAATACTGGTAAATCCACCGAGCGCTGTTCCGCCAACCAAAACACTGAGTACACCCGAGTGCAATCCTGTCACGGTCGCCAACTGTTACAACCTCCCAGGTTGCAGTACAGGTTCTTTTAAGGTCTTTATATTCTCAAGGATTGCAGTCAGTACATGTACCTCAGTGACAAGGAAGGACGGAAACAGAAACTCAAGAAAACTTAACAATATTTATTATAAACTAGAACAATGACTTAAATCAACCTTGTGAGATAAAATACACTTAATTGTACAGAATATTCAAGAGAACAAATACCTGGTTCTCGGGAACTCACAAGAAAACCTAAAGCTAATAAACTAAGCCCTAAACAAGAGAAAATTTCAAGAGAGAAAACATACTTAATATATAACAAGTTGGATCCAAAATAAGGCTAGCCAAAATAATCAATAACCTAATAATAATAAGATAGAAGGAAGTAAGAGATGATAACAAGGAAAACCTTAATATTCCTACCTACAACACAAAGCTAAACAATCTGGAACTCGGTCCACTAAATACTGACACACAAACAAATATGACAACATATACATGTAAACTTATACATATATATATTTATAAATAATGGCAAAAATAAACAATTTCACCTCAAGTGAAATTCCAGAAGAGGAGTTGAATCCTGGGCCGTGACCAATCCACCCAACTGCTATCAAAAGGGCTAATACTGTACGCCAGGTACTGAAGGGCAACACATTGTCCCGAGAAAAGAGGAACGATTATACGTCTTACCTGGCGACAGACTCCCTACTAGCCACCTCACGAGTCAAGTAGCTCTCACTCCCGTATAACAGCTGGACGAGGATGACACGGCAGGTAAATCCAGAATCCAGTGCCGAGATACAACTACGACACAGGTCCCGTAAAAATCCTCCGACGGGAACAAGGGGCAGAAACGGCGGTCACAGATGACTGAGCGTCTGCTAAACCCTCAACAGCAGTGTGAAGGTCGCAGGTGACAACAACACCTGCGCGAGAAATAGCCGTGATTCAGGGACACACACACAACAGACGTATATATGCGTCTTCCAAAATCCGTGAGCGAAATATCCAAGTGCGTGGTCCAAAAGGCAAGTATCCAAAGTCGTCCTCCAAATCAAAATACGTATATGCTGCGACAGGAAACAGTACTGGTGAGAGCTTGTCAAGACCCGAACTCCTGTTGACCGGTCGACCATGTCCACTCATCACCTTCCCAGTGTTTATAAACACTCAAAAGCAAAAGAATAACAATCGTTAAAACGATAGTTCACTAATACACAAAAGAGGAGGAGGAGGCGCAAAAACACTGAAACAATCGTAAAGCCACTTAACTTACGGTAACACAAGAGTAAACATACTCAGCAAAAATTTAACTTAAAAGTAAACAAAAAAGTAAACAAGGCTGATTTAAATCAACAAAAGAAATAATAATAGTTTTACGTTAACCTAATACTCTGTAATTGCTAGATCTAATGATTATGTTTCAAGAAATTAACTGGAATCAGCAATTATACAAATCACTAATAAAAACAACCTAAATCTTAGTCTGGGATTGTACCATTTGGACCCATATATTTATAAAATGTTTATGAAGGACCTTAAAATAAATGAACTACTAATTAATTAGTCCCACATGTATATAGTTATTATTTCTCTCTCTCTCTCCTCTCTCTCTCGCTCTCTATCTCTTCTCTCTCTCTCATTCTTCTCTCTCTCTTCTCTCTCTTGCTCGATACATTTATATCCTTTTTTCGTCTTTTCAATCATTTTTTTGGGAACATTTTTGTAAATTTCATGGTAATAAGTTGTATATGCCTCCTTGTTTTTTTCAAAATGTATTGTTTTCTGGATGAATCATCTGTTGACCACATGTTTTGCTCCTCCAAGGAGCGGCTGCCTAAAAATCGCTAATCTTGCCCTCAGGCGTTTCCTCGTTCTTGTAGAGTGAAATCGACCTTATTGCTAATCTTGTAATGTCAGTATGGATATTAAGCCTACTTTTACAACGTTTTTCCTCTGTATGTTCAGTTATGCCTTAGTAAAGGGTCGTGCTAGACCGAAAGTTCTCGGCTATCTCGCTTTTCAATTTTCCTTCGTGGCAAAAACCTTTATTTATACATAGCATCACGATTTATATACTTCGTGATCAAGTTATTCATATATATATATATATATATATATATATATATATATATATATATATATATATATTACATTACATTACACTTACGTTTTAAGAAGGGAATTCCAGATAGTATTAGCCTTATATTTTTCAGCAGGTCTCATGGGGAAGAATGCCTCTGCCTTTCTTCACCTTGCTTGTGTACCTAATTAACAGCTTAGGCCCCCCTGTCACCTTCTAGAAATTGCAACTGTATATGTATATACTACATATACTATATACTATATATATACGTATATATATATAATATATATATATATATATATATATATATATATATATATATATATATATATATATCCAGAGTCAAGATCAGGTTGAATATGAAAAGGAACTGTAGGAATGAATGGAGAGAGAAATTTGACACTGATGAGCTCAAAGATGAGACGTAGGATGGAATACCACTGGAAATTAGATGAAGAAATAGGACGCCAGGAAAAATGTGGAGACACAGAGCAAATTGTTGAAGAAGCAGCTGAGGAAGGCATCGGTACGAGGAGAGTACACGTAACGAACATTGGTATGATGATAACTGCAGAAGAAAAGTGGATGGAGGAAACGCAATAATGGAATTCTTACAGAACAAGAATAATTAGTCACTAGGGGAGAACTTCAGGAAGAAGCAACGAGAATACACAGAAGGAAGGAGAGAGATGCATTGAATAAGGAACTAGAGGATATTGACAAAAACATGAGAAATGATAGGGTAAGGGAAGGCTATGGGGGCATCAGGAAAATAAAGAATGGATACCAAGAAAGAAGCTGAATAGTGAAAGATGCCAATGGAAGTATTACGGTACAAGAGGACGACGTACTGGAGAGATGGAAGAGCTATTTCTGTGAGCTGTTAAATGAAGGAGACCCAGTAAGTCCTATTGAAGGGAGATATAAGCAGGTACCAAATTTGAGAGTGGAGGAACCCACGCTGATAGATAGATGTGAAGAATGCAATCAATAGCCTGAAGAATAAGGCACCTATTTAGATAGCATACCAGCAGAGCTCATTAAGAATAGCGGCGAGATGTTACACTCAAAGATTTTTGAGCTTCTAATAATGATCTTGAGAACAGTAAACAAGCTAATACGATGGGAAACGGGCAACATTATCCCGGTACATAAAAAAGGGAGATACGACAGACTGTGCTCATTATAGAGGGATTACACTTCTGCCAACCTGCTAAAAGGCGGTAGATAAAATTATAAAAGATAAATGAGAACCTTACATAGAGGCAGTATTGAGCGAATATCAGTGTGGATTTAGAAAGGGAAGATGAACAATTGACCAGTTTTTTGTAGACTTGAAGCAAGCTTATGATCGCATCAATAGACCATCAAACGTAAAAGTATGCTACGGCAATAGTAACTTAAGTTGTGTCCAGACTGGGAAGTAAAAAGACAAAATGTTTTGAAATTAAAAGGGGTTTGAGACAGGGAAGTCTTTTATCTGGATCCAATGTTGGTTAATCTAATTTTAGAGAAAATAATGGGGGGTGTCGAGGAAGTGAAGGATGGGGCCATCTTGGGCGATACAAATGCCAAAGTCCTTGCATTTGCAGATGATGTTGATTTCATAGGTACATATATACAAAATATAGAACGTTTGTATACAGCATCCAAACAACCTGCTGCCAGAGTGGGACTAGAGACCAGTGGTAGTAATGCTAAGATTGTCAAGGAATAACCAGCAACAACAGCAACAACAATATGTGGGAGATCATGAGAACATGAGGGAATTCAAATATCTAGGAAGCCTGTTAAGATCCAGAATGAGAGGGAGAGAGAGAGAGGTTCTAGTCAGAATTACAGTATGGAACAGATGCTTTTGCAGTCTACAACATCTTTCAAAGAAAAGAAACATCACAAGTTTTACCGAATTAAGAATTCACACCATTATCAGACCAGTAGTACAATATGGTTTTGAGACATGGACATTGACTAATTGCCAAGAACAGAGATTACTGGTTTTTGAAAATAACAGTTCCCATTTACGATATAAAAATGAAGGTGTTTGGAGAAGAATGCACAACAAAGAAATGAGAGATTTAACCAGACAACCGCTAAGAATACGTTGGGCTGGACGCGATGTTAGAATCAGAGTCAAAATATACAGGGTCTGCTCTCGAGGCGGTACTAAAACCTATCCCCGCCCCTTGTGAAACGTCTCAGTTACAAAAGGACCATATCTTTATGAAACTATATTTACGATAACATTTTCATATAACTATTTTTGCGATGGCGTTTTTTTATATAAATTTTTCTCTTATTGCATGTTGCCGTATACTACGTTAAAGTACAAAGAATGCTCTTTCAAATGATATATAGCACATTACAATTACGATTACTTAAAAACCCACGAGCGCGAACAAAAAAAATATCTACGCACACAACAATGTGCAATTACTTCATCCGTCAACCTACATACATTCACGTTTTGTAGCGTATCTGACTAAGGGATAATGATAGAAAGAAACTGAAAAATGAATTAGAAAGCTGATAAAATTTGCTATATAATATGCATAAATAAAATTGATAGGTGTTCTCAGAAATTTTCGAGGAATTCTAGGTCAAAGATGGACCAAAATTTTTAAATTTTATGTAAATATTTACCACATTTTTCTTACATAATTTTTCATCTTATTACATTTTGCTATACACCATGTTAAAGTACAAAGAATGCCCTTTCAATTGGTATATGACACATTACAATTACAATTTTTTTCAAACCCATAATTGCACACAGAAAATATTATCTATGCACGCAAAAATTATAAAAAATTAAGGATTCTAGCCCCGCCCCCTGTGAAACGTCATCAGATACATCCAGCCAGACTGACGAATACCTTTTTGTACTTTTTTGGAAAATATTATAATCGTTTGAGGCATGCATAATTAACACCTTTATGTGTACAGTTTGTGTTATATGTAAACTTATGTGTTCGGAAGTATATTTATGTGATATGAAGTACTAATGAGACATTTGCTGGAAATGTGTTCCCTGTATCATTTTCTTCATCATTTATTCCTTAGATATCTTATATCGTATATGATGTAATTCTTATACTTTTGATATTGTTTTCCTTTTTGTGGCCAAGTCGTGCAAATGCAACTGCCATTTTTTACACTGCCTGTATCCCCATTTTCTTTGTATTTATTGCATAACAATAACAAGGTTTGGTGACTAAATGAGAGAATGGGTATTAAAAAAATGAAAAATGTGACCTCTACAGATTTTATCATCAAGATTTTATGAAAAAAACCATGTGATATGAATGAAATGTATAAAAACTACGGGTTCTTTAAGGGGACCGTCCGCTATGATGTCTATTTTTTTTATTTATTACGCAAAATACATAATTTTCATATATGTTTTAGATATATATAATACCTTCATCATATAAAAATTTCAAGTCATTTGATCAAAAACTTTTCGTTTTATTAGCAAAAATCATGATTTAAAAAAAAAAAATTGGTAGAGTTTTCTCTGCTAATATGACATCAGTTGTATTGAAAATCATACCATAAAAACTTCTTTATATACAGAACAATTCAGTGGAGAAACACGGGAGTGTTACTCTTGTGACGTCACAGTATTAGCTCCGCCCCCACTGCTGAGTTGAGCAGACCCCATATACTTTGAATGGGCATTAAAAAACATCAAGCATGTGACCTATTTACAGGTTTTATCAAGATTTTATAAAAAAAAAAAACCATGCGATATGGATTAAATGTATAAAAACTAAAGCTTCTTTAAGTAATTCAATGGAGAAGCACGAGCAGTATTACTCTTCTGACGTCACAGTATTAGCTCCGCCCCCACTGCCGAGTTGAGCATACCCTATTACTTTGACTCTGGTTAGAATGGAATAGGGCAGAATGCCCAAAGTAGTTATAGAAGGATCGGGAGAAGGGAGGAGGCCGGTGGGGAGACCGAGAATGAAATGGAAAGATAATGTGTTTAGAGCTCTAAGAGAATTGGGAGTGGAGGATCCTGAGAATAACTGGAGAGATGCAGCACTTAACAGGGTGGCAACGTGAGAGGTATATATATCTATATATATATATATATCTAATACTTATATATTATAATATATATCTACTTGGATATATATTAATATATGTATATATTGTGTGTGTGTGTGTGTGTACGGATCATATATGTTATTAAATAATGGTCTGAATTAATTAGCTGAAACCTCGCTGCTGCTATTTATCGAAAGAGGCAGACAGCAGCCGAGGGCACAAAGGGAACTGCATTTGCGAAAGGCAGATCCACGAAATGTAGTCGTTCGTTTTGCGAAGCCGCTGCAGCAGATGGACCACTCCGCGAAATTGTGGGTTTCGGGTTTTCCCCGGAAAAGTCACCGGGAAAGGAAAGGAAGGTATCGAATATGGAGGAAGGAAATGATAATGATAATCATACTCCGTTAGAGGTATTTAGTCGTATTGGGGATGCTTCAGACTTAGAGAATGTGTAAGCATTTTCCGTTTGATTCGTTGAATTTCTAGTTTCGTGGGAAATTGGTGTTTTGACACAAATGGTAACCGGCACTGGTAAGACATATCCGTGGAAATTAATACACACAATATATATATATATATATATATATATATATATATATATATACATATATATATATATATATATATATATATATACATATATATATATATATATATATATATATATATATATATATATATATATATGTCATATCACATTTCCGTGATTCATATACATATATCGTGCTACAATGTCCTTTAATATATAATTCGCTCTAACTCGGAATTAATATATTTTCATATATGCTTATCCGAAGAGGAATTTTTTTCTCGATAATAGACTTGCCTGGACCAGGGCGCAAACCCATGGATCCTTTCAAATCCGGAACGTCAGTGAAGCTTTTACCTACTACACCAATCCTTTCAAATCCAGGAACGTCAGTGAAGCTTTTACCTACTACACCACCGCGAGAGGTGGTGTAGTAGGTAAAAGCTTCACTGACGTTCCTGGATTTGAAAGGATCCATGGGTTTGCGCCCTGGTCCAGGCAAGTCTATTATCGAGAAAAAAATTCCCCTTCGGTTAAGCATATATGAAAATATATTAATTCCGAGGTAGAGCGAATTAGATATTAAAGGACATTGTAGCGCTATATATATATATATATATATATATATATATATATATATATATATATATATATATATATATATATATATATATATATATTTATATTTGTGTGTGTGTGTGTGTGTGCGTGTTCGTGTGCGTGTGCGTGTATGCAAATTAAGAAGAGTTGAAAAGCCAATAAAAGAATCGTAATGAAAAATTTTATCTTTTTCTTCAAAGTAGAGAAACCCATATGCATGAGGGTAAAAAGTTTAGTTGGGGTAAAAAGATGAAGGTCTTAGGGACGGTGAAGATAGACAAAACTAAATCAGCATAAAAAAAAAAAGAGGCGAAAAAAATCATACGTTGGGAAAGAGGAGAGAATCGTGAAAGTTCAAATAATGCATTGGGATAAATGTTAACAAATAAACGTAACTGAATAACAGAGGAATGATTTACTGAATGAATAAATTATCTGACATCAGAACATGATAGTGTTCAAATAAGTACACGATTATAAAGAAATTACTATATACACATGTAGATATCTACTTTATCATATATATATATATATATATATATATATATATATATATATATATATATATATATATATATATATAATTTCTTTTCATCCGTTTTCTTATTTGAAAAGTATTATGTTCTAATGGTAGATAACTTATATTTTATATTCAATCATTCATTGAATTATTCCTCTGTTATTCAGTTATATTTATTTGTTAACATTAATCCCAATGCATTGTTCTCAAGTTTTATTTTATGGCTCTCGCTTCCTTATTTGCAAACGTATGATGTTTTCTCCATTTTTTTATTTCTATTTTTTTCGTCTCTCTTCACTGTCCCTAAGCCCTTCAACTTTTAACTTGAACATTTTACCCGCGCGCATATGGGTTTCTCCATTTTGGAGAAAAGCCTGCAATTTTTCATTAGAATGGCTTTTTTCTTTTCCTCCTTTTCAACCCTTCTCACTTTACATATATATTGAAGGGAATTCCTTTCAAAGCCTACCGTATTTCTCTTACAGATTTAATAATCTCATTGCCGTCCCATGCATGGGATTTCGCTCAAAAGGAAAAGATTGCCTGCTTTTCAAAATTGCCTAGGATAGGTTTCTGACATCCTTACATCTCTTAACGAAGAACAGTTCCATTCAATAACTTTACTATTACTGATTGTATTTAGTCCATTTTCTATAGATAAGTCTTTTATTCCAACGTCCCATGTGTTCCATCATTATTTATGTAATCACTGTCTTTGCTTCAACTTGTGAACCTTATTTATCTTAATAATATTTGCATCATAGCTACTCATCATTCCTTGGTGTTTTAAGATTTAGAAATGGTTACAGTCTCTTATTTTCAAACAATCAGTGAATATTATCGTGATGTCATCCGTTTTCTTATTAATCCAAAATTATAATATTGAACGCAGCCTCTTATTTTCCCCTTCTCGCAATTTACGTAAAAATGCAGTAGTGAAAAGTCCTTTTATTTTTTCTCGAATAATGTATTGCCGGAATTGTGACGTTTGTAGTTAGCATTAGAATAGGAAAAGCAGTAACTTTAATTTTATTGTAAGAAATATAAAGTAAAAAGCATTCATCGAATAAAACCTGAAGGAATAATACTTTCTGATCATCGGTTTTGTGACAATTTTTTTTTCCTAATAACAGCGTTCCAGTTTTAGTGTCTGAAAATAGTTTGCCACAAGATTTTTCCTTCATCGACTTCACATATTTTTTCGAAGATTAAACGTTCTTAATTGTTATATCAAAAATTTTTCTTCTGTGAGTTTAATGTTTTAGAATTTAATTGAGGAATGATTCGTTTTGTTGATGAAGTGAACGGTATGATTTGCTTTGTATTACAAACTGATGCAGCACTAAGACAAGAAGATAATTTCAATAATTCGATAACAGTTTATCTTTTGTTCAATGTTGAAATTTATGCTCTGAAATTTCAAAGTTATATTTTGAATAATTTCTTAACAAACTCGGAGTGAGTCACGTTTGATTGTGCTTTTATATATGGAAGCTTTGAAATTAGTTTGCCAAATAATTCAGAATGATTTAGAAATCGTTCAGCGAGAAATACTATGCGGGAGATCTTTTCTATATTCAGAATTGTTCCCCCACAAACATGAATACGTGCGAAATCCTTTCATGAGATTGCCTGTCCTAATTTCATGCATCCCACGTTGCTTTGAATAGACGCGACATTTCTTCCAAAGGAATATTGTTTCGATGGAAGTCTCCGAAATGGTAAAGGAAATATTTCCAGGTTTTTCTGTTCCCCCAGCTGTTCTGAGGACACTTTGCAAAAACATTATGAATATTACTCGTCCAGTTTTCAGGAACCGCCCACCCCCCTCCCCCCCTAAAAATGTTTTCCGATATATACGTATTCATGGATCATACTTACGTTACCTTCACAATGGATTATTTCTAAACCTTTCCAAATTGGGTCATTTGACCGTTGCAAATAACCCCAGCTGAATGGTTGTTTGAACTTGTTCATTTCGATAGATTACGTACCACCACGAAATATATTGCCATGTCATATACGATAAATATATCGTTGCTGTCTGGGTCACGCTAATTGTGTTGATCTAGACTGAACAACTGCGCAATAATGTTCATTTCCAACCGATAATTGAACGTTAGGATACGGTTTAATATTGCTACAAATTTCTTGTGTCCAGAGGGTTGATTTAGTAAAATGCGTGTTTAAGACAGATCACTCGTTTTCTCTATTTCTGTTCCCGTAGCAAATCGTGTTGCAAAGTAAACTGATAGGGAAACGTTCAGTGAAAATGAGATAACGCTATGTACTGCCGTCTTGAAATAGGCGGGAAACTTTTTCGAGAGCACGGACTTCCTTTCGTAATTCGAAGATTGTGTCGATACTTATGACACTAAAAGGACAACGACAAAATTCTGAGCGAGAAATGATTTTTGAGTTCATGGGCCACGTTACATTGTGCAAGTTTGTAAACGTAACTCTCTAATTGTTTAATTATGAAGTATCGTAGAATGGGATCTGTGGAAAATCATAGAAGTGTACAATAGCAAATTAATCAAACCCAACTATTGCCCAAACACCACTGGCATATGCAGTGATATAAGTTTGAATGGGTTACGAATTCCAATTATTATCGTAAATAATTACAAACAACAGTAAATAATTGGTTGTGTACGTTTACATTTATGTACGTGAAGATGATTATATTTTTCCATACGTACTTATTGAGATACAAATAAATACATAGTACTATGCAAACTGATACTTGAATTTAAGCAAAGAAAACAATATTTACTCGTTCAGCAGTATTCTGTAAAGGTGTAATTAGTCACTGTTTATTCCATGTACGGTGTGGACACAATTTTACGAATTTTCCTTAATTGTTTCTAACTGATAACCTGTATATGAAACAAAGTATTTGTAAGACATTCTGAGCAAGTCGGGTTATTTTTTACTATTCTGAAGACCCCATTATTTCGTCCAGATAATTCCTGATATTATTATTAGTTGGATGACTTTTGAAATCTCAGTTTACAACCTGTATTAGTGAAATTTGTACTTTGTAAAGTTATGTGGTGGTCGTCACACACACACACACATACACACACACACACACACACACACACTATATATATATATATATATATATATATATATATATATATATATATATATCGTGCTTCATACGACTTTTTACCACGGAGAGGTTGGCGTCTAGTTTCTTAACATGTCTTTAGTCGTGAAGTTGCTAGCCCCACACCCAATTTATTGGTCCCAGAGAATACAGGTATCCATTCACAGCTGGGTGGACTGGTGGTTGGTAGGTCGGATGTACTCGACACACGTTGCAAATGTGAACAAACTGCATCTCTTATCAATGGTTCATATCTTGGCTTATTGCGGAAATAGTCAGCTGTGTATTCACATTTTTCACTTCACGGTTTGGTATGATCCTAGGAGATATAGATGCATATTCCTGATAGGTTGTTCGAAAGGAAGTTAAAATGAGTCACGTGAAAATATCTGCCCGTTTGTGTGATAAATCTGGTATTAATCTGGTTGAACGTTTAAGGGAATGAAATTGAAAATTATGTTAATGAAACGTAAACATAGGGATGGTGTTTTAAATGGTCAAGTGACAGGCAGCATTTCGTATATGGGAGATTGAGAATGATTCTTCATTTCTACATTTTTTTAATTAAGGAAAATTTATCGCATTTTGATTTGAAGCTGGGCGGAAAATCGTTTTCTGTTTGACTTGTATAACTTCCTATAAAAACTTGAAACGGTCTTGTGTATTTTATGAGAGAGAGAGAGAGAGAGAGAGAGAGAGAGAGAGAGAGAGAGAGAGAGCATCAGCATCAAAATATGAAGAAAATAATCTGACGATTAAAACAAGACAACAAGAACGTAGGAACATTAAAAGTAAACTGAAAAGAGTAATTACGAAGAGAGGTGCTCAACAGAAGTCGAAGCCGAAAGACACCAAGAAACAGACGAAAGAGAATAAAATGAGGGAAGAAGGAGACGACAAGAGAAAGGACGAAAGTTCGGGGAGAAACGAGCGGTGCTTGAGCGGAAAATTCATCCGCAAACAAAAAACATAAAAGTAGAGATCTAGAAATAAATCCTCCAGAAGAATAAAAGTAAATAAAGAAAGTGAAAAATGAAAGTCAATAAAGATAGGAAGCATAAAAAGACAAATAAAAAAAAGGGAAAAATCCTCTAGTATTCAAGAAACCCGTGAAAAGTATATCTCTTCTTTTAGAACATGATTCCCTGGATGTCAAGAATCACAGTCAAGTTTCGAGGTTTTATAACAGCGGATTTAAGCCGGGTAAGATTGGAATTTTTTCTGAAGCTATTTTGGGAGTTAGAAGTTCGGGATGATCGCGTAAAAGCCAAATTGAAGAGACGGGAAGCCGGGAGAAAAGACTGGGAAAAAAAATTAGTCAGAAATATTATATAGTTATTTTCATTAAAAAAGAATCAAGTTCGGTGACTTGGTGTTTTATTTCATTGTGCTTTTCAGGTCGGGATAGATTTACTACCTATATTTTTTGTGGCCGTATTATATATGTTATTATATCCAATTTTTTATACACGGAATTTCTTAAAATCGAATTTTCTAAAGAAGAGGTCAATAGCGGTATCAGCCAAGAACTCAAATCACAGGAGAAATGTAACACTAGAAAAAGAAAATCGTATACGTTAAGATCTGTATATCTCCTTCCCAGCATTTATTTTACCCTACTCTATATCCTCTTAGATAAGTACTAGCAGCTGCACCCGTCCTTGACACGTGTTATCGAACGCACATTCACTTCTAAATGACCTAGACGTATATCTTTCCCTAGCCAATGCTAGTACGTCACTGACCAGCCAGTCAGGCACCGCAGCCTGACGGCAGGCGCATACATGTTGCGACAGGGTGCTCTGGAAAAATTTTCATCGCTAGGGCCACTTGAAACGGCCCTTAATAAAACTCAGCCTATAGTTAAACTCAGACCTTGATGTTCAATGCGTTTCTAGTCATTTATCTTAACTCATGGTACCAAATTTAAATGCAGTAGGCCCATCTATAACCCTTTGGGCCCCAATTCCCTAAGGGGGCCTGCAACCGTCACTGCTATCAGGTCGGGGTAGGTAGGTTACGGCCCCTTACCTCCCTGGTTGCTAAGTCGAAAAGACGTAGGCCTCCTGCCCCTCCTGATATTGTGGCAACCCATGGGCCCTCATTTCCATGGGGTGGGTATGTAACTATGGAAACACTTCTACATACTAGATGTCATCTCCGAAATTTGAAAAAAATGAGGGAGTATGAACAAGAAGGGTTATAACCCTTTTAGAAATGAACCTCGAATTTCAGAGTTTGACTAAAACCTTCCTGATGGGGAGGGGAGTCTATGTTAAGAATTTGGTAGCCCTAGCTGTCAATTCCGAAAGTAGTAAAAAATGAGGGGGTATGATAATGAGGGGTTTTGACCCCCTTAAAAACGGCCCTAGATTTTCGGATTTTGTCTGAAACCTTCGGGGGGGGGTGGGGGGGGGGAGTCTATGGTAAAAATTTGGTAGCCCTACCTTTCATAGTCTGGGCATGCATAGCGAACAATCAAACAGAAATTACCTTTTCATATATATAGAAGATTAGTGACGAGATGTGGTTCTATTTTGTTGTGAGTTAAGTAAATTGGTGTGAAAAATTACTGATTTCCAGTGGCTTCCATCCTTAAACTCGTTTCTTGTCCTGATATGAGCATAGAAAAATATGGAAAACGACGTTTCTTTTAAAATTTGCATTTGTAAATAATGTTTTTGAGAATATTGTCTTGGTACTTGATTCTCTCTCTCTCTCTCTCTCTCTCTCCGGGGTTAGAGTACATCTTCCTTAAGCTTCTTTTATTAAAAAAACACAATCCATGTTCAAGGTACCATGTGGGATAACATTAAGAAATTGTGATCTCATTACATGTGTTGTCAAACTATCTCCCCTATCCATCGTGAGCATGCTTCTTCATCTCTAGTATGTTTTGATGAGAGAAAATTCCAATCTCTCCTGGCTTAACTGAGCTTTTGTAAAACCTCGAAACATGACAGTGATTCTTGACATCCAGGGAATCATGTTCTTAATAGAGGAGATATACTTTTCGCGGGTGTCTTGAATACTAGTGGATTTTCCCTTTGTTTATGTTTTATTTCTGTATTTTTAGGCATCCTATCTTTATCTAATCTCCACGTTTCGCTTTCTTTCTTACTTTTGTTCTTATGGGGGATTTATTTTCATATCTCTATTTTTATTTCTTTTGCTGGAAGGTGAATTTCTGCTCTTATTTAGCATCGCTCGTTTTCGTATTTCTCACCGGACTTTCATCCTTTCTCTTGTGGTCTCCTTCTTTCCCTCATGTTATTCTCTTCTGTCTGTTTCTGGTGTCTTCAGGATTCGTCTTCTGCAAAGTACCACTCTTCTTGATTACTCTTCTTATTTGGCTTTTAGTGTCGCTTCATTTTTGGTTCTTCGCATTGATGAATAATATTCTTGCTTTACTTAATATATTGCCTCTGGTAATCCTTTTCTGTGTAGCAGATTTTGTGTTCTTTAGTCAGAGAGAGAGAGAGAGAGAGAGAGAGAGAGAGAGAGAGAGAGAGAGAGAGAGAGAGAGAGAGAGAGAGAGAGAAATCATTAATGTCAAAAATCAGTGATTAAAAAGTAATTCATAACAGGAACATAAAATTCTGCATTATTTCTCCTAAGCTCACGTATTACTGAGAAACACTTTCGAGAATGAACTCTCTGGAAAAACACTAATTCTTAACATAAACGTACCCAACTCCCAACAAAGAAACATTTTCCATCATTATTAGTTATCTAAGATGGTACAGATTAAGGTTATTTGATTGTTGGTGAGGATACATGATATACTAAATGTTATGTATTTTAATCTTTTAATATCTCATGTTACAATTCTAATTTCTCCTGTGATTGGGTTCTTGGTTGCCACCTCTAACGCCCTCTGCTTCTAAAAATTCATGTTATAAGGTTCAAGGCTTAGTAAATTGATTGTAAAAAAAAAATCCACAAAAATGAAATGTAAATAAATACCTTATTTTGAAATCTTAATTAAATAAAATACCGAGCAAATGTACTGTGCTCCTTCACAAGGAAAATAACCGTGCAATATTCCGAGAGAGAGAGATATTTTTTTTTTTGTGCTATATTTGTTTTCCCGGCTTCCCGTCTCTTCAATTTGTGTTTTAGCTTCAGAAAGAATTCTGATCTAACCCGGCGTGAATCCGCTGTTGTAGAACCTCGAAACTTGACTGCGATTCTTGGCATCCTGGGAATCATGTCCTAAAAGAAGAGATATACTTCACACGGGTTTCTTGAATGCTACTGGATTTTCCCGTTGGTTGTTTATTTTGTTTATTTCTTTCTTTCTGGAATTTTTGTCTTAATTTACTTTTCACTTTTCCCTTTTCTTCTTTTTTATTTTGTTGTTTTCTTCTTATTTTCATATCGCTACGATTGTCTATTGTTTGATGGGGAATTTTCCACGTTTTTTTTCTTTTCTTTTCTAGCATCGCCTTTTTTCGTTTCTCTCTCCGGACTTTCGTCTTTTCTTTTATGGTCTCCTTTCCCTCATTTTATTCTATTTTGTCTGTTCGTTACTTTAGGCTTCGTCTTCTGTTAAGCATCACATCTTGATTATTCTTCTCATTTTGTTTAATGTTGCTTCGGTTTTGTTTCTATGTTTTGATCATAAGGCCAATTCCTTAGAGTATCGCTGATGATGGTCTCGAATTCTCTAGATTTTTCTCTAGTTTTTTCTCTATTTCTTAAGAGAGAGAGAGAGAGAGAGAGAGAGAGAGAGAGAGAGAGAGAGAGAGAGAGAGAGAGAGAGAATTACTCTTGAATCATATCCAACCTCTATTAGGATCTGTCAAACTAGGTAAATATATCAAGGGTGATGTACTGGACTACGTTTGCAGTTATGATATTTCATAATAAAATCATAAAGCTAGCTGTCTGGTGAGTGGTCAAGTGTATGCAGATTTACGACATAATTCCAGTTATACCACACATAAAGCATAAACAGAACACAGTTGGCAATATATACCATGTGGAGAAGAGGGGAATGAACCGTGCAAATAAAGATATCGCGTACTCTAATCATTTCCCATCACCGAGTATTTTTTAAGAGCTGTGTTATTTTGTAATTCCTGTCCATAGGTACTGCAATCACCTTGTTTTGTAATTCCTTTCCGGAAGTACTGCAATCGCCTTTTTTGAATTTCACGCAAGGACAGTTTCCTCTAAAAGAAATAGAGCCCTTCCATCATGGGTAGAGGTGATTCATAAATATTCCATGAAACGATTCCGTTGCTCAAAGGTTAATTTTCACGTTCGAATTAATTGCAATCTTTATCTAACAAAGCTTAAAAAAAAAGAATAATATTTCAGTGGAACACATTATGTAGTTCAGTGAAATGGAATAACTCTTCAAAAGGATAGGGGGGGAAATTCGAGCTGTATGAAATAAATTTACAATGCAAAATTGAATTTTTAAGCACTGCCTATATGAGAAGGGTAGCGCTGTTTTCGTGTGTATACACACACAAATGTATGTATATATATATATATATATATATATATATATATATATATATTATGTATGTATATGTATATGTGTGTGTCTGTATTTAAATATATATATATATATATATATATATATAATATAATAATATATACATATATATATATATATATATATATATATATATATATATATGTATATATATATATATATAATAATATTGTTGTGTGTATGTGTGGTTGTATACTTAATTGTATATCGCTGTACATTGAAATGCAGTCTATATCAATAATAATTTTTGTGTTTAATAACGATAGTTTGATGGTGTTATAATTGACGGAGCACTTATTAATTACTATGATTTTCCAGGTTGAGAATTATCCGCGAGGTATATTGAATTGGATATTACACGATGTTCGTGGATTGATATTTTGGATATGATACATACACACACACACACACACACACACACACACACATATATATATATATATATATATATATATATATATATATATATATATATATATATATACTATATATATACATATATATATATATATATATATATATATATATATATATATATATATATATCTATATATATATATATATATATAGATATATTATATTATATATATATATATATATTACATATATAATATATAATATAGATGTATATATATATATTATATATATTAATATATATATCTATCTATATAACCGCTGTAAACTTATCTGTTTAAAGTGAGTGGGTTCATATTGAGTAAACCTCTCGGTTTTCAGCGCCTTACTTTTTATTCTTTTTTGTTTACTATCATTGTTCCACGCATTTCTTCCCTCCGGCGAATACCTGCCGTGGTCTGCTAGCTGTTAAGTTTCAGTTTTATTGTTTAGGTCAACAAAGGCTCAATTGATTTTTCATGAAAGTGGCCCAATATCTCCCAACTATCTTTACGGTCGGTCTTGGGTCTTCCGTTCGTGGAGAAAGGGGAAAACCTTTGAGATATGGGAGTATTCCGTAAATACATCCATACTCATATAGGCACACAAACTTATATAGACAGTATATATATTTTATACAAGCATACACACAAACATATATATATATAATTATATATTATATATATATATATATATATTATATATAGTGTATATATACATATACTTATATTAATTTGTAAAACCAGTGTATCATTTAAAGACTAGAATGTCCGTCGGCCAATGATAATACTTGGAGAATGACGATAGCAATTCCCTCTCTTCCATCGTAGTTACGGCCTTTACGATAAGAAAGTGTATCGAAAACTATAATAGGCGCCACGTGTACATCAGGTGAATCGTTTAAAATAAAAATTATATATATATATAGATATATATATATATATATATATATATATATATATATATATATATGTACACACACACACACACACACACACACACACATACATATATATATATATATATATATATATATATATATATATATATATATATGTATATATATATATATATATATATATATATATATTATGTATGTATGTATGTATATATCTACATATCTACGTATGTGTGTGTGTTTGTGCGTATACACGTTTTACTTACTTAGATTATGCGACAGGTGTGCAGAAAATCGGGGTGCAAGTCATATGCCTAAATATATCGTGATTTTCATACCACCAAGTTAGGAGATCGGGATTCTTGTAATTTCTGGCAACTTGCACAATTAAAGATGTGTTCTCTATGGCTTCAGGAGAAGAGGTTTTTCCATTTGGCAATCAATTCATTTTGACCAGGTGGGTCCACGCCTTCCAAAAGATGCTCATTTTCTTTGCAGAAATGTCTTCTTACTCTGCATCTTTTCCCACTTGTTAGTGGCTATCATTAGTTACCTCCTTCCACCTTCGCTTCGGTCTTCCTCTGGCTCTCCGACCAGCCACTTGGGATAATGTATGTATCCTAAACCATTCGCACTTGACAGAACCAGAATAACCAGATAATGCCACCTATTGGCACCTGAGTATTATTATTATTATTATTTCAGTATGTGAAACCTGTCCACTTGGAACAAGTATACAGGGTCCATTGACTTGAAATTGAAGCTTCCAAGGAATGTTGGTTTCAACCTCCCACCTCAGACCCCACACTGCAGCAACAACTGATCTTGTTACAAAGCCAGTGATTTTTCATCGCTCTTTGGGAGGCGCGAACCCACGACATCTGAGTGGCGTGTCCCGACACTGTAATTAAAGGTTTTTCGTCATCAGTCAGTTAATGTATTTATTGGTTTATGTCACTTGCATAAAATTATGATAAACTGTAGGTGTTACTTTATCGATGCATTGGTAAAAAAATGAATAGCGCAGGCGGAGGCATTATGAAGGCAAATGGAAGAATATATCATAGAATCGCCAGATGTACTATAGCCCATATATCCAGATGTAAAAGACAGTGTTCTTCATAAATCATGTTTTTGTGGCGTTTTATGCATATGGGATAAATGTATTCATACACTGCGTATAGATCTAATGAGTGTTGGTAGGCAGTTGTAACGGGGAATAGCTGTGTATTTTTGGCCTTGATGGCCCTGTTAATTAAGAAGTTACATTGCACAGTTAAATCGGCCATTCAGTCTTTGCCTTTGGTGAAATCTGAAATTGTGAATGTTTATGGAAGAACCTGATATTTTTCTGCATTAATATTTTTTTTTTACAAATATTTAAGGTGCCTTCATCCAGGAAAAAAATGGTAAACAAAGACAGAATCTGCTCCCTCACCAGTGAAGCCTAACATTTCCAATGGCATCGCTGCCTCAGGTTAAAGCGCGTCCAATTTATTAAGGGTTGGATGGGAGGGGCATATCCTCTCTATGTGAGTTTGCTCGTGCCTAAGGTTCTCTTATTTTCTTGTACAATTTATTTTATTATAACCAGCAGAAAAAATAAAAGTTATTTCTCGACTATATAAATATTCAAGTTGTGCTCTGAATTATGTTTTGGAAATACACAGTGTTTTCTTTTCATTAATTTCCTTGGGTTCTAAATGATTCACAAATTCCCAACGCTTGTTCTTTATGATATTTACATCTTTTAATGTCAATGATGTTTTATTTGGTTGGGTGTGACTCGTATCCTCCGTATAGTCGGCTCTATTTTCAGATGACTAAACTACGCATTATTTCCATTTTCATTAATATTATCACACTTATTGAATGCACATTCATTCAACTAATAATTTTCTACTCAAACTTAAGTAGCATAAAATGTTTATACGTAGAAATATTAATTAAGATTTATATTTCAAAAGACGCAGGAGTACATTTAAATAAAGTCACTTGTAAAGTGACTTTACGAGATGGCAATACAAAGCAACAACTATAACATGTCCATAACATTTGCCTCACAGTTTTGCATTAAAGGGGATGAAAGACCCCTGATACTGACCAGTGCCACAACGTCTTAACCTCACCAAAATATGGAATATCTGTCCCCGCTCTCCCCCAAAGAAAACAAATGTGTATCATACCCTATCGCGTGCAATTTCTAAACCATTGTGTCATCCTCATTAAAAATAGTCATCAAATGATGTATCAGAGGAATCAACCAATGATTACCTTGCGAGATTCTCCACAGAGGGATAATGCTGCCACTGCACCTCACTTTATGCACTGTAGGTAGTACTAAAAGTTGTACAGAGTCCCTTTTGCTCCTAACTACATGCACATTTTAGCTTTTTACTTTAATTACATTCCGTCTTCCTTTCTGAAGTCTTGCTGTGCAGCTCCTGCAATCATTACTTCATAGCAAACTGTGGGATTTATCACCAGTTCCAAATTTACATCCTTGTGCTTCACTTAATATATTTTCTAAATTATTCTATCTTACTTTTCAACCACTTCAACTCCCTCTTTTCGCTGTCTTGTCGCTGATTGGCCTAAAGGAACCCGTGCTTGGCTTGACAGGACGAATGTCATAATTCATTGATTACCTTCTCGTGAATTAATTTGTTCTTGTTTTTTGTTCTTCTTTGTTCGAAATGTTTCCCCAGTGTTTTACCTTCACCCTTTTGGAATACGCTTTGGAAAGCTTTATACTGTATTGTAATGTATGTATTCCATGGTTCGATGCTCCTTCTACCCAAGTGTGTTATTAAATAGAACAGGGTATTATTTGATAGTGTAGCGATATTTCCTCTTTCCTTGTCTCACATATCCGAACTCATATATATTCATCAACAGTGGACAAGAATGTGAAATTTTCTGTATTTCTTATTCGGCAATAAATAAACGCATTGACCATTAAATTTCATTGGAATATTTCATTGCAGCTTTTGGTGCGTATATCATCAAGAACATAAATAAAAACAAAACTAAAAGTTATTATAAAAATAACTACTGTAAAAATAAAGAGTATAAAGGCCAATATTCGTCAAGTAATTTTTAAAATCTGTAAAATTGCGTTAGCATGAATTGTGGCAGAGGCTAAAATGTTTAAACTGTACGTTGAGGTGACATTTACCAGAATTGGCGCTTAAATTTGAACCAGAAACATACAATCAGTTCAGACAGGAGCCAAAGCGCTAACGCTTATTTCATGTTTTCGCCAGCGCAGATCTTATGTATATTTTAGTGCAATATGGAGATTGGCTTTTATCCAGATCATATCATCTGCTATTCCTTGTGCCATTGCAAAAAGATATTCGAATAGAAATATTTATGATAAGCAAATGCTTAGAATTGTAAGTTATAAGTTACCTAATGTAATGTTCTTTGGGGACTTTTTTTTTATTACTAATTAGTGGTTTTTATAAAGTAGATTTTGTCAGTCTTGTTTTCGTGTTTTTTATATCCATAAGTATCTGTATCAGAATTTGTATTTCAACGCAATTCTACTCTATATATAAGAATTTACATCACAAAGCAGTTCGTTTCCCTGACTCATCATCCACCTTTTCCTCGACTTCCAGCTTTTCAAAGACTTTCTTTTACACATCCTCCTCCCAATCCATTTTCCGTTTCCACCCTGAAGCTTGTTTTCAGCAAGACCCGCGACTCTTCCCCCGCTACTTTTTCCTTCTGCGTGAACCCATGGAAAGAGAGCGAGAATGTGTCCTAATCCGGAGGCGCTGAATCGTCCACTGATGCTTCCAGTCAGACCTTTTGCTCTCCGGTGTCCGTGTAAACAAAAACCCTCGGCCTTTCTTAGTTCTCTTCCTTCTTCTCTTGTTGATCCGCGTCCTGTCATTTAAGACTCCTAACTTTCATTTGGTTTTACCTTCCTTTTTTGTCTCTTCCTTTCGAGAGTAAAGGACGTCTCTATGTCATTCCTCTTGCTGCTTCTGATGGACTGACTGCTTCAAAATGCTGAATTTTTGGTAGGAACTGATGTCCGTCTCGCTTTCTGTATCTACCTACGTAATTTCGCCCTTTGGAATTGAAGAGAAAAAGGGAATATATTTTACAGTAACATTTTCCTTAGACTGAGGAGATGAAAAGCCATCAACTTAAAGTTAATTTCGCCTGAGAACCTTAATCATTCTGTACACCATGTAGATAATATGTCGAAGGGATCGTGTGCCCCATCATTATTTGCAAAGTGAATAAGTTACTTGTACAGAAAACTAGATGTTAATCAGCAGATTTCTTCAGTCAAAAGATTATGTTAGATACACTGAAGCTTGACTGCTGAAAGTCTTAGACTTCAGAGCTAAGATAAATGAGTCTTCTAATAAGTGATCAAATACAGATGAAATACCACAGATTTTGTATTATTAGAGGGATATAGGGGATGTCCAAAGACAGAGGGATCCAAGATGCTCTTGAAAGAGAGACAGGTTATTTCAAGATCTTAGATCTTAAGCATTAGTACAACGGTTAGACTAGTTAACGTAGTCTTCTAGCCTAAGAATAGTACATTGCAGTATATAAATAAATATTGTATCCGAGATTAATGATAAATACAATTATTACTATTTAGGTGTAATGAAAACAAAGTTATGACATCCGACTGTCCTAAAACGTTGGTAGCTTATTGAAATTTGAAAAATATGAAGAGATAAAAGCAACCAAATGATGATTGTAGACGCATTTGAGCCGGAATAAATTTTTTTTACATGTATATTAGTTATTACCTACTGAAATCTCGTATGAACCATTGAAGCCATTATTGCTTTTTCTATTATGACTATATTAATCACTGTAATATTGGTTCCTGCTTAACCTTTTGAAGGCTTCAACTGTAGATTTACACTTTCACAAAAAATATTTCACCTGCCACTTAAAAATAAGATAAAAAAAACCCTACATCGGTTCCTTACCGTGCCCCGTTTAATATCTACTCTTTTAGTTTACAATCTCCAAATCTTCATTGGTAAGGTCAGTTCTATTTCAGTGGGTTTCCTCGGGCCAAGCATTCTACTTATTTGCTCCTTAATTAGAGTTTGAGAGGATTTAGGTCACTTTATATAAATAGGCAAATGCATTTAAGATGCCCTCCAGTGTTACATGAAGTTTTGTAATTTGGTATTAAGATTTGCTTTTGATTCTCACTAAGCTAACGTGTGATTAATATAGTGTGCTTATGTAGATCTCACAGATGATTTGAAGTCTGCTCTACGTTTTCTTTCTTTCTCATAATTGCTCTTTTGTTTTAGTTTTCTTTGTTGTTTTATGAAAAGACTTTCATGTAATGCTCTGCATTTTTGTTTTACCTGACATTCCATTGATTTTCATGTAAAAAAGGAGCATTTGAAATAATGAAAAGAAAAAAAATGGTTTAATCATTAAAACTCAAGGAAATATGGTATGAAAAGTTCCGACTAATTAGTTAGAAAACGAAAATAACATAAAGAAATTTTCTGTCAAAAGCAAACTTAAGAGCACAAAAGTTCTTGTTGAAATATAGAAGGTATTTTTAATAATCAGTTTTTTTTATTCATACAAAAACAGTATTTGCTTAGAATATATGAACCGAAAGTGTAGGGTAGAATTTAGAATCGATCACTATTCTTTCGTTTCGTTAATTTTGCGACTCCAACGAGCCAGTGACAGTTTAACTTTAAAAAACAAATTTGCCCAGATTGTTTTTGTTATTAGCATACACAATATAGGAGCTACTCATTAACTCTCACTTCTATGAAAGAATAATAGTTGGACGACAAGTTTTTCTTTTTTATTCAATCGTATGCAAGATCTGTTGTTTCCTTTAGTTCCGGCAAATTTGGTCTCAATAGCTAATTCTTCATTAACAAGCTCTGCAGTTTTCCTACGTTTTGTTTTCTCGGATGAGCCCTGAAAACTCTCTGTTCTAGGTCGTGGATCAAGACTAGAGGCAAGTAATTATAGGCCTGTGAGTCTAACATCACATATTATGAAAGTGTATGAAAGGTGATGAAGAAAAATATTATGAAACATTTAATAAAAAATAATCTGTTTAATATAGGACAACATGGTTTCGTACCCGGAAAAAGTACACAAACCCAACTGTTAGTCCACCGTGAGAACATATACAAAAATATGAAAAGCGGAAATGAAACAGATGTGGTTTATCTAGACTTTGCAAAAGCTTTTGACAAGGTAGACCATAATATATTAGCGAAAAAAATTAGAAAACATAATATAGTGGATAAAGTAGGAAGATGGTTAAAAGAATTTTTACACAACAGAAAACAGATAGTTATTGCAAACGATGAGAAATCGGATGAAGCTAAGGTAATATCCGGTGTGCCACAAGGTACGGTGTTAGCTGCATTACTGTTTGTTATTATGATTGCAGACATAGACAGTAATGTTAAGGACTCGGTAGTGAGTAGTTTCGCCGATGACACAAGAATAAGTAGAG
>NC_087202.1:29848964-29856464 GCF_015104395.2 Macrobrachium nipponense | reverse complement strand
AAGACAAGACCAGAGACACACCCAACAATGAAATAAAAATTCCCCACCTGGAGACGATTAAGAGAGTAACTCACACCCTTGGGAAATCCAACCCTTTTGCATTTACCTACCCAAATACCTTAGCCAAATCCAGCCAGTTTGGGTAAGGGCCCCTCTGTTGGTATGGGCCAGTGAGCGCGCTGTCCGATCTCCAGCCAGTTTGGGTTAGGGCCCCTCGGTTGGTATGGGCCAGTGAGCGTCTTGCGGTCCCCCATCCACCGTCCGATCTCCAGCCAGTTTGGGTTAGGGCCCCTCGGTTGGTATGGGCCGGTGAGCGTCTTGCGGTCCTCCGGCCGCCGTCCGATCTTCAGCCAGTTCGGGTTAGGGCCTCTCGGTTGGTATGGGCCAGTGAGCGTCCGGCGGTCCCCGGCCACCGTCCAATCTCCAGCCAGTTCGGGTTAGGGCCCCTCGGTTGGTATGGGCCAGTGAGTGTCCGGCGGTCCCCCGGCCGCCGTCTGATCTCCAGCCAGTTCGGGTTAGGGCACCTCGGTTGGTATGGGCCAGTGAGCGTCCGGCGGTCCCCCGCCGTCCGATCTCCAGGCAGTGCAGGTTAGGGCCCCTCGGTTGGTATGGGCCAGTGAGCATCTTGCAGTCCCCCGGCCGCCGTCCGATCTCCAGCCAGTTTGGGTTAGGGCCCCTCGGTTGGTATGGGCCAGTGAGCATCCGGCAGTCCCCCGGCCGCCTTCCGATCTCCAGCCAGTTTGGGTTAGGGCCCCTCGGTTGGAGTGGGCCTGTGAGCGTCCGGCGGTCCCCCGGTTGCCGTCTAATCTCCAGCCAGTTCGGGTTAGGGCCCCTCGGTTGGTATGGGCCAGTGAGCGTCTGGCGGCCCCCCGGCCGCCGTCCGATCTCCAGCCAGTTCGGGTTAGGGCCCCTCGGTTGGTATGGGCTAGTGAGCGTCCGGCAGTCCCCCAGCCGCCGTCCGATCTCCAGCCAGTTTGGGTTAGGGCCCCTCGGTTCGTATGGGCCAGTGAGCGTCCGGCGGTCCCCCGGCCGCCGTCCGATCTCCAGCCAGTGCTGGTTAGGGCCCCTCAGTTGGTATGGGCCAGTGAGCGTCTTGCGGTCCCCCAACCCAAAGCCGTTCCGATCTCCAGCCATTTTGGTTTGGGTTAGGGGGCCCCTAGGTTGGTATGGGTCCAGTGAGCGTCCTGGCGGTCCTCCCACGGTCTGCTATCCGATCTCCAGCCAGTTTGGGTTAGGGCCCCTCGGTTGGTATGGGCCAGTTAGCGTCCGGCGGTCCCCAGGCCGCCGTCCGATCTCCAGCCAGTTCGGGTTAGGGCACCTCGGTTGGTATGGGCCAGTGAGCGTCCGGCGGTCCCCCGGCTGCCGTCCGATATCCAGCCAGTTCGGGTTAGGGCCTCGGTTGGTATGGGCCAGTTTGGGAGGGCGTCTGGCGTCCCCTGGCTGCCGTCGATCTCCGAGCCAGTTCGGGTTAGGGCCCTCGGTTCGTAGGGCCAGTGAGCGTTTACTGGCGGATCCCCTGGCTGCCGTCCGATCTCGAGCCAGCCTTCGGGTTAGGGCGGCCCCTCATTTGGTTTTCGCCATGGGCCATGGGAGCCGGGTCCGTCGGTCCCCTGGCACCCGTCGATTTCTTCCCCAGCCAGTTGGGTTTTAGGGCCCCTTTCCCCGGTTGGTTATGGGCCAGGTGAGGCGTTCCGGCGGTTTCCCCTGGGCCTTGCCCGTCCAGATTTTCTAGGGAGGCACAGTTCGGGTTTAAGGGCCCCTCGGGTTCGTACCTGGGCCAGGTGAGCGTACCCCGGGGGGTTCCCAGCCCATTCGGGTTGGGCCCCTCCCCGGTTCCGTATGGGCCAGTTTGGGAGGGCCCCCCCCCGGTTCCGGCCGGTCCCCACGGCCTCCGTCCGATCTCCAGCCAGTTTGGGTTAGGGCCCCTCGGTTGGTATATGCCAGATAGCGTCCGGCGGTTCCCCGGCCGCCGTCCAATCTCCAGCCAGTTTGGGTTAGGGCCCCTCGGTTGGTATGGGCCATTGGGCGTCCGGCGGTCCCCCCCCCCCCCCGGCCGCCGTCCTCGAATCCTTGGGAGGGTCCGTTTTTTTTTGGGTTTTTTAGGGCCCAATCGGTTTTTGGTTTATGTTTGGGCCCCCAGTTGAGGCCATCCGGCGGTTCCCCCGGCCGCCGTCCGATCTCCAGCCAGTGCTGGTTAGGGCCCCTCAGTTGGTATGGGCCAGTGAGCGTCTTGCGGTCCCCCGGCCGCCGTCCGATCTCCAGCCAGTTTGGGTTAGGGCCCCTAGGTTGGTATGGGCCAGTGAGCGTCTGGCGGTCTCCCGGCTGCTATCCGATCTCCAGCCAGTTTGGGTTAGGGCCCCTCGGTTGGTATGGGCCAGTCAGCGTCCGGCGGTCCCCAGGCCGCCGTCCGATCTCCAGCCAGTTCGGGTTAGGGCACCTCGGTTGGTATGGGCCAGTGAGCGTCCGGCGGTCCCCCGGCTGCCGTCCGATCTCCAACCAGTTCGGGTTAGGGCCCCTCGGTTGGTATGGGCCAGTGAGCGTCCGGCGGTCCCCTGGCTGCCGTCCGATCTCGAGCCAGTTCGGGTTAGGGCCCCTCGGTTCGTATGGGCCAATGAGCGTTCGGCGGTCCCCTGGCACCCGTCCGATCTCCAGCCAGTTCGGGTTAGGGCCCCTCGGTTGGTATGGGCCAGTGAGCGTCCGGCGGTCCCCTGGCTGCCGTCCGATCTCGAGCCAGTTCGGGTTAGGGCCCCTCGGTTCGTATGGGCCAGTGAGCGTCCGGCGGTCCCCCGGCCTCCGTCCGATCTCCAGCCAGTTTGGGTTAGGGCCCCTCGGTTGGTATATGCCAGATAGCATCCGGCGGTTCCCCGGCCGCCGTCCAATCTCCAGCCAGTTTGGGTTAGGGCCCCTCGGTTGGTATGGGCCATTGGGCGTCCGGCGGTCCCCCGGCCGCCGTCCGATCTCGAGCCAGTTTGGGTTAGGGCCCATCGGTTGTTATGTGCCAGTGAGCATCCGGCGGTCCCCCGGCAGCCGTCCGATCTGCAGCCAGTTTGGGTTAGGGCCCCTCAGTTGGTATGGGCCAGTCAGCGTCCGGCGGTCCCCCGGCCGCCGTCCGATCTCCAGTCAGTTTGGGTTAGGGCCCCTCTTTTGGTATGGGCCAGTGAGCGTCCGGCGGTCCCGTTCGATCTCCAGCCAGTTTGGGTTAGGGCCCCTCTGTTGGTATGGGCCAATGAGCGTCCAGCTGTCCCCCGGCCGCCGTCCGATCTCCAGCCAGTTTGGGTTAGGGCCCCTCGGTTGGTATAGGCCAGTGAGCGTCCGGCGGTCCCCTGGCTGCCATCTGATCTCCAGCCAGTTTGGGTTTGGACCCCTCTGTTGGTATGGGCCAGTGAGCGCTCGGCGGTCCCCTCTGTTGGTTTGGGCTAGTGATCGTCCGGCGGTCCCCCGGCTGCCGTCCGATCTCCAGCCAGTTTGGGTTTGGGCACTTCGGTTGGTATGGGCCAGTGAGCGTCTGGCGGTCCCCCGGCCGCCGTCCGATCTCCAGCCAGTTTGGATTAGGGCCCCTCGGTTGGTATGGTCCAGTGAGCGTCCGGCGGTCCCCCGGCCGCCGTCCGATCTCCAGCCAGTTCGGGTTAGGGCACCTCGGTTGGTCTAGGCCAGTGAGCGTCCGGCGGTCCCCCAGCCGCCGTTCGATATCCAGCCAGTGCGGGTTAGGGCCCCTCGGTTGGTATGGATCAGTGAGCATCTTGCTGTCCCCCGGCCGCCGTCCGATCTCCAGCCAGTTTGGGTTAGGGCCTCTCGGTTGGTATGGTCTAGTGAGCGTCCGGCGGTCCCCCGGCCACCGTCCGATCTCCAGCCAGTTCGGGTTAGGGCACCTCGGTTGGTATGGGCCAGTGAGCGTCTTGCGGTCCCCCGGCCGCCGTCCAATCTCCAGTTAGTGCGGGTTAGGGCCCCTCGGTTGGTATGGGCCAGTGAGCGTCCGGCGGTCCCCTGGCCGCCTTCGGATCTCCAGCCAGTTTCGGTTAGGGCCCCTCGGTTGGTATGGGCCTGTGAGCGTCCGGCGGTCCCCCGGTTGCCGTCTGATCTCCAGCCAGTTCTGGTTAGGGCCCCTCGGTTGGTATGGGCCAGTGAGCGTCCACCGGCCCCGGTCGGCCCGCCGTCGGGAGGGGTCTTCCCAGCAGGTGGGGCCCGTGAGTTCTTGGGTTGGTATGGGCCAGTGAGCGTCGGCTCCCCCGCCGCGTTTCCCGGATCTCCAAGGGCCCAGTCGGGTTTAGGGCCCCTTGGTGGTATGGGCCAGTGAGCGTCCGGCGGTCCCCCACCCGGCCGCCGTCCGATACTCCAGCCAGTTCGGGTTAGGGCCCCTCGGTTGGTATGGGCCAGTGAGCGTCCGGCGGTCCCCCGGCCGCCGTTCGATCTCCAGCCAGTGCTGGTTAGGGCCCCCCGGTTCGTATGGGCCAGTGAGCGTCTTGCGGTCCCCCGGCAGCCGTCCAATCTCCAGCCAGTTTTGGTTAGGGCCCCTCGGTTGGTATGGGCCAGTGAGCGTCCGGCGGTCCCCCGGCCACTGTCCGATCTCCAGCCAGTTCGGGTTAGGGCCCCTCGGTTGGTATGGGCCAGTGAGCGTCCGGCGGTCCCCCGGCCGCCATCCGATCTCCAGCCAGTTCGGGTTAGGGCCTCTCGGTTGGTATGGGCCAGAGAGCGTCCGGCGGTCCCCCGGCCGCCGTCCGATCTCCAGCCAGTTCGGGTTAGGGCCCCTCGGTTGGTATGGGCCAGTGAGCGTCCGGCCGTCCCCTGGCCGCTGTCCAATCTCCAGCCAGTTCGGGTTAGGGCCCCTCGGTTCGTATGGGCCAGTGAGCGTCCGGCGTTCCCCCGGCCGCCGTCCGATCTCCAGCCAGTTCGGGTTAGGGCCCCTCGGTTGGTTTGGGCCAGAGAGCGTCTGGCGGTCCCCCGCCCTCTGTCCGGTCTCCAGCCAGTTTGGGTTAGGGCCCCTCGGTTGGTATGGGCCAGATAGCGTCCGGCGGTCCCCCGGCTGCCGTCCGATCTCCAGCCAGTTTGGGTTAGGGCCCCTCGGTTGGTATGGGCCATTGAGCGTCGGGCGGTCCCCCAGCCGCCGTCCGTTCTCCAGCCAGTTTGGGTTAGGGCCCCTCAGTTGTTATGTGCCAGTGAGCATCCTGCGGTCCCTCGGCCGCCCTCCGATTTCCAGCCAGTTTGGGTTAGGGCCCCTCGGTTGGTATGGGCCAGTGAGCGTCCGGCGGTCCCCCGGCCGCCGTCCGATTTCCAGCCAGTTTGGGTTAGGGCCCCTCTGTTGGTATGGGCTAGTGAGCGTCCGGCGGTCCCCCGGCCGCCGTTCGATCTCCAGCCAGTTTGGGTTAGGGCCCCTCTGTTTGTATGGGCCAGTGAGCGTACGGCAGTCCCCCGGCCGCCGTCCGATCTCCAGCCAGTTTGGGTTAGGGCCCCTCACATGGTATGGGCCAGTGAGCGTTCGGCGGTCCCCCGGCTGCCATCCGATCTCCAGCCAGTTTGGGTTTGGACCCCTCTGTTGGTATGGGCCAGTGAGCGCTCGGCGGTCCCCTCTGTTGGTTTGGGCTAGTGATCGATCTCCAGTCAGTTTGGGTTAGGGCACTTCGGTTGGTATGGGCCAGTGAGCGTCCGGCTGTCCCCCGGCCGCCGTCCGATCTACAGCCAATTTGGGTTAGGGCCCCTCGGTTGGTATGGTCCAGTGAGCGTCCGGCGGTCCCCTGGCCGCCGTCCGATCTCCAGCCAGTTTGGTTTAGGGCGCCTCGGTTGGTATGGGCCAATGAGTTTCTAGCGGTCCTCCGGCCGCTGTCCGATCTCCAGCCAGTTTGGGTTAGGGCTCCTCTGTTGGTATGGGCCAGTGAGCGTCCGGCGGTCCTCCGGCTGCCGTCTGATCTCGAGCCAGTTTGGGTTAGGGCCCCTCGGTTGGTATGGGTCAGTGAGCGTCCGGCGGTCCCTCGGCCGCTGTCCGATCTCTAGCCAGTTCGGGTTAGGGTCCCTTTGTTGGTATGGGCCAGTGAGCATCCGGCGGTCCCCCGGTCGCTGTCTAATCTCCTCCCAGTTTGGGTTAGGGCGCTTCTGTTTTTATGGGCCAGTGAGCGTCTGGCAGTCCCCCGGCCGCCGTCCGATCTCCAGCCAGTTTGGGTTAGGGCCCCTCGGTTGGTATGGGCCAGTGAGCGTCCAGCGGTCCCTCGGCCACCGTCCAATCTCCAGCTAGTTTGGCAAACCCAGCCAAAAAATCTCCCTTAGCTCCTAGTGGTTGGCTGGTTGGTCTGTCGCAATCGCCTTTTGAAGTCTGTCTGCATCGGCGTCCTCATGCACAGCAGCATTTTCTCCAAAATATTCGGTTTCCTCTGCATTTTCTGGGATATCTCAGGCTTTGAGCGCTGCCCTAAGGACTCTTGGCCTCATCCTCTTCATCCTCGTCCTTATCTTCCGATACTGCTGAGCCTTTTCTTCTTTTATTGTGTCCAGCAGTGTTTTCATTATCATCATATGTTTCACCATCGCTATCGAGTTCTTCATCTGCCTCTTCTATTCTCTGTTTGGTCATCTTGGCTTGCATCTCAGCCATGCTGGTATAAGCATCTATGATCGCCTGATGCTGATCTTTGAGGTGTAAATTTATTACCTCTATTAACCCCTCATTTTCCATATTGGAAAGCTCCAGTTCCTCATTGTCCTCCTGCAGGTCCTCGATTGCATTCTGCAATTCTTCAATTCTCTGCTCGAGACCACCTGCATACCTATGCCACTCACCGTTAAAAAATATGAGTTTTAGGTTCTTATTTTCCAGTGTCTCTATCTGCTTTCTCAGTCGTGTATTTTCCGTCTCCTTCTCAATTGACTTCAGTTCCCCATTCCGCTCCTGCAGGTTCTCGCTTCCATTCTGCAATTTCTCAATTCTCTGCTGGAGAGAAATTGCATGGTTTTGCCACTCGTGGATAATAAATTCTAGTTCCTGGTTCTCATTTCTCAGTCGTGTGTTTTCCGTCTCCTTCTCAGTTGACTGTTTGGTCATCTTGGCTTGCATCTCGTCCATGCTGGTATAAGCATATATGATCGCCTGATGCTGATTTGAGAGGTGGAAATTTAGTACCTCTATTAACCCCTCCTTTTCCATATTGGAAAGCTCCAGTTCCTCATTGTCCTCCTGCAGGTCCTCGATTGCATTCTGCAATTCTTCGATTCTCTGCTCGAGAGCACCTGCATACCTATGCCACTCGCCGTTAAAAAATGTGAGTTTTTGGTTATTATTTTCCAATGTCTCTATCTGCTCTCTCAGTCGTGCATTTTCCGTCTCCTTCATCTCAATTTTTTCTTGAAGCCTCTCTTTCTCTTCCATTAGGCGATCCTTGTCCAAATTCGTCAGAGTTGCCGTATGACGTAATTCCTCTACCAATTCGCCGATCCTCTTCTCCTTTATTTTTCCTTCAGGCTTTTCCTTTTCTTCGGTTGTGTGCCATTCCCTTTCCGACAGTTCCTTCAAAAGGG
>NC_087202.1:29808964-29843964 GCF_015104395.2 Macrobrachium nipponense | reverse complement strand
AACTTTCCAAGCAGTGAAACCTGTAGCAGTTTTTCAAAGCGTGTCATTGTTATATTACAACACGCCCAGTAACTTGGTGCCTACAATAAAAATACATTACGTACAAATACTATTACTGTCACCAAGATAGCCAAAATAAAGAACGTAAAACTTTATTGCTAGACATGTAAAAGCACCAACAGAACAGATGAGAAATGTAAGAACATCAATCACAATAGATGCAAGTGGTACTAGATGATTTAATTTGGGAATACTAAACCTTTTGGTTACTCCAGGAAGACTGTTCTTTCACGTCAAAATGCGAGAAATTCATTGCTGAAAAAAAACTTCCATTAACGCTTTTAGAAGAATATATGAAATTAGACTTAACTGAGCAAGCCTTTGCTTCACTTTAATGAAGAGAATAACTTGACACTTGTCGAAAACACTTTATGCTTATAGTCTTGCCAACCTCTCAAGGATATCATTCATGACACCAGCTCAAGAGCAAAATGACCTCCGTAGATACTTTTAAGAAAAGGGGCTTGTTAATTACATTAGGTTCATAAAATATATTAATTGGAAATACAGTAAAGGAAAAAAGAATAAACATCTGATTCTCATCTAGATAAAAAAAATTGATACGTAAGATAACGGAAGAATTCGCACACATTAGGGAAACTACCTCTCTTCTAACGTTGTGAGCAGTCTGTACCTGAGCATCAGGAAATTTGAATGTTGGTGGCTAATTTGAATGGCATAGGCCTACTGTAACTTTAAAATTTCATTATTTCAAAAACCAAATACCAAAAGGCACCCCTCCAGAGTACAATTTTTCAGAAAAACTAAGTATCACGGCTGTATCTTTTACAGTTATTGCTCTACGAAAGTTAGGTCTCCCTCAGCCACCCACCCATTCCCAACCACATCCTCTGAATGTTAAAAGTCGACATCTGGATATTAGAAACAGCTCAAGAGAATTGGATGAAATTTGGCACGATAAGAGACCTTAGTGGGAAACCGCTAAAGCTAGAGTTTCATCCTGGTCGGTTGAACATTTCCAGAGTTATAAAGTACCAAAGTAGGGGTTTTTGTGCATTACACCTTGTGGCTGGGCTGTTGATATGGGAAGGAGAGATCAGTATCAGAAAATAAAAAGGTAAATTAACAAATAAATAAATACATAAATAGAAACAAATGCAAGTAAATTATACAATACACGAAGCTTTTTTTATACACACTATTCTGTAGTTCATAATTTTCCTTCTCCTTTTAAATAATTGTGTGCTCGTATTCCATCAATTGATATTGATTAAGAACTGACAAAAATATCGAAGAGTTGAAAGGAAAGGTAGGCTGATCTCATTATAAGTAGATAGACTGATTTATTTCTTAAAACAGCGAGGCAACTTCAACTGATAACCGACAGTAATAATAAGTTAAAATGCTTCTAGTTCAGATAAGACGCGTAAAACATCTGTATTTATGACAGACGTAAAAAAAAGCGTAAAAAGAAATTTTCCCCTTCCAAGGTCTTTCTATCCTTTCCAAGCAACAAGGTTCTTCTGGTTCAGTTAGTCTAAATTTTATCCTGGGATTCTCTCCACTTCCCAAAGACCCTAACTTTCTTCTGATACTTTTAGTCCTGGATCACCAGTCTAATTGATAAAATATCCCATCATTCAACAAAAGAGAGAGAGAGAGAGAGAGAGAGAGAGAGAGAGAGAGAGAGAGAGAGAGAGAGAATCCTAACTCTTTATATGAAATTTTAACATACTCGTTTTCTCAGTAGTGGATAGTTTTGATCTTTATTGTGAGAGAAATTTAATATTGTGAAATTAAATCCTCGCAAAATTTAAGGTAATAAATGTGTTTCGGTGACTACTGCAGTCCTTAACTTTAAAATATGTAATACATCGAAATAAAAGATTTAAAACGTACTTTGGCGAGACATATAAGACTGCAATTTGCTAACTGCGATGTTTATCTTATATGAAGCCCTATGAAATAAATTGTAATGGTAAAGGTTGACTGGCGAGAATACTAAGACACAAGAAGAGTTTGAAAATTTTCCATAACTAGATTTATAATCATATCGCTCAACATTATCTTTTTAGGGTGTCAACTCTTATGAAATAAAAATTCATATCGCTCGTGACAAAGATTTGGTAGATTTCAAGGGCGTTAAGTTGTGGTTTAATTTATTTGCTTTTTGCCTTTTATTTTTGTTATTTGCTATTACATTCATACAAGAAAGTTATATATATATTTGGTATAGTCGAGTCTTCGGTGTTCTGGTGTATAAGATAATTCATTTGTGCATTTTCTCTTCAACTGAACATTTTCATTCAGCTGTAGATTTTGCTTATAAGTGGGTTTTACCAAATGTAAGGAAATATCACTGTAACGAGATAATATGTATATCCTAGAAGTGATTCGTCAAATAAAACATGAAATGAAATCTTCAGATCTTCAGTGTAGACTTAATCAAAAGTGATACCGGTCTACTTTTCATTCAAGTCCTGTTCGTTTCATGGATTTACACTAATCCATGAAACGAACATTGTATTTTATTTCTAACTACATATACATATACACTAGCATTTCTTTGTGCAAATGGATGAGAATATTTTGTTGGCTCAAATTACTCACTTCAGTTTTATTCAGATACAATTTTGTATGCAGTTTTATCTTGCATCATTTAGTTTCCCGAGTTCTCGCTCACCGTAATGTAGTTTTGAAATTTTTACATTTCAGTTTACTCCGTCTAAAACTACACTTTTGTCTTTCCCTTTCATTTAACCCTTAGAGAACCGGTCTTCTCTATCACACTGTCTTCTTCCCCTCTTTCACTTTATTCTCTATTAATAATTTCCTCTTTTGTAATCCTTCACCATTCCATGTTCCCTCTTCATAATTTCAGCGAAAATGACAACTTTAGTAGACATTTCATTAGTTAGCAATACTTTCACCTTTTTCCCTCTGCTACCAAGCTTTGAATTTCGCCATCAGCCTCTGGTTTTCTGACCCATTATTTTTATAATTCTTCAATACTCAGCTGGGAAAAACTATTTGAGTACCTGTGCCTTTGGGTTTGCATTAAAACAAGCAAAAAGAATAAAGAGCTTAAAGTAAAAGTTGTATCTTGATAATGGACGTGTAAGGGCTTTAATTCATTAACCACGAAATGTCATTTGTCGGTTGTCTGGTTATATTTCGGTAAAAATCAAGTGCGCAGCAGAAATTAGTGATAAACTGTCTAAATTGTCTACACCCACATGCTTATGTGGGTGTAGACAATTGTAGGTCATTATTTGTATTCAATTTAAAAGAAAAATTAAGACAACTCGAAATTTTCTCGTTACTTCCAGACTGATAGATAGGATCCTTGTTATGATTTCCAGTTACTTTATGAAAAATCTCAAGGTATATTACTGTTCCGGTAGTCCTATGATTTTTTGTAGTGGTAAAAGAACTAGTTATTTTAGTGATAATGTTGGTAAAGCTAGCGAGTATAGAAGATTTTATATCTGCTTATCCGACTTTAGTAATATCTCTCCTTTTTTATCAGAAAATTGAAAACGTTTTAAGATATCTACTTGGGTTGTGGTGCCGTGGCAGAGTGGGTTAGGTCATCAATGGGCTGGTTGAGCAACACTGGGGCTGGTCAGTCGTTGGATGGGTGACCCCTCTCCTTGGCGTTGATTCCTTGGGATAGGGGTGGGGTGCAGCTATGGGTTAAATAGCAAACAACGAAGGATTAAACGACAACGACGTAAATGGAACCTCTGGCAACAAAGGAGCTTCGTCCGGCAGCCAGGTATTCAGCCCAATTGATGGGGAAGACGGTCAGGTACTTGGAGGTCGTCATTCAGCAACTGACCATCACAACGACAGTAACCAACAACCAGAGACTGAAGCTACAGAAGCAAACCAGAAGAGGAAATGGACAAGAAAAGAAAATAAGGAAATATGGAGATGCTACATCAGAAGCAACCCGACAGAGAGAGGATATAGAAGAAGGTTGGTCAACATCATCTGGAATGAGAGGAAAAACACCTCCTAAACCGGAGCAGAGGCTGGCAAACCAAGTAAGAAACATAAAGAAAAAGAACTGGCTCTCACCAGCAGAAAGAGAGGAACTGGAAAGGGAAATGACACGCAGCAATGAATTACAAGAAGACGATACTACAGAATACGACAGGGATGGTGAGCTATCAAACAACCAGGTAGAAAAGATCAGACAATGCAGAGAGAACAAAGATCCCCTCCATGAAAGCCTACAACACCAACACCAAGTCAATGAAATAATGAGAATAATACACACCACCAGCATATGCAGGAGCAGAAAGACTATAGTTATTTCACATGAACTGTACATTTGATGTCTAGGCCAGTCTCTTACGACGCTCCTGATTGGCTGTTGATAAGCCAATCACAGGGCTGGGAACTCTCAGTCTCTCGAGGGAGTTCACATAGGCAGGGTGTATGTTCCACCTCTCCTGAAAGACGTATACCTCAGGAGAAGTGGAACTCTCTTGACATGCAACTATACACCGTAAGCGCCCTACCACGCAAAGCTGACTGTAAATATAGAGTCCACATTTCTTTAGGAGAACCTCCTCTTTCCATTAACTTCTCAAAACACATAAAATATTTTGCTACATTTTCCTCATCAAACTATGGTACCAATATCTGCACTCATACCTAAACCATCAGCTTCATTTTTGTTCTCGCCTGTCTGACTGCTAAGAGTACTTTGCCTTAACTGAGCGATTTCCAACTCATGCTTACGTTTTTTCTCTCTTTCTTCCTGCTGCATTACCAACATTTCTCTCTCTTGCTGCATTTTCATGACTTCTCTCTCTTGCTGTATTTTCATTGCTTCTCTCTCTTGCTGCATTTTCATTGCATCTCTCTCTTGCTGCATTTCTCTCTCAGCTGCTCTTTCATTTCTCTCATACTTTTCTCTTTCTTTCCCTTCGACATACTCACGGAGATCATTCCCTTCTAGACCTAGAAGCTTACCAGACTCAATAAACTCATCCACCATCTCACTCATTCTGGTTCTTTCTATATTCTCCCTGTCTCAATCTGTTACGGTAATGAAATACTTGCTGGCCAGTTTTGCAGCTGTCGAAAATCAGTGCTCGAAGCAACGGCTTCACAAACAGAAACAGCAGAAACTTCAGACGGGTTCTTGACTTCATACTGCAGAAAGAAATGTCTAGTCTCGATACTCGAAGGGCGGGTTCCTCCTCAAAACCACTTGTAGGACGTTTCTTCTCTGAAAGGGGTTGCTCAGTGTTTCCGTTCACACTCTCTCGTGCGTCCTCTTCTCTTCTTATCCTACGTCTCTACCTTCTCTCTCTCTCTGATGATCTGATTTCTCTACTTCCTCAGGGCACACACACACACACACACACACACACACTTATATATATATATATATATGTATATATATATATATATATATATATATATATATATATATATATATATATATATAATATATATATATATATACTAGGCGATTTGGGGGCGGAGCTTAACCACCGAACGTCGTCTCCCGACAGGAACTTTTTAGAAGGATCCAGACGAAAGGTTACATCTAAAATACGCGGATTTCTGCCGACGTGACGGTGCGTGCTGAGTTCCATAACACACCTGGGGATTCTCGAACAATCATGAAAACAGATGCCTCCAACACGTGCGCGAATGCCTCCTTGCTGCAGACCTACTCGAAGAAGATGCATTTTCCTTTCCTTTAGTATATAATTCTTTGCTATAAAGCGATTACCATGACACCCATATGTAGGAAGTGCAATACGAAAAATGAGACCATAAACCACATAGCAAGTGAATGTCCGGCACTTGCACAGAGCCAGTCCAGAAAGAGGCATGATTCAGTGGCAAAAGCCCTCCACTAGAGCTTGTGCAAGAAACACCAGCTATCTTGCAGTAATTAGGAGTGATAGAAAACGATCAGGCAAAGATGCTCTGGGACTACGGTATAAGAACAGATAGGGTGTGATACGTGCACATAGACCAGATGTGACTTTGATTGATAAAATCAAGAAGAAAGTATCACTCATTGATGTCGCAATACCATGGTACACCAGAGTTGAAGAGAAAGAAAGGGAAAAAATGGATAAGTATGAAGACCTGAAAATAGAAATAAGAAGGATATGAGATATGCCAGTGGAAATTGTACCCATAAATAATAGGAACACTAGGCACTATCCCAAGATCCCTGAGAATGAATCTGGAAAAACTAGAGGCTAAAGTAGCTCCAGGACTCATGCCGAAGAGTGTGCTCCTAGAAACAGCGCACATAGTAAGAAAAGTGATGCACTCCTAAGGAGGCAAGATGCAACCCGGAACCCCACACTATGAATACCACCCAGTCGAATTGGAGGACTGTGATAGCCCAAAATAAATAAATAAATAAAATAATGATAATAATTTATTGGGTGGCTGGAAGTCCCCCACAAAAAAGGCGCCCGAGAACTTAATTGACGTATATTAACAGACAATTGGAAACCATTAATGGAGTTTCGTTCTCCGATCTGATTTTTCTTTTATTTTATTGTATAGTGGGCGCTGTAGTGACAGATGATAGAAAAGAATAACACAAGTGGGAGCAGTCGAATAATGTCACTATTCGTCTTCATTGTGGAAACTGAGATACTTTTGCCATGACATGGGCAGTTCTCTAAGTGTATCGTCCGGTCTCCTGTCATTGTTCCATTGCGCCTTCAAAATTGCCGGAGTCATTCCAGTCCAAGTTCAGGCAAAGAATATTAATACGAATTGCTCAACAATATATCTTAAATCCTTTTGGAACTAAAGTAGAATAGTAATAAAACATTCATTTAGACTTAACCTTGGATACAAAGAACCAGTTATCAATCAAATCCGTAATCTAACTGAGGCTTTATCTCTCACTGGACGATTTCAAACCTCATATAATTCAAGGAGTCCTGCAAGGGGATGACGTAACGTTCAAAATCCATCTTTTATTCTACGTTGTTACCTAATGACGTCATCTGAATTTTTCAAGGAACAGTGAGGCCATAATTTATAGAAACTGATTGGCTGTAACAAAATTTTCACATAGGAAATAAATTAGAGACCTGCCAGTTGACAACTGTTCTAGTTCTTCCAGCAGCGAGTAATTTTGTGAAGGATTCAATATTTAGTGGATTAAAGGGAAAAGCTGGTCTCTGAAAACATAACGCCTCTACAATGCTCGCACCATAAAACCTTCGACGTTATTGTCCCCTGTTTATGGAGAAGTAGCTTTATAGCTATCAAAAGTTTATCGTCACTCAGGCAACCATGATTTTTCTCCATTCTTGCGTTTACATTTTTTCTTTATCCTCTCATATTATGAGAGCCAAGCATCTTGTTCTCTGCACATCATGAGTTTCTTTCATGTTAGTGAGTACATCGGCTATGGGAAAAATGGATTCGTACTTCGCTTCCTGGAAAATTTTAGTCATATATTATTATTATTATTATTATTATTATTATTATTTTATTATTATTATTATTATTATTATTATTATTATTATTATTATTATTATTTATTATTATTATTATTTTATTATTTATTATTATTATTATTATTATTATTAGTAACTCACGTTGAAACTCAAAAAGAAATACGGGTGATGATATTGACAAGAGCGTGTAGTAGATCAGAATTGCTGAAGCAATTCTATAATGTTCAGTGTTTATTTTCACTATCATATATCATATATATAGCTGAGAGAGAGAGAGAGAGAGAGAGAGAGAGAGAGAGAGAGAGAGAGAGAGAGAGAGAGAGAGAGAGAGAGAGAGAGAGAGACAGAGAGGACTGGGATTCAAAATACAATTTTCATCTCAATAAGATTATCTAGTCTAGTAATAGCATCACATTTTGCAGAGAGGGAATGATATATCTTTTTTCAAGAATTTATTTGAGCAAATGCAGTTGAAGCGAACTTTGAAATATTAAAAAGAAAGACGCAGAAAAGCCATTTCTCTTAGAGGGGTAACCCATAGGACTAGCAGAGTTTTATGATTGTCACAAAAACAATAAAGATGTGATCGTAAATTCCAGTTCACTGAGAACCCCACAGAGGGAACTTAATATCGTAGTACACTTTTTGAATCAAGGAAAATCTCAGATTTGAATCGAATCTTATTGAGATGCTCCTGATGCCATTTTCTGAAACTATGCTACAGTTCTCATTTGACAAATTATGTGGACTAAATGTCAAAAAAAAAAAAAAAAAATGGCTGACAATTTGTTTGAACATCAGAGGCAAAGGTATAGAAGTAAGGGTCAGGAAAACCTTAGAAACCTTAAAATCTGTATATCATGTTTATAAAAATATTGTTGGTATAATTGAAGGAGTATTTAATGATTCTGAATTACTTACACAATGAAAACCCACAAAATTACTCCATGAAAGTGTAGTAACTATTGTCGAACACTACATATTTTCCTCACTTGTGTTTATGAAGTTATGTAAATACATACCCGTAACTAGGACTGAAATTACAATGTGATTGAAAATGTCATTAACCATCAACCGGAAATATAGCGTATCGTTGTTGGAAATCTAACTACGTTACAAAGTAACGGCCGCTTCGTGAAAATTGTAATGAAATATTAAATGGGGTAAAGAAATTCCAATTTCTGTAGAGATTTTGCAGTCTGTTCGTTTTTCACGGCAGCAACCATATATCCTTTATACATTGCAAACAATATCCACGGATCCCAAAACAAATTGCCTTGTAATTATTGTATTATTTCGCCAGCATTCATTTATTTGAAAAAAATCGAATGTATTATTTTAGGTTTTTATCGTCAGAGGTAAGTTATATCTTTTAACGGAGCTCACAAATGGCGGAAGCTGTAAAACTTACTGGATATTACTAGCCTTATAGGAGGTACTTTTTTTTTCATCTCAGTATCTTCTTATGAGTGGGAATATTTTATACTTAATTTTATTATCTTCTCTGCAAAAAAAAAAAAAAAAAAAAAGGAGTAAAAAAAAAAACCTTTGATGGCATGTTAAAGCAGATTTTTTCAAAAACGTTTTGGATTCATACATTATTCATGTTCATCAAAAATGTCATAAACCATCAACCGGAAATTTGATTTTTCGTTGTTGGAAATTGAGCCACGTTGCAAAGTAACGACCGCTTGGTCAAAATTATAATGAAATATTTAATGGGATAAAGAAATTCCAATTACGCTAAAGATATATGTAATCTGTTCGTTTTTAATAGATTTCAGTATTTTATTATTATTATTATAATTATTTTTCCACCGCAACAACCCTATATCCCTTATACATTACAAACAATTTCCTCGGTTCACTGAAACAAATTGCATTGTAAATATATTATTTCGCCAGCATCAATATATTTGAAGGTATTTATTTATTTTTTCTTTTTAGGTCTTTACCATGAAAGGTAAATTACAATTTTAACAGTGCACCAAATTTTATGTTGATTAATTTTATTATCTTCTCTGAAAAACTTAATTATGGATGTTTTTTTAAATATTATGTATATATGCATTTTTCATCAAATAAGTTTTAGTATTCTATTGCATAATCGATTTTTGACCTTGCTTTCGGGAAACATATACTGTTTTAATAATAACATAGAAAGAAATGCTATAATAGATAAAAAAGAACTCCTTTTTCCCCACGCTTTATTTTAAGTTTCCCATGCATGAGAAATTGTTTAGACCTACAGTAATTTTTAATGTATTTATAGTGTTTAGAAGCGTGACTATATATATATATATATATATATATATATATATATATATATGTGTGTGTATATATATATTATATATATATATATATATATATATATATATATATATATATATGTAGTATGTATGTATCGCAGATATACAAAGAAATCGAAAGAGGTAAGAAATGACCCAATGTAGAAAAAAAAAAGAAATAAGCCAATATTTGCAAATGGGACACCCGTGACTTGCATTGAAAGACTTTCATTTAACGAAGGAACCGAGCAATCAGAGAAATTGATGTCCTGGTGTGTGTCAAGAGGGAACCTCGGAAAATGGGAATATTTGTGCTGCTATTTACGTCAGAGTATGATGATGCAGTGCCATAGAGGTGTACAAGAACTAGTAATGGCAACAGTATTAAAGATATTTACGACTAACAATTTCCTTCCTTGTCAAGATTTCCAGTATTAGAAATTTAATACAAATCTTGATTTAAAAAACCTAACGATAATTCTATACATTCATAAACAGTAATTATTAGTTTTCTGTTTTTCCTTTTTCATTGATTTATTTGTCTATTCAAATACCACGAAAGTTTGGATGAAGTCATATTCATATGTATGTATATGTATATATATATATATAATATATATATATATAGATATATATATATAAATAATGTATATATTATATATATATATATATATATATATATATATATATATATATATATATATATTATATATGTGTGTGTGTGTGTGTGTGTGTGTGTGAGTGTGTGTGTGTGCGTGTGTATGCATGTGATATATATATATATATATATATATATATATATATATATATATATATATATATGAATATATAAATCTAAATCTAAATCTACTAAAAGGAGCCTATAAAAATGCCAAAATATAGAAAGTAGTAAGTGGTATATTTCAAATTAGTTCAAATTCTTTTTACAGGAAATCTGGGGAACAAATTCGTAAGGCTCTTAAGAACAGGTCGCTGGCTACGCCTGTCATGATAGAAATGTCATGATAACTAAAGTAGTGAATATATGAAAGTTAGAATATTGGCTTTCTGTATATGGTAAATTTGCATTCTGTCGTGTCCCTAATTATTAAAACAAGAAAAGGAATTTTGTTGTGTGTTTGCCATGTAACTTTAAATTTGATGCTGGGCACTAATGTATTTAATTTTGAAAGGAATTCCTTGAAATTACCCCACTTATTATCCCAAAATGTTAGAATATCCTCTACATATCTCACCCACAGTATGTTTTGGGGTTTTACTGCATCTGTGTTACTATAGTTTCAAAATATTCCATGCATAGATTGGCTACAACAGGACTTTAAGGGTTACCCAAGTTGCATCCGAATTTTTGTCAATAGAAAGACTCCCCAAATGAAAATACGTTATTAGATACTCACAATTCAACTAACTTTATTATTTTGTCAAAAGCCATAGGGGGCTAATTTTTCCCTAAAAAAATCGTAGAACGTCCTGTACTGGAAAGGAGGCCAGCTAACCATTTAAAAATTTTGTAATTGAAAGCTCTGTCACATGAGATGATGGGTCTAAATAGAAGATTGTCTTTATGAGTTTTGGAAAAGCCATAAAAGTTCAGTGCTCATTTTGTCTTGCCCAATTAGTCTCTTACTTTCCTAAAATATTCTGTGGGGTTGTTTTGAAAGGGATTTTCGTCAATTTTTCGTAAGTCGTTGTGTCACTAAGGAGTTGGTTGCTTTTGTCGAGGTAGAAATCTGTCCATGAATGCGATTTTGCAGTCTTTGTCGGATCTACTTATTACAACATCTAACTGTTTTAGTGAGTGGATGGCTATCATAAATCTATGGGGGACATAGTATTTCTTATTAAGGTCAGTTAAAGCATATCTCTGCACATGAAAAATATTTAGTTGAGATTATCAGTTATTGAAACATAATGACAGATATAAAATCCGGTATTTATTTGAAGATTCCATAATTCCTTCGCTCCTCCTTCGAGGACCCTATTAAAGACATATTTTAAAAATGCCTTTTTAACACATGTCTTCACGACTGTAATTTTTATCCGGTATGAATTCATCAATTGCAACAATTAGAGACACGACAGAATACAAATGTGCCATATACAGAAAACCAACATTCTCACTTTCATACATTCACTACTTTAGTTATCATGGCATTTCTATCAAGATAGGCGTAGCCAGCAACCTATTTTGAAGAGCCTTATGATTTTGTTCCCCAAATTTCCTAGAAAAATAATTTGAACTAATTCGTAAGCAGCTTTCGTCTTTAAGGTATCCTGACCATATAATTGGGAAAGCGATTCATAAAGCAAACGTAATTTTCTACTGACCCCCTCATGACAAGACCAGAGAGACACATGACAATAAAATGAAAATCCCACATCTGGATGGGATTAAGACAGTGACCCAGACCCTTCGAAAATCTAACCTTTTTGGCTTTTCCTACCCAAATACCCTAGCCAAATCCCTGATTAACGTTCAAGAAAAGACAATCCCCGTTCACATAAGAGTATACAAAGTCCCATGCCTGTACTGTGACCAATCTTACATCAGTTTTACAGGAAAATCACTTCTCCAGAGATTTACAACATAAACAGTCAGTTAGGTATGGTCAACAGAGGTCAGCTATTTTTAACCATATCAATAACCATAACCACAGAATAAACTGGAATTTGTCACATGTAATTTACAGCAGCAAATGTCGGTACAAGAGCCAGATGGTAGGGTCGGCCTTGTTTAACTTAAGACAGGTAATGCACATACCAAAAAGGCTCTTGGGATTCAGATGTCATAGATAAAATCTTCCTTCAACCAACGCTTAAGAATATTAAAGAGAAATTATCAGTGAGGGTGAACTAGTCAAAATGGCTTACCTGTGGATGGATCTCATGGTATAAATACAGGCTCTTCCATAACTTCTCCCATTCATTACCTAACTGAAGAGAGACAGCAGTCCCTGAAATATAGTACTTATTTTCTAAATTTTGGCATTTTTATGGGGTCTTTTTATTAGATGGAATTCTGTTGTAACAGAACATTTTGACCATTCATATATACACATACATACATACATACTATTATTCATTCTTAAATGGGTTTAGAACACCTTATGTGTCACAGTATATGCTATAAAACAGAAAGCTATTATTCATTACCGTATGGCAATTTGTGCTATGATGGATATCTCTACAAATGAAAAATATTTAGATTAGATTATCAGCTACTGAAACAAAATGACAGATAGCCTTAAGGTTAGTAAGACCTTTAAAGGCAGCACTAAAGTCAAATTGAGCAAGTCTGGACTGAAATTCATTACCAAGAATGTCTTGGTTATAATTAGTAGGATATTAGAAATGGAATGGAAAGTCTAGGAATATTACGAGAGTTTAACTAATTTGGAAAATTGGTAATTGAAATATAAAAAGCATTTAAATATAATGTAGTGTTCTGGGAGATAGTATTCCAGGTAGCTAGAAAATTCTGGAAAAGGCATTAATATTTTCTTAGCCATAAATCAATACGTTGCCCTAATTTTTTTTTTTTTTATACTTCGATGGCCTTTGAATTCATGATGAAAAGTTGTCCAGGGTGACAGCTGTCGGGATGGGGAGCATCAACAGAATGCTGATCAGCCTTTAAGGTCCTTTGAAGTCTTCAGTAACACTTGATACACATTCCAGGTAAAATAATATCTCACATTTGCTTGTTACCTGAGAACGAATAATGACCTCGTGACCCACATTAGCAACAATAATTCTCTATCGCGTCAAAAACAACGCTTCTTTGGGCCGACCTCGCGTTTAAAGCAAGGTTCGATTTTCAGATTCAGATATTCATTCCGGATGGGGAGAAGACTACAAGGTATTGTATTATCACAAGCAAATTAACTATAAAGGCTAGTGTGTAAAATCATCTAATGAGGAGTCTAAAGCTGATGGTGTATGTCTTAAGCAATTATCTGATGAAAACTAAGCTGTTAACAGGAAGTTATTTAGCTTACAAAATTAGTTGTGTTTAGGGAATTTCCTACGATTAAAAACAGCATCGGTTTTCCCCTTTAATGTTTTATTCCAGCCATTTTGGTACTTTACTTATATAAAGAACACTAGTTTTCGCTTCTTGTTTTGTACAATATTGAGATGCAAAATTAATTTGTATGAGGATTGGAGATCTATCTCTAATTTATGTTGGTCATTTAGACTGTGATGCAATCATGCAAATGCTTAATTGGTATTAACGTTCGCTCTCTACGTACTGTGTTGAAAGTTCATTCCCAAACATAGCATTTCGTTCGTTGGTTTCCTAATTTGGTTACAAAGAAGTTTCACCACAATAGCAAATTTTTTCGTCTCTCTCCTCTACTTTAATATTTTTCATAAAGCAACTATGTTCGTTTTCGTACTATCGACTGAAATAAATTCTCATGTGAAATGAATAATGCCTTCTTTATACTTTGTCTCTTTTCTCTTTTCAAATCTATCATGCACTAAATTTTGCATTTTCTGGTCAATGTAGGTAGCAGTGCTCTCCATCTTTATTTTGGGTATCTGTCATTTCAAGAAGTATTGTTACGTCAACCAAGGTAGGTAAATGGCATCAGTCCACTGGCGTTGCTGTGAGTAAATGAAACGTGATGAAGAGAGGTTTATTCCGTGATAAGAAGGGTAAAAATAAGAGAGCGCTGGTTAATTTTTTGTAACACAGTACACCGTTTTCAGTTTCTGTAGCATGGGGCCTTATACCGAAATTTCCTAAAACCGTATTTTTGGCAGGATGATTCTAATTAAAGTCTGTTCGGAGTGGCGATTTCTTCTTGCGCTATATATGCAATCTTCTCTGTACAACTAATTTTACTTTTCTTTCTTGAATTAGATTTAGATACTGGAGTCATTTCCAGATTTTTAAAATGTTATCTCCGTCCTATTTATAATCCCACGATTTATGCCCCAAGGATCTTTTATGCACATATCTGGTAGTTGATCATTTTCCACCAGATTACCATTTCCTGTTGGTAACAAACAGCGCACCAGCATGTTTACTAAATACTTGTCAATATTCAAGGGATCAAGTTCTAAATGAACCCAACCATGCTTTCATGCATATAATCATATGGCTTTAACAAAGGCGATTCCTCAGTTACGCGCGCCATATGTAGCATATTCAGTTGTTCGGAATTTACTCCATAAAACGCGCATTAGCGAGTGGTCTAAAACGAATGATGCTTTGATGGTACGATCACCGATACCTTTGATGGATACTGCCGGTTCGTAGAACATTAATGGTCGAGATACAAACAAGTTCTTTTCCACTAAATGGCGATTGAACTAAATAACGGAGTGTTAATCTAATAAATAGGCACTGCATTCCGCTTCACTGCTGAGAGATAAGCGTTCTGAAGTCAAGTATCTTTGGCGGCGTAAGGCTATGTTGTATCATTAAAGTAATTGATCCCTAGACGACAGATTTTCGTCAAAAATTGCTCTTGCTAGGCGACAGACATAGCTTATAATTTTTGAGTCTGTCACTTATTGTATTTAAAAGATTAGAGTTCTACCTACCTATTTCATTCAGAGTTAATACACTACATCTAATTCACTTTCTAGCAAAGACATTACCATGATTAATACTCTGCCTTTAACAGGTTCATTCTTTTAAGCTTGAATGAATTTTATTTTTTTATTGACTGGAATTTTTTTTCTATTATTATAGTAGTCTGTTTGGAATATTTGCAAAGGTGGGTGCATGAGTTGGTTTAATTCGTCACAAAAGAAAAGGTGAACCATTCCAAATCGCTGTACAAGGAATAATGCTTTAGCACTGACCGTAGAGACTAAGCATCATAGGTAAAAGGTATTCAGAAAATAAAGAAAAAAAAAGCAAAATTAATCTTTTACCTGGCTTAGGTTGAGCCACTTCACACTAACGAAAACAGGTGAGAAATTTCTATCCCATACGGTGGAAAGGAGACGGGGGGTATGGTGATGGGGAGGGAAGAGAAATGGTTGGGTGTGATGGTGGTGGTGGTGGTTTTTTGGTGGGTGGGTGGGGTGGGGGATGTTATGCATGGGATACGTGTCATATACCAAAGCTGGACACCATCCACTTCTAGGAAGTTGGGGGAAAACTAATTTCCGCATCAACAGTCTGATTCTATCTCCAAGCGGGAAATGGGGATACTGAAACGGATAACTCTGCGTATTGTTGTAAATCTTTTTTTGATTGAAATACTGCGCATATAGTGTGATTGTAGCTTATCCACACACAACAGATGGAGCAGAATATTATTTCAAGAGAATGGAGATAGCTATAAAAACGGAACAGAATATTATTTCAAGAGAATGGTGATAGCTATAAAAACGGAACAGAATATTATTTCAATGGAGGTAGCTATAAAAACGGAACAGAATGTCATTTCAAGGGAATGGAGATAGCTATAAAAACGGAACGGAATATTATTTCAAGGGAATGGAGATCGCTATAAAAACGAAACAGGATATCATTTCAAGAGAATGGAGATAGATATAAAAACGGAACAGAATATTATTTCAATGGAGATAGCTATAAAATCGGAACAGAATATTATTTCAATGGAGGTAGCTATAAAAACGGAACAGAATGTCATTTCAAGAGAATGGAGATAGCTATAAAAAAAAACGGAACAGAATGTCATTTCAAGAGAATGGAGATAGCTATAAAAAACGGAACAGAATGTCATTTCAAGAGAATGAAGATAGCTATAAAAACGGAACGAAATATCATTTCAAGAGAATGGAGATAGCTATAAAAACGGAACAGAATATCTTTTCAAGAGAATGGAGATAGCTATAAAAACGGAACAGAATATATTTTCAAGAGAATGGAGATAGCTATAAAAACGGAACGGAATATCATTTCAAAAGAATGGAGATAGCTATAAAAACGGAACAGAATATCATTTCAAGAGAATGGAGATAGCTATAAAAACGGAACGGAATATCATTTCAAGAGAATGGAGATAGCTATAGAAATGGAACAGAATATAATTTAAAGACAATGGAGATAGCTATAAAAACGGAACGGAATATCATTTAAAGAAAATGGAGATAGCTATAAAAACGGAACAGAATATCATTTGAAGAGAATGGAGGTAGCTATAAAAACTGAACAGAATATCATTTGAAGAGAAAGGAAGTAGCTATAAAAACGGAACAGAATATCATTTGAAGAGAATGTAGGTAGCTATAAAAACGGAACAGAATGTCATTTGAAGAGAATGGAGGTAGCTATAAAAACGGAACAGAATATCATTTGAAGAGAATGGAAGTAGCTATAAAAACGGAACAGAATATCATTTGAAGAGAATGTAGGTAGCTATAAAAACGGAACAGAATATCATTTGAAGAGAATGGCGGTAGCTATAAAAACGGAACAGAATATCATTTGAAGAGAATGGAAGTAGCCATAAAAATGGAACAGAATATCATTTGAAGAGAATGGAAGTCGCTATAAAAACGGAACAGAATATCATTTGAAGAGAATGGAGGTAGCTATAAAAACGGAACAGAATATCATTTGAAGAGAATGGAAGTCGCTATAAAAACGGAACAGATATCATTTGAAGAGGAATGGAGTAGCATTAAAAAACGGAACAGAATATCATTTTAAGAGAATTGAAGTTCGGCTATAACAACGGAAGCTATCTTTGACGAGAATTGGAAAAGGTAGCTAATAAAAACGGAACTGCGAATATCATTGAAGAGAATGGAATTCGCTATTTAAAAACGGAACAGCAATAATCATTGAAGGAGAATGAGTAGCTATAAAACGACAGAATATCATTTGAAGAAAATGGAGGTAGGTATAAAAACGGAAAAGAATATCATTTGAAGAGAATGGAGGTAGCTATAAAAACGGAACAGAATATCATTTGAATAAAATGGAGGTAGCTATAAAAGCGGAACAGAATATCATTTGAAGAGAATGGAGGTAGCTATAGAAATGGAACAGAATATCATTTGAAGAGAATGGAGGTAGCTATAAAAATGGAACAGAATGTAATTTGAAGAAAATGGAGGTAGCTGTAAAAACGGAACAGAATATCATTTGAAGAGAATGGCGGTAGCTATAAAAATGGAACAGAATGTCATTTGAAGAAAATGGAGGTAGCTGTAAAAACGGAACAGAATGTCATCTGAAGAGAATGGAAGTCGCTATAAAAACGGAACAGAATATCATTTGAAGAGAATGGCGGTAGCTATAAAAATGGAACAGAATGTCATTTGAAGAAAATGGAGGTAGCTGTAAAAACGGAACAGAATGTCATCTGAAGAGAATGGAAGTCGCTATAAAAACGGAACAGAATATCATTTGAAGAGAATGGAAGTAGCTATAAAAATGGAACAGAATGTCATTTGAAGAAAATGGAGGTAGCTGTAAAAACGGAACAGAATGTCATCTGAAGAGAATGGAGGTAGCTATAAAAACGGAACAGAATATCATTTGAAGAGAATGGAGGTAGCTATAAAAAGGGAACAGAATATCATTTGAAGAGAATTAAGGTAGTTATAAAAATGGAACAGAATATCATTTGAAGAGAATGGAGGTAGCTATAAAAACGGAACAGACTGCCATTTGAAGAGAATGGAGGTAGCTATAAAAAGGGAACAGAATATCATTTGAAGAGAATGGAGGTAGCTATAAAAACGGAACAGAATTTTATTTCAAGGGAATGGAGATAGCTATAAAAAAGGAACAGAATATCATTTCAAGAGAATGGAGATAGCTATAAAAACGGAACAGAATATTATTTCAAGAGAATGGAGATAGCTCGGAACAGAATAAAATCATTTGGAATAGAATTGAGATAGCTATAAAACGAACAAATATCATTTGAAGCCGATGGAAGTAGCTATAAAAAACGGACCAAAATATCAATTTGAGGATGGAATGGAAGTGTGGCATAAAAACGGAACAAGAATATCAATTTGAAGAGAATGTAAGTTAAAGCTATTTGAAAACAGAACGAATATCATTTGAAAGAATGGCGTAGTCTATAAAAAATCGGAACAAAATAATATCATTTTGAATAGATGGAATGGGTAAGCTTCTAAAAGGGAACAGAATATCTTGAAGAAAAGAATGGAGGTAGCTAATAAAAACGAACAGAATTTTAATTTCAGGGAATGAGATAGCCTATAACGGAACGAATATTATTTCAGAGAATTGGAAGATAGCTATAAAACGGAACGAATATCATTTGAAGAGAATGGAAGCATAGCTATAAAAAACGGAACCGAATCTCATTTGAAAGCAATGGAAGTAGCTTAAAAACTGACGAAAAATTATAATTTTGAAAGTAATGGAAGTTGGTATAAAACGGAACAGAAATACATTTGAAGATAATGGAAGTAGCTATAAAAACAAACAGGAACAGAATATCATTTGAAGAGAATGGCGTACTTTGTAAAAACGGAACAGAATTCAATTTGGAATAGGAATGGAGGTAGCTATAAAAACGGGAACAGAATATCATTTGAAGAGAATGGAGTATCTATAACAAGTGAACAGAATATCATTTGAAGAGAAATGTAGTAGCTATAAAAACGGAACAGAATTTTATTTCAAGGCAATGGAGAATAGGCTATAAAAACGGAACAGAATATTATTTCAAGAGAATGGAGATAGCTTATAAAAAAAAAACGGAACAGAATAGCAGTTGAAGAGAATGGAGATAGCTATAATAACGGAAACAGAATATCATTTAAGCGAATGGAAGTAGCTATATAAAAAGCGGACAAAATATCATTTGAAAAGAATGGAAGTTGGTATAAAAAGGAACAAGAATCTCATTTGAAGAGAATGGAAGTAGCTATAAAAACAGAACAGAATATCAGTTGAAGAGAATGGCGGTAGCTATAAAACGGAACAGAAATCATTTGAAGAGAATGGAGGTAGCTATAAAAAACGGAACAGAATATCATTTGAAGAGAATGGCAGTAGCTATAAAAACGGAACAGAATATCATTTGAAGAGAATGGAGGTTAACTATCAAACGGACAGAATATCATTTAAGAGAAGAATGGAGGTAGCTATAAAGGGAACAGAATATCCAAAAATTTGAAGAGATGGGGTAACTATAAAAACGAACCAAATTTTTATTTCAATCAAGTGAATGGGATAGCTTTTATAAAACGGAACAGAATATTATTTCAAGGAATGGAAGGATAACTAAAAAAAGCGGAAACAGAATTAAAAATCATTTGGAAGAAGAGCAAAATGGAGATAGCTTTATAAAAACGAACAAATATCATTTGAAGCGAATGGAAGTTAGCTTTATAAAAACGGAAACAAAATATCATTTGAAAAGATGGAGTTGGTAAAAAAGAAAATAAATAAAAACGTGACAGAATTTATCATTTTAAGAAGAATGGAAGCAGTAGGCTAATAAAACAGAACAGAATATATTTGAATAGAATTGCGGTAGCTAAATAAAAACGGAAACAGAATATCTTTTAAGAAGAATGGAGGTAGCTGTAAAAACGGAATCAGAATATCATTTGAAGAAGAATGGAATTAGCTATACAAACGGAAACAGAATATCATTTGAAGAGAATGGATGTAACTTATAAAAAACGGAAGCAGAAGATCATTTGAACGAGAATGGAGTAACTATAAAAACTAACAGAATATCTTTGAAGAGAATGGATGTAACTATCAAAAACGGAACAATATCATTTGAAGAGAATGGAATTTGGTATAAAAGGGAACAGCATATCATTTGAAGAGAATGGAAGTAGTATCTAAACAGAACAGATATCATTTGAGAGAATGTGGCCGGTAGCTATAAAAACGGAACATAATCTCATTTTTTGAAGAAAATGGAGGTAGCTATAAAAACTGAACAGAATTCATTATAATAATAGAAATGGAAAAACTATAAAAATGGGACAAATATCATTTGAATAGAATGGGGTAGCTATAAAACGGCACAGAATATCATTTGAAAGGAGAAATGGAGGTTAGATATAAAAACGGAACAGAATATCATTTGAAGAGAATGGAAGTAGCTATAAAAACGGAACAGAATATCAATGAAGAGAATAGCCGGTAGCTATAAAATGGAAAAGAATGTCTTTTAAGAGAATGGAAGTAGCTATAAAACGGAACAGAATATCATTTGAAGGAATGGGAGCTATAAAAAACGGAACAGAATATCCATTTGAAGAGAATGGGAAGTTGCTATAAAACGGAAAAATAATCGTCAGTGAAGAGAATAGAGGTAGCTATAAAATGGAAAAGAATGTCATTTTAAGAGAATGGAAGTAGCTATAAAAACGGAACAGAATATCATTTGAAGAGAATGGAGGTAGCTATAAAAACGGAACAGAATATCATTTGAAGAGAATGGGTAGCTATAAAAAAACGGAACAGGAAATATCTTTGAAGAAGAATGGAAGTAGCTAATAAACACGGAAAGAAATACATTTGAAGAGAATGGGGGTAGCTTATTAAAACGGAACTGAATAAATCATTGGAAGAGAAATGGAAGTTGCTATTTAAAACGGAAAATTTAATGTATTTGAACCGAGAATGGAAGTAGCTATAAAAACGGAAAAGAATGTCATTTGAAGAGAATGGAAGTAGCTATAAAAACGGAACAGAATATCATTTGAAGAGAATGGAGGTAGCTATAAAAACGGACCAGAATATAATTTGAAGAGAATGGGTAGCTATAAAAACGGAACAGAATATCATTTGAAGAGAATGGAAGTAGCTATAAACACGGAACAGAATATCATTTGAAGAGAATGGAGGTAGCTATAAAAACATTTTCGAAAAGAAATCTTTGGAAAAAAGGAGACGGGGATAGCATAGGATTGTTGGTTGGATGGAACAAGAAAAGTACTGAAACGCACACCATTACTTCAACATCTAGAAAACGAGAGACTGCATTCAAACATGAGGTGAGGATTATATAGTTATGTTGAGCTTATAGTGGAAGCGTAAGAAACGTCTAATGGTTAGCAAGTTTTCTGTAAAAATGTCTCATCCTCTTCTCTCGAGTTAGAGTATGAGTTAGGCATCAAACTTAGCAGAATGATTATATGTGCATATATATATATATATATATATATATATATATATATATATATATATATATATGTATATTATATATATATATATATATATATATATATATATATATATATATATATATATATATATATATATATATATATATATATATATATATATATATATATATATATATATATATATATATATATATAGATATATATACATATATATGTGTGTGCATATATATATATATATATATATATATATATATATATATATATATGTATATGTAAATAAATAATTCTTCTCTGCATGATAAAAATTCTTGAAGATATCTTGGAAAACAGGAGAAAGAAATGTGCAAAAAAAAAAAAAAAAAAAAAAAAAAATACCGAGTGTGGAAGAAGACCCCTTCAAGGAAATTCACTGCTTATGCCACATGCACTCTCCAGACGGTCCTTTTGTTTTGTTGTAGTTTTTTTCTCTTTGTGTTAGAACAAATGTATTCCGGCTATAGGTGAAGGTACTGCAACATCAAGGCAAGACGCCTTGCTTTTTCTGGTGTTTTTTTAGAGGGTTACCTCCCCTCACTCCTCCTTTTTACCTTTTCATGTGACACCTTTCATACGAAGTTTTCCTCCCTCAGTGCAGGACGTCTTCCAGTCTCTCATTTTTCTTTTCATCGAATGACAGCATCAACCTTTACTCATTTCCTCACCTTTGATATAATGCTCATTCAACATATTCTTTTCTTCTTTACGTAGTAGTTTTCAATTTTGGATTAATGTCCATTTTTCTTCGTAACGAAAGGAATTGTGTGCATTCCATTTACCTTTCACAAACTTACGGAAAGTTGTCTGGTGATGTTAATGATGATTTGATTGCTAAGAAATTCGCAAAGTTGTGAATAGCTGTTGTGTAATGAAGGTCCACAATTATATATATAATTTGTATCATTTACAAAAGATAATAACAAACAAATATCTGAACTGTGTTCCTCCTCAGTGTTTACGTTAACTTTTTGATTTAACACTGAGGATGTGCATCGTTCAGGCATCCGAAGTTTTCTGTTTAATCTCTTGTAATTAATACAACTTACTTATGTACTCGTGGCTTTTATTATACGACAATCCGATTATAAGATGTGTCTATTAATGTTACTTGGGTTCATTTCGATGTCCGTCTATTACCTTGAGATTTTAGTATTGTCGTTTCTATGTCTAAGCGTTGAAAAAAACAGTAGTCCTGGCCGTGATGGCTTTTGAATTTGCACTTTGTCCCTTGCACAAGTTCCACTTATTCAACTACAGGTTGATGTATCAGTGTGGCTATCATTGTCCTCTCTCTGCAAAATAGATTTTAGAATTGATTTCACTAACATTTCATCTCTCAGCAACTTCTGTGTAGCACATGAAAGCAGAGGTAAATTAAGGATTTTTTTTTTTTACACGTTACAGATTATAGTTTTGGTACTAAGACTGTCTGCTTTTATATGTAACAAGGGGCAAATACTTATATCCATATATAAATATGAAGAGAGAGAGGAGAGAGAGAGAGAGAGAGAGAGAGAGAGAGAGAGAGTTGGGGGGCGGGGAAAGAGGACATTCGCTTTTCGTATTAAAAAAGCATCTCTCCAGAAAGTTATTAAACTACACCAAATAGAAAAAATAGTTTTATTCTCAGAGAGAGAGAGAGAGAGAGAGAGAGGGAGGGAAGGAAAGAGCAGAGAGAAGAGACGAGAGAGAGAGAGAGAGAGAAAAGAAGGAGGAAGAAGAAAGAGGAAATATAGCCAGGTAAAATGGTTGGGTAAAAATGGAACAGAAGAATAATTGTGAGAAAATAAATTTTCCTCTGGAAAGTAATCGTGGAAACCGTTTTCCTGTTCTCTCCCCCACTGATTCCGGCTGGAGGAAAGAATATAGGTCTGAGTGCTGGAGTTAGAATGTGTATGTAGGCATGTGTGTATATACGTACATACATAAGGAGAGAGATTTAGAAGTTTATAAACACGAATTCCTTCACATTTCTTAATGCTTCTGTAGTTACAGTAATGCAGAGAGAATGCATTTATGTCTACATGTACATAAGGAGAAGGCTCTTGACGTATAAATATGAATTCCCAATATTCTTTAATGGTTATGTAGGCAAAGCTAACGAAGAGAGAGAATTGATTCCTAATTTCATGATTCGATCTTAAAGAAACAAAACCAGAGGAGTGACTCTCGCAAGAACGAATATGCGATATCTCCAACTATATTTATCAAGTATACGAGACCAGACAGGAAAGGACCCTTCAGTGGCACTCGTAAAAGTAATAGGATAAAATAAATCTAAAAAGATTTCACTGGGAGAAAATGAGAGGGTGTGATGTAGAAAAACATTTTATATTTCAGCCCATCATAAACATGAGATGATTGCATATATAAGATATATATATATATATATATATATATATATATATATATATATATATATATATATATATATATATATATATATATATTCATTGACCAAAGATAAGTAAAAAATGCGCCGACGTTTCTTCGTCACAATCGAGTTTTCTGTACAGCGTATCGTGTGTTGGCACCTATAGCCGTGCCAGACGCACGACCATGGCTAACCTGAAGTGTAATAAAAACTACTGAGGCTAGATGGCTGGAATTTGGCGCGTTTGATGATTGGAGGGTTGGTGATCAACATAGCAATTTTGAGCTTTCTCGTCTCAGAAGTTTTCAAGATCAGAGGGCGGGCAGAAAAGTGCGGACGGACAGATTAGTAGCCATCTCAGTAGTTTTGTTATACAGAAAACTAAATATGTTTCAAAAAGCAATAAAAATCGCTTTCTTTTCCTGTGGGATGGATTGATTTAATGTCCAGGAAGCTACTTCGTAAAATTCCATTCTGGTCCCATTCAGCACACGTGCAGTAATAAATGGGTAAGACAGGTAATGACACAACTAGAAAAAGGAGTGACCAGATGGGATTGATTAGAAAAATATTCAAATTAAACGTGTAATTTTAGGAAATGTTAATGGAGAGGAGGACAAAAAGATAAAAAAAAAATGAGATAGGAAATTTGATTTCTAGAAGAACTAGTAAGAAGAAAAAAGCCTGCACTAACACTGAAGGAATGGGAAACGAAAAATAAGTTTACGAATGAAGGTGACAATGAAAAGATTATTCCAAGTAAAAGAAGTTGAATCAGTTAGATGAGAGGGATGATCATTTGCAGAAACAAATTGCTCTGATATAACATTTCGTCCCTTCGGAGAATTAATTCCCAAGAATTCTTCCTCCACGTAATTACAAACTGGAAACGTTGCATCATTTTTTCTTGTCTGAGAAGAAACATTTTTATCAGTTGTCTAGAGGTCCCTGATTTTCATTTAGCTCAACACGTTGTCTCGGAACAGGAGAGGAAAGATGTGAACATAGACGAATTCTGTGAGTAATCTTTCGGCATTGAGCCACCATAAAGATATGAAGATTTCCTGCTTATTATTTCTAGCAACTGGTAGAACAGGCTCATTTTTAGCAAATGGTTGAACGGGCCAGAAAATCTTATGCAAAAATATCGTAGGGAATAGTATAAAATATCCTTACAGAGCAGCACAATGTATCTTGGAATATTAACAAAAATATTTTAAATTTCAAGACCTACTCATATACAAAGATTGAAGAAATGAAAACAAAACTGCTAATAGCACAGTGAGACGGACTTAATCGACTGCACTCCAACGGCCTGTAAGTATTTATAAAAATTAATGTAAACAGAAACGTTAAATATCACTTATCTTCTGATATTTTGTTGGTTGGTCTCATTTTGATTATGGAACTCGAATGTAGTTAAATCTTTGTATTGAAAAGAACGACGTAGGCCTATATACATGTTTTTGTCTTTACTGTGCACAAATGTTTGAAAGCACGCACATTTGCATATAATATATAATAATATAATATAGATACTATCTATATATATATATATATATATATATATATATATAATATATATATATATATATATATATGCGCATTCATAAGCGCATATTCAGTTCTTTACGAATATATCGGCAAATCTAGCAATTTATCTGAACCATTTTAGTTTGGATAGTGGGATTATCAGGTAATTCCAATTTGCAAATGATTTTTTCGCTAAAATAGATAGCCAATATTCTCGTCAGTGTCCAAGCAACACAATCTCACCCCAATTCATTGTCTAAAAACATAGTGTTTTATCTAAGAATAATTAATATTCGATTCAAATGAAAGATGGTGGTACATTATTTCTTACAAAAATTAAATAAAATTTTGCAAAACTGATATTTCACAAGTTTCCTCTTCATACAACAATGGCATAATTAAATGCTTTTACTACATTTGGGTGATGAAAAAAGACAGACAACCTGTCACACATGAAGACAGAGAGGAGAACAGAAAAATAAAATAAACTGGGATGTGTGGAGACAAAGAGAGGTAGGGAAGGAAGGATTGCATAATCACAAATGTATCAGTAACGCACTGTCATTGATCAGCTGATGAAGAACAACAAACTGTCATTGATCAGCTGATGATAAACAACAAATTAAGTGCTTCTTAAAAGCCCTAACTTACCGTTTCCCCTTTTGGAGCAAAGAAAAATAATATTCTTTTCGAAACTTGCGGACATCCCAGAGGGTCACGTCGAACTTACCCATCCGGAAGAGGAAGAAAAAATGAAAGCCTCATTAAAATTCATGAGGCTTCGGACGTAAAGGGTATTTGATGACATCCGTTTGGGAAGTCTAATGAGCAGGGAATTCTTGGTGACATCTGGATAACACCGTATTCAAGCAACGATGTGCGTTCCTAAACTCTTTCTGAAGAATATAGAGGTCAGGAATGGCTTTCAGTATTATGAACATTTAACTGTATGAGCGTACAAATTACTCTTTTTCTCTCTCTCTCTTTCTTCTTCTTCTCTCCCATCTCTCTCTCTTCTCTCTCTGCTCTCTCTCTCTCTCTCTCCTCCTCTCTCTCTCTGTCATTTAAACGTATGTAAAGTAAATAACTCAAAATCCTGAATGAAATTATATATATAAGCACACACATATATATATATATATATATTAATATAATATAATATATATATATATATAATATATATATAGATATATATATATATATATATATATATATATGATATGTATTATATTTATACTAATTATATAATATTATATATATTATTATATTGTTATGTGTGTGTGTATGTGTGTGTGTATGTTTGACTTTCTTAGAGATGTTGTTGTAGGTTGCTTGTTCATAGTGTTACTCGTGAAATGATTGATGAACCAGGAAACTAGAAAGTATATTTATTCACTTCGAGCCCCGCCCCTTTCTCACAAAGTGTTATACTATACAGCTCCTGAATTTGAAGTATATTACCCAATTCTGCCAGAAAATTACATTTCATTGACAATGCTTCATAGAACTAAAGAGAAGACGATATTAAGGCTGTATCCTTCAGAGCATTTGTTCTAGTATTGTTAAAATCCAGATATTCCGTCGAGATGTCTGCATCCTCACACAAGGTAGTGGTAGCCCAGAGGCGTCATCGGTTAGTCGCACTCTGTGGGTCTAGAATTCAAGCTCCACTATAAGGCTGTTACATTTTCATTGGCGCGCAACTTACTGTTCCTGTGAGGTGAAGACGGGACTCGAGAGAACTGACAGTTATACTTGCTGAGAGATCAGCAGCCGTTGCATTGGTTCCCCTGGTCTCTCTTGATTGGATTGTTCCGTTGGGCGCTGATCATATGTCCAGTTTCGAGGCATTCACTTGTCCTTTGCCATTACTATCTTTAAACCTTTACTCTAAGATGTTTGTGACATCGATTATTTTCTATAAACAGTAGTTCAACTAGGAGCTTACGCAATGCCTGGCTTCATAGACTAGTGCCAGCTGGTTGTACTTACCAATGCTGACATTCTTCTCAGGTGTCATGTTGTCACATTATATTATCAGTTTCACAGGTGTTTTATTCTTCACTCAGGTGAACATCAGTATTTCTGGTATTTTTGCTTATGTATAAATACATTTACATTTGTAATTTAGTTTTTTTCCTTGATTTTCAAGTATGGTCTCGTTTTAGAAAATAATGATCATTTAGGCGTGTTCAATCTGATTTCTTATTTTGAGTAATGATAATATAAAATATATTTGCAATGAATTTTATAGTTTGGTGGATTACTGAAGCTTAAAAGTTCAGCCTAATGTCTTTTGTTACAATTCCACGTCCAGAAATGTCACAATTATTGATGAATTTTCTGTATCTGTTTAGTGGGAATAATTGGACAGCTGGTGATCCTATTAGCTGTTCATGCAAAACGTCCTTCATTACTTCCTCCTGTCTGATATATTTTAAGCCTTAATTTATCGAATCCTTTTACGTATAAAAATGCATAGATCATTGAAAAATTGCAGCTGCTCTAAAAAAATATATTTCCTTTATTATAAAGAATTACGCTATCCTTTTTTACTTTTACTATTGTCGTTCAAAAAAGAAAAAGTTCTTTTATATGTATTTGGCACACGAAATTGTAGATGAGAATTTTTTAATGCATTACAAAGATAAAGGTTTCTTTGCAATATGATGCCAATTGTTTGCATTAAAAAATTGGGCTGTTTGTACAATTAATCCACTTAAAAATGGGGCCGTTTTGTAGAATTAATCCACGAGACAAGGAGGCCTTAAATGGAGATGTGTCTTGTGGCACCCATAGTTACCCTTACCATATAAAACTTTGGAAACGCTTTCATTCAAAGATCTTGGCTTTATTGTAACGTAGAAGCGCATTTTTTTTTTTACTGGAGTAACAAGCAGATTTGATCAAGGTAGTCTTAGACTGGATTAAGTGTGGAAATGGAAACAATTTTTCATCACGCTCAAGTATATCAGAGGAGGGTCAGAAATAAACAGAGGATTGCATTTTTCGAAGAACAGTTTTTCATAATGACACCATTATTACATTATGTTGTTGCCTATTTCCTTACAAAAATTATGCATTATTGTTTGTGATAAGTTAATAAAGTAAATATTATACTCTTTATTGATACTTGGAGTAATTTCTTTAAAAAACTATCATCTTCCCAACAGGTTAAAAAAATAATAGCTGGAAAAGGTTGAATATCATTTTCCTGGAATCATTGTTATTTGCGCGGCATGCTTTACTTCATTTCTGTGATGGTGAAGCAGTTTTTATTATTCCTCGCTAGACATTGATTGCTTTCGCAGTGACTTTAATTACCTGCTCATTCATTGATTTCAAAGAAACTTCAATAACAACAGGTTTTTTGGTCGCCAATCAATGAATTGATAAACTCCATAACGACCATAATGAGCGTCATCATTATATACCAAAAGGAATTCTGTAAACAGTTTTCTGAATTATTAAAGGAATTAAATGGAGAAAACAGGCTGTGCCTCAAAGGAAGGAAGCTGCATGCGTAGATGATAATTGGTCTGCATTTTAGGGAAACAGGTCTGGAAAGGGAACATTTTGGACAAACAACAACTGGGGACCTTGGTCTAGATTTTCAGTGAGGAAAAATACTCTTGTTTATGAACCCTGGAAGTATGTTGTGGCAAGGTCTCATTAAATGGCTTTGTACAAGACCGTAACAAAGGCAGTCTATTAAGAAAGAAGATGGCCTGGAAAGTCAACGAGGTGAGGAAAACATTTTGGAATTCAAAAGTGAATGCAGTCAACTCTCGAAAAACAGAGGACGTTGGTAGATTTTTGAGCTGAAACGGATCCTTTTTCCGTTATAAAACAAATACCCCTGTAGGGAGTGGCTTCCAAGAAAATAAAGGGCAGTGGTCACGGCAACAGTCACGTTCAAACTCCTGAATCGTGGATGAACACCTTTGTAGAGACTTCCACAATTATAGCCGCCTCCCGCACATGACAGAATTCGCCAAGTGTTTCGAGCAGGCTCCATGCACTGTGTCATTCATCTCTTATCTTGGTTGCACGCACTTTTCCTGGAAGCTGAAGCCTTCCTTTCCTCTGACTCCATCAGGCCACCCATTTTTATGCTATTCTCTCCACCTTCCTCACAACAATGATACATTCATCCCACACGACCGAACCATCTCAAACCACTCTGAGGCATCCTTTCAGCTACGCTAACCCTTTTAGTACCAGTCTAACGTATCTCCACTTTTAACTCCATGAACGTGTTGTCTCTGCCTGTTCCTCCCTCCCATCATTTGCATTCAACATCCAAATTTCACATACATCAAGGAAATTTGGTTCAGTAGTCCCCTCATATGTTCCAGTGTAGGCTTCCGTATACATCCAGATTTCTTTCCACTTTCATGAAAACATCTTCCTATCTTGCTTCACCTACTCAGCGACTCATTTCTTCTTACCCTGCCATCATACAATATATTTATTTCCAGATAGTTATGAGGGTCTACTGCTTCCATTCTCTCATCATCCATGAGAAAATTCACAGTTCCAGCTTCCTGGTTCGTAGTTTAGGCTCATCTTTCTCCTCTTGCAAACAGTATGAAGCCGTTTGACTTCTTAAAATTTTTAGTCATTATCCACAATCGTCACTGGCATTTATTTATGTTTCCATTTCCTTTACTTCTGGAATCATTCCATCATAAAAATATTAAACATCTATGGAGACGTAAGACATCTTTGTTTCATCTTCATTTTAAGCCTAGCTAGTCACTCTTCCATGTAAAATATTCAAACACCTGTTTCACCACCATCATATGAACTATTTTTCCCCAGCATTTCACTTCCTATACAATACATCTTAAACTCCCTCCAGATTGTCTTTATCAGTTCCATCATAACCCTCCTCTCGGTCCATGTAAGCCACCTAAAACGTTTGATAAATACTTGATCCACACACCATCCTTGTCTAAACTTACAATGTTCTTCCCCTGATGAAGCCTTCTGTCATCTGCCTTATCTTCTCAATCAAAATCCTCCCGTACACCTTCCCTGGTATTCATAGCAAGAAGGAAAAGGAAAAGAAAAATAAATGCTTAAATGATGACCAGTAAACAATAGAAGAATAACTGGCGATCATTTATTGAGAAGTTTGTGACAGCATAAGTACTATTTCTCAGAAAGTAGCAATAATACTTGCTAAAAAAATTGAAGGAGAAACGAATGATCACAAGATAGGAATGTGATGATAATGTCTAAGGAATCATTAGATAAATATTTCGGCACTGAAAGACGGAAAATGATTTAGGAAATGCATAAAAGTTTTGTAAAGAATGTTACTAAAGTAAAATCTTTTTTGGAGAAAAAAATGAACAGAGCCTTGTCAGATTGACTTATAAAATAACAATGACCTTACAGTAAAAGTTATTTAGGAGTTGAGTATGAACAAGCTATTTGGAAAGTTGGTGTCATAATTTTCTCAGTCGACTAGATATCGTAATGATTTTCGGGAAGAGAAAAAAACGTGTAATCGTGTCATTGATTTAAAAATGGCAGTATCATCGCATAATCAGTGGTCAGCTTCAAAGGTTATTGAATAATAAAAATGGAATGGTCATAGACTAACAAGTAAGTAAAAAAGTGCGATGATTTTGAAAGGTAACGAGTTAGTTTGATGATGTTAAGGAAGTAGGTGAAGGAGTTATTTGAAAACTGTTGGACGCTGATACAAAAGAAAGGATAAATGAATAATTATAAAAAATCAGGTAGTCGTGAAGGGTTGTATCTTCAGATGTCAGTAAGACGAGGCAGATGTTAGGGCAATGTACTGGAGTCGTGAAAGGGAAAAGGAAAAAAGATTTCCTGAGTCAGTCTGGCCTCAAAAAGATATATAGTCTCCAAAAGTTGGGGATGGTAATTACCTAGGGATGGAGGGGATGGGGGAAATCGTGACATGGTTTGAAAGTTCGAAGAGGGAATGATTTTGCAGGCACGTGAGGGGAAGCAGAGTAGAGAAATGAAGGTATGACAATTTGCTGTTAGGAAGTAGAAGGTGAATGATTATTTCGTGAAATTCTCAGGAAAAAAACTAGTAAATAAACTGAATAAGTTCGGTACGAAAGATAAATATTTGCTTGCAAAACACAATGCAAGGTATAAAGCATAGAAGAGTTAAATTCAGTTTTTCTGATGTAGGTATGAGGAAGACGAGAGAAGATAAGAGGAATGAGTGAATTCGGGAGATGTTTGTGGTAATCAGTGAGATGAAACTTTGTATAATGATTCGGGGTGGCCACGACTCCTAGAACTTGTGGGTCAAAGCAATTATTGCGGCCAAACGGGAGATGAAAATTAAAGTTCGAGTACAATTAATGTCAGTTGTCTAGGGAACGATGAAAAGATTGATGGTGTTTTCAGAAACACCCATGGGAAAGATGATCGGGAGGATTTGTCATGTCAACATTTATTTAGAAATAAGTGAAAAATCATCAATCACTCTCTCACAGTCACCAGCATTAATCTTATTTTTCAGAATTGCGGAACATTGGAAGAAAAAGCAAATGCAAGGAATAAAAAAAATTACGTTGCTGACCTCTTTTAGAGCTTCTGCTTTAGGCATTAAATCCCATGGGCGTGTCATGTCCCCTTGAGTAGTATGTTTCTCTCGGGCTCTGATTATCAAAGGCGTTTGTTTGTTATTTCTATTAACATGATAAAGAAAACAGTGTAATTGTTTTGCTACAAACCATCTTACTTTTTAAAGCTAGATGTAGAATTTAAAAAGAAATAACTCTGCCGTAAATACTAAAGCAAAGAAAGGCGGCTGTTACCTGACCTTATGTTACGGGATAAAAATGTAAATATTTTTATGCGAGGAAAGCCAGACTCAAATGTACCGCAAAGTAAGTATTTGGACTTGAAATGTATAGCTAACAACAAAAGCAAGCAACAGAGCTAGAATTATTGATGGCATTATAAGCAGTATATATAAGTATCTTCCGGCTTACTCTATTGAAGTTATAATGTAAATACAGATATTGCAGATTTAGGAAATTATTTCTAGCGCCCTCTTTCCAATTTCACATTACCAAAAGGCACAGCAACATTGAAAGGGAGGAAGAACACATTATTAAAAATAACCATAATGCCAATAACACAAGACCCATCTAAATTCGTTAATATGTAAAGAAAACGCTTGGAAGCATTTTGCTATAAATGAAAATATATAATCGAAAATAAAGATCATTGTCGTGTAATCGTGATACTCTGAAGGATATTTACTTCTCCCTTGTTCTTGCTGTATTCATTATAATGTCAATTTCATCTTGTTTCAGTGGACCCAAAGATAATGACGCTTGTTGAAACTTGCATCATACAGATTTTCTACTTGTGTTTCGGGTGAACAATTTTTATCAAGGAATCGTTTCCTTAAGAAAGGAAGAATTCTAAATGGAATTCATATTAGAATGGTGCATTGTTTTAGCATTCGCAGACTTTTATAACAGAATAGGAAAACGTCGGAGACTGAAACTAAACTGAATAAAAACAGTAAAGGTTTTCTAATATTAAAGTCATAGCGTTTTGCAAATGTTTGCAATTTGGGCCATTTCTGTAACATTATGACATTTGTAGCTTGTCAAACACCCCACACACGATGGCCCATTTACCCTTATCTTGCACGACCCTTATCTTGCACGCATTCTCGTCTTCGAAGGTCAGGGCCTGACCTCCCAACACCAATAACCTTCGAAACTTCGCTCTGTCAACGTCAGGAGACACGGTTTGGAGTCGAAGCCATCTAGGTGTTCAACTATTAGTCGTCGACACGCGAGGTTGACTGGAAGATGGACGTGGCAACACTGTCAGCATTATTTTTTTGTAATAATATTCCTCCATTAAATAATGTTTTGACGTAGAATGGCTTTATTCTATAAAATCGAAAATTGAAAACCAACAAATGAGGTTCATTGGCATAATTCTTCTTTGAATTTGAATGCTTCCTTTACTTCGTTTGTTGAGTGGACCCCTCCATGACGATGGTACCTTCCTGAGCAATGACTAAGGTTAACAGCAATACTAAACGAGCGCCTCAGCGGCGTGGATGGTATGGTATTAGCGTCCCACCTCGGTGGTCGCTGGTTCGATTCTCGGCCATTCCATTGAGGAATGAGAGATGTGTATTTCTGGTGATAGAAGTTCACTCTCGACGTGGTTCGGAAGTCACGTAAAGCCGTTGGTCCCGTTGCTGAATAACCACTACTTCCATGCAACGTAAAAGCACCATACAAACAAAGCAGTACTAAATGGAAGCGTTTGAAATATATTCTTCTACACATTATGCTGATACCAGTTTCGGAATTCTAGATTCTTCACTGAATTTTTTATTTGCTGTATGGTTAATCCTGATGTTCTGGAGATTTTAAGGTTCTTTAAAAGTTTCTTTTGCTGAATGATTATTCAATCATGTTCTCGAAATAGAGGTTCCGTACTAATTTTTTAAACGGAATTATGAAGGTTCCTTACTCATAGTTGTTTTTTTGTGCGATTCTAAAGGTTACTTACTCATTTTTTTCCTCAATTCTGAAAGGTCCTTACTCATATTTTTTTTCTTAATTCTAAAGGTGCTTTACGCATTTTCTCACGTAATTTTGAAGGTTCCTTACTAATTTTTTTTCTCGTAAACTTTTTGAAGGTTTCTTTCACATTTCTCTCGTGATTCTGAAGGTTCCTTATAACATTTTTATCGCAATTCTGAAGGCTACTTACACAATATTTATCGCGATTCTGAAGGTTCTTTTCACATTTTTTATCGCAATTCTGAAGGGTCCTTTCACATTATTATCGCCATTATGAAGGTTCATTAAACAATTTTTATTGCAATTATGAAGTTCCGTACACAATTTTATCGCAATTGCGAAGGTTCCTCTCACATTTTTATCGCAATTTTGAAGGTTCGTTACACATTTTTTTTATTGCAATTCTGAAAGTTCCTTACACAATTTTCTTTGGATCTCTGATTTTTTAAAGATCATTCCAGATATCGTTCTCGAAATTCTCTATTACTTTCTTTTAAATCCATAACGACAGATTTCCAAGTTAAATATTAAAAGTAAAAGAATAAAACTACCGAATGTATGCCATTAAAATTTCTTTGACCAACTTTAACATTACGGTCCCTATAACAATTCACTGAGTAATGATCACTTGCATCCCAATATTGGC
>NC_087202.1:29798964-29806464 GCF_015104395.2 Macrobrachium nipponense | reverse complement strand
ATATATGCTTAAAAAATCACAGTAGATGCACGTGACTTCATAAATAAGCGAATACCACGGGAAATGATAGACAGGAATCCAACAAGCGCTTTCGTCTTTATTCAGACATCGTCAAGGAGCTACTAAAGTACAATCGGAGAGGAAGGCTTCAGGTACAAACAAGATCAGGAATACCAGATGGTTAATTATCAAAAGGGTAAAAATTAAAAGGGATAATCCAGGATTATCGGATATCACACGGTCACAAACTTAAACAGATTCTGACCCTAACCGAAATTACAAAGTATCTTTACAGTCCAAAACATGTAAAAACTGAATATATTAATTTTGTTGCTTATATTTATCTACAACTTTTTTTCATTATGAAAGCATCAAGTTTAAAAAATAAACAAGTACTTAAATTTAGAACATTTCTATTATTTGACTTGATAAAACAAGATTCAATGATATTCCTTTTAACTGTGTCATTACATGGGACTAAGGCTCTTGCTTGACTCCAGTTAATAGGATGGTCTAAATCTCTCATATGTACAAATAATGATTCGATCATTTGCCCAGTTCTCACAGAATATTGATGTTGCTTCAGACGCTGTGAAAGAGATTTGCCAGTCTGTCCGTAATAGATTTTATCACACTTTTTGCAAGGAATTTCATATATGCAGCCTGGAAGATCTTTAGGAGAATTTTGATTACTAAACTCTTGACATTAATATTACTGAAAACAACATTTATGTTAAAAAGCTTTAAAATTCTAGGAATATCTAAAAACCTTTCATCATAAGGTAATTTTAGAATGTTATGCTTACTAAATTCAAGTTTGTCATTAGTTGAATAAAATGTTTTTCTAGCTCTTTTCCATGCCACATCTACAAAAGTCCTTGGGTATTTAAGTTTCAATGCAATTTCAGCGTCAATAAACTGCGGGCTACAGACACGTAAAGCCCTTAGGAACATCCCAGAAAAAACAGAGAATTTAACATTTTGATGGTGATTGGAGTAGTAATGAACAAAAGAGGCAATATTAGTTGATTTTCGAAAGACTGAAAAGGTGAAATTTCTATCATTTCTATGGACAGTTACATCAAGAAAATTCAAATTACAATTTCTTTCTTCCTCTACAGTAAATTTTATAGAAGGGACTAAATTATTGAGATTATTAAGGAATTCCTGGAGGTTTTCGTGAACTGGCCAAATACAGAATATATCATCCACGTATCTAAACCAAATAACTTTTTGGGGCAAGATTCTTGGTAAGAGTTTTGTCTCAAAAAATTCCATGTAAATATTGCTAAGGACAGGAGATAAGGGATTACCCATGGCCATGCCAAACTTTTGTACAAAAAATTCCCCATTGAAACAAAATTTACTATCTTTGATACATAACCTTATGAGACTAATGAGATTTTCTAACACTTAATTAATGTCATGACGCTCTAATCCTCTTCCAAATATTCAAGTAAGTCATCTACAGGCACTTTTGTAAATAAAGAGACAACATCAAAACTAACCATATTAAAATCATAATTCAAATTTAAACTATTCAATTTGTTTATAAAATCAACATTGTTTTTAACATTCGTGTTAGAAATATTTCCTACCAAAGGAGTAAGAATTTTTACAAGCCATTTAGATAAATTATACGAAACTGAGCCCACTGAACTAATGATTGGTCTGATAGGGTTATTGATTTTATGTGTCTTGACTAAACCATACATGTAAGGTAGGGAGGCGCATTGCGGTGTAAACTGTTTAATTAAATGGTCCAAGCCTTCAAAAATGGATTTAATTTGTTTATTAAAATGGGAGTTAACTGTCTGTGTAGGGTCAGACCTCAGTTTCGTATAAGTATCAGTGTCATTTAGCAATGTCATTATTTTACTTATATAGTCACTTTTATTCATAATTACCACTGCATTAGATTTATCTGCTTTTGTCACCTTCACTGTTTCGTCTTCTTTAATTTTCTTAAAAGCCTGGAGAAATCTCACGGGTACATTAGGGGGAGAAGGTTTACTCATAGCACCATACACAATACCTTTACAAATATTGATATCATCAGGGCATAGGTTTGATTCAATTTTTCTAAAAAATAACAAAAGGATTTTGAGATGTCGACAGAGTCCAGGTTTACCATTAAATACACCAAAAAGCTTAAACCCCATATCCCAAAGCCGCTGTCGTAGCACTATCCACTGGTTTGTCAGATAAATTAATCATGAAGTCCACGTTGGCATGCTTAGTCCAGTCGCTTTCAGCAATAAGATTTTTCAGCTTGACTTGGAGCTTCCTTTCAAGACGGTTGCAGCACTTTCTCAATTTTCCGTAGCAATAATCCAGCATCCGATTCTTCCAATCGACAGGAACCGTCTGATTAAAGCTATACCGTCTGCTTCTAAGTGTACGGAACGCATCATCTACTTCCACTTTTGTGATGTCGATGTGTTTCTGAAGTATGATGCGTTGGTGTATTTAATGGTAACCTGGACTGTGTCGACATCTCAAAATCCTTTTGTTATTTAGAAAAATTGAATCAAAACCTATGCCCTGATGATATCAATATTTGTAAAGGTATTGTGTATGGTGCTATGAGTAAACCTTCTCCCCCTAATGTACCCGTGAGATTTCTCCAGGCTTTTAAGAAAATTAAAGAAGACGAAACAGTGAAGGTGACAAAAGCAGATAAATCTAATGCAGTGGTAATTATGAATAAAAGTGACTATATAAGTAAAATAATGACATTGCTAAATGACACTGATACTTATACGAAACTGAGGTCTGACCCTACACAGACAGTTAACTCCCATTTTAATAAACAAATTAAATCCATTTTGAAGGGCTTGGACCATTTAATTAAACAGTTTACACCGCAATGCGCCTCCCTACCTTACATGTATGGTTTAGTCAAGACACATAAAATCAATACCCTATCAGACCAATCATTAGTTCAGTGGGCTCAGTTTCGTATAATTTATCTAAATGGCTTGTAAAAATTCTTACTCCTTTGGTAGGAAATATTTCTAACACGAATGTTAAAAACAATGTTGATTTTATAAACAAATTGAGTAGTTTAAATTTGAATTATGATTTTAATATGGTTAGTTTTGATGTTGTCTCTTTATTTACAAAAGTGCCTGTAGATGACTTACTTGAATATTTGGAAGAGGAATTAGAGCGTCATGACATTCCCTTAAGTGTAGAAAATCTCATTAGTCTCATAAGGTTATGTATCAAAGATAGTAAATTTTGTTTCAATGGGGAATTTTTTGTACAAAAGTTTGGCATGGCCATGGTAATCCCTTATCTCCTGTCCTTAGCAATATTTACATGGAATTTTTTGAGACTAAACTCTTACCAAGAAATCTTGCCCCAAAAAGTTATTTGGTTTAGATACGTGGATGATATATTCTGTATTTGGCAAGTCACGAAAAACCTCCAGGGAATTCCTTAATAATCTCAATAATTTAGTCCCTTCTCTATAAAATTTACTGTAATAGGAAGAAAAATAAATTGTAATTTGAATTTTCTTGATGTAACTGTCCATAGAAATGATAGAAATTTCACCTTTTCAGTCTTTCGAAAATCAACTAATATTGCCTCTTTTGTTCATTACTACTCCAATCACCATCAAAATGTTAAATTCTCTGTTTTTTCTGGAATGTTCCTAAGGGCTTTACGTGTCTGTAGCCCGCAGTTTATTGACGCTGAAATTAAAAACTATTTATGATATTGCATTGAAACTTACATACCCAAGGACTTTTGTAGATGTGGCATGGAAAAGAGCTAGAAAAACATTTTATTCAACTAATGACAAACTTGAATTTAGTAAGCATAACATTCTAAAATTACCTTATGATGAAAGGTTTTTAGATATTCCTAGAATTTTAAAGCTTTTTAACATAAATGTTGTTTTCAGTAATATAATGTCAAGAGTTTAGTAATCAAAATTCTCCTAAAGATCTTCCAGGCTGCATATATGAAATTCCTTGCAAAAAAGTGTGATAAAATCTATTACGACAGACTGGCAAATCTCTTTCACAGCGTCTTAAGCAACATCAATATTCTGTGAGAACTGGGCAAATATCGAATGCATTATTTGTACATATGAGAGATTTAGACCATCCTATTAACTGGAGTCAAGCAAGAGCCTTAGTCCCATGTAATGACACAGTTAAAAGGAATATCATTGAATCTTGTTTTATCAAGTCAAATAATAGAAATGTTCTAAATTTAAGTCTTGGTTTATTTAAACTTGATGCTTTCATAATGAAAAAAGTTGTAGATAAATATAAGCAACAAAATTAATATATTCAGTTTTTACATGTTTTGGACTGTAAAGATACTTTGTAATTTCGGTTAGGGTCAGAATCTGTTTAAGTTTGTGACCGTGTGATATCCGATTAATCCTGGATTATCCCTTTTAATTTTTACCCTTTTGATAATTAACCATCTGGTATTCCTGATCTTGTTTGTACCTGAGGCCTTCCTCTCCGATTGTACTTTAGTAGCTCCTTGACGATGTCTGAATAAAGACGAAAGCGCTTGGATTCCTGTCTATCATTTCCCGTGGTATTCGCTTATATATATATATATATATATATATATATATATATATATATATATATATATATATATATATATATAGTTATATTATATTGTAATCATCATCATCATCCGACTAACTGGATAATCAAATTACCATGTCACTATAGTTACAAGCAATGGCAATGGGCAATATAATAATTGACCCATTACGTAATTCTGATTAAAACGTAAATCACTTTGATAATGACCGAGTCTGTAATCAAACTCCTCTCTCTCTCTCTCTCTCTCTCTCTCTCTCTCTCTCTCTCTCTCTCTCTCTCGTCTGCGAAGTCCCGACCTGGAATAGGGTTGACAGGAGGAGAGGCGATGAATCTGGTGACCACCTGTTGCTGTCTCGCATATCGATGTCATATTGTGTCCGACACGACTCGGACATTCATTCACACACAGACGCATAATCTTCATATCAATTTCGCTCTTGGGTGATCAGGGCTCACTGCCCCCTTGAATAATGGCTTCCTGGATCCCGCACGTGTGCCCAGTCTCTACTTACGTGTTCGGTCTGAACTTCCCTTGCCGGGTAAATGTTTTAAGTAACTTGTGAAATATTATGTTTGCTGCATACGTTCGAGTTGAAAGGTTTAAGCTATGCCTATTTGTATTCGAATCTGTATTGCATATTGCGCAGTGGTGTATATGTAGTGTTGTTAAATGTGTTTGCGTCTATTACCTGTTAATTTTCATTGGTGTCCTAAATGATTATTTATTATGATTTGTTTACCGTAGTTGGCGATGTTTATTTAGCGGAATGGAAAAATTAATGACCGCAATGTAAATTTATTGCTTGTGATGCCTTTGTTTCTTTGTCGAGTAAAATTTTGATATTCTTCGCCTTGTGATAATTGGCTTTTTTTGCGGTTTCTTCATTTTCTTGTCTCATTTATGTTCCCCTGATTTGTTAAATATAGCTAAGTTAACGTTTCGAAGTTGCAATTATTGAAATTGTTAAATGTTTTATACAATTCAAGAAACGTGATAGTAAGCATAACTCATAACAGGAAAGACTAGCACCTATACTCTGTTTTTTTCCATCTGTCCATCAGCCTGTGGTGTTTTTGTATGGTAACACTGCGTCCCGGGCTTTAATTAGTTACGCTATGTGTAAGTTTTAGGTAAATAAAAGGATATCTGGGTGTACATTTGCAACTGAAAAGTGTTTTAATAATTTACTGTATGCGAATTACACCGTTAATACTCGAAATAGGATATTGTTATTATTGTTGAATGTCAACTGAATGTAACTATCTAAAGCCCGGGACGCAGTGTTACCATACGCAAACACCACAGGCGGATGGACAGATGGAAAAAAACAGAGTATAGATGATTTTAATCGTATTTGATGGGACAGGGTCCTGTCAGCAACAGCTTTCGTTACGAAAGCTGTGGACTCGGAGCTCCTCTGTCGGTCGTTATTCAAACTCTGTGGTATATTGAATCAAATTATTCCCTTGTTAAAATGCTAATACGTTATGGAGTCAGTAGCTATAAATATTACGTTTTTAACAAACCCCTCGGATCTTTCCCAGATGGTGGCCCACAAGTGTTTTAACCCGGTATGTATTATATACCTTTGCGGCGTGTTTAGTAGAAGGCCGTTGGGAATTACTGTAAAAGAAACCAACAGAAGACAGTAAATATCATGAAGATAATGATTCCCAAGAAATATTAGTCCTAGATAGATAACGACCCCCGAACTTTGTTGGGGGTCAAACTCTAGGAAAAATCCAACCCCTTGAGCAGTGGTATGTCATTACGGGAAATTAGAAAGTGATTGTTTCTCTAGGAATTTCCTAATGAAGATATCGAAGATTCATCACCCCTTCAGTGTGGAAGTGAAGTGAAGTGGGTAGCGTTATTACTCTAGTAATTACAGAGATTTGACGGGTGGAGCTGTGTAAAGAATCATTAGAATTGAACCCTAAGTGTAAATTCAAACCTACTAAAAGCATTATGACCATTTCCTCCCAGCAACCTTTTCGTGATCAGTGTTGTTGTTGTTATTGTTTTTTTTTTTTTTTTTTTTTTTTTGCATGAACTAATTTTTAGACAATTTTTCATATTTATATAGCGTTGAAATTAACCGTTCAGAAGTTTTCTAGAATTGACGTCTTTAAAAATCCTCACCCATTGAGTTTTAGTACAAGAATCAAGATATATAAATAGATAGATAAATGACGAATAGGAAAAAATTAGGAACGTTTCTCCTTAACCCGCAACTCTCTCTCTCTCTCTCTCTCTCTCTCTCTCTCTCTCTCTCTCTCTCTCTCTCTCTCTCCATCGCTTTCGTGCAAATTCACCCGCTTAGCCGCCCAGGGAAAGCATAATATCTCATTTCACGCAATGCGCGAGATTTATGGTCTCAAGCAACGAAAAGATCCCGTCTGTCTCGTCGAACGCACACATCACTCCGACAGTTTCCGTATTTGCTCAGCACGACAAATGTCCCTAAGTCTCATAAATCTTCGGACGTGTGTCCAAGATGGTGAAGATTTTTAGTCAGTTACTTAAAGCACCCGGATGATATATGCTTTCATACGCGTGCTCATGCGTAGACTTGCTTTTAGAACAATGTAACGATCATTGCGTCTTATGCATTAAGATTTTCTATTGTAAGAGATTCAAGATATTAGGTAAACAAATTGTGCTTAAAAATTAATTTGAAATTTCGAATAAGTTTGATAAACATGCTATGTAATTATTTTTGGAAATCATTCATCTGAAAAAAATATTGATTAATAGGTCCCTTTTGTTACGTTTGGGTTAAATATTAATAAAAAAAAAAAGGCAAGGAAATGGAGCGTAATCAAAACTATTGTTCTTAAAAAAAATAAATAGAAATAAAAAAAATAAATAGATAAATTAATGAGTTTTTTTCATCGTATATTTTAAAACTTACTT
>NC_087202.1:29778964-29793964 GCF_015104395.2 Macrobrachium nipponense | reverse complement strand
AAAGACTTTCTTGCTACATAAAGCTAATCATTAAAACTTAGATTATGATGTAGTCAGTTCATAGGTGATTAACCAAGTGAAGGACTGCGAGAAAAAGTTATAATTAAAAAGCCTATCAATCCAGTCGCCTATTGCACATCATCAACCCTCCTCCTCCTCCTCCTCCTACTCCTCCTCCTCCTCCCACAATATCCCTGACTACTCAGACATCGTGTATGCCATCTTGGCCGAGAATGGCTTACCGTAAAATAGTTTTTTTAAAAATTCACCTCACCGACAAACAAAGCCTTAAAATGTGTAAGTTTATAGAACATTTTCTGCTTAGAATGACTTTTTCATTTCACAAATTATTTGCATAAACTCGTGTTACACCCTGTGAAGATGGTACTACTATGTGAACACTTCAGTGATATTCCAACTTAACGATAAATATGTGGTCTTAGGGATGTCAGACTACGTCATGCAGACCAGCCTAACTAACAATCGAACCGTCATTTACATGCTAAAACTCTGCCAGAAGTTATCAAGGTAATGCCCCTTCAAGAAATGATACCCCAGTCCTTATTTGCTCTTCTTGGGTTCTTAGAAACTTAGCTGGTATGTCCCCATTTAAAATTAATCTCTCACCTTTTCACATACTGCATAATTATATGCAAAAATATTACAACGAATTTACATTGTCATGGAACGTACATCATACATGCATACACTCACACACATGTATGTGTATATATGTGAGAGGGAAACCAATTAACTCTAACATATCTCTTTATTTTCGACATTTCGTAGTAATTTCTCTATTAGAGGTCTACTCATTAAGTGAATAAATTGCTCAAAACTATCATACCGAAACGTCGGAAATAAAGAACTATGTTGGAGTTAATTAGTTTCCATGGTCAACCCTCACTGATGCGTCTTGCTGGTCGTCGCGTACCCCTGCTTTTCATCCATATATATATATATATATATATATATATATATATATATATATATATATATCTATATATATATATATAGTATATAAATATATATATATATATATATATATATATATATATATATATATATATATATATATATATATATATATATATATATATATATATTATATATATATATATATATATATATATATATATGTATGTATGTACATCGAGCTACAAATGTCCTTTTGATATCTAGTACGCTCTACCTTGGAATGAATATATTTTCATATATGAAACATAAAAAATATATTTCCGAGGTAGAGCGAATTAGATATTAAAGGACATTTGTAGCTCGATGTATGTATATGAAGTCATGGTAATGTGATGTGACTCATATGTATGTATGTATGTATAATATATATATATATATATATATATATACGTATATATATATATATATATATATATATATATATATATATATATATATATATATTATATATATATATCGTGATCCGCACATACACACTGTATGTGTGTAACATCCTTCAATGAATTATTATGATCAGTGCGTAACCCCTAAATTATAAGTGTGTATGTATGTGTGTGTGTGTTTGTGTAGCGCACCCAGTTTACCGCTGCTGATAATAAAAGAGACGGGGTATTTGAATAGCTTTTTAGGTTATCTGATTATTTGAAACAACAATAAGCACACTGATTATATTTAATGAGGCATTCTGCCGATAAACCTCGTAATGGGAATTTCTCTATGTGACCCGCAGCAGAATTGTTATTAGAGTCAATGCTAAGAGCCTTTAACGAGATCATTGTGCTCTACAGTCTACGTAGCTCGTTGACTTCATAAGCCATAAGATAACTCTTGGCGTATCATGACAATGTAAAAGAGGGAGGAAGTTTACTAAATGAGCACTGATTCTTAGACAGAGAATAGATTATTATGCTTGTTCCCTTAATAATGAGCCCTATTAGGTTGATAAAAACCTTTTACGCAAATGTATACTCCAGGAGCTCTTATTCCTTTCGTGCAGCAAGGCTTATTACAAATAATACTCTATGCTAAAACTACTTCGCTTAATACAGTCCCCCAGATTGGAATACTATTCCTCATCCTCCTCTTTTCATTAATTATACATTTAGGGTCAAATGGAGGGGAGGGGGTTCCTCACCAGGGTACTGTAAATTCCCTCATTTCAAAGCCCTACGTGATTACGGGTCATTTCGCTGAGTAGTACCTCTCTCTCTCTCTCTCTCTCTCTCTCTCTCTCTCTCTCTCTCTCTCTCTCTTTCTTTCTCATTGCATTTTTATCTATTTATTTGTTAATCATCAGTTTAATTTTTTATTTCCTAGTAATTGATCTCTTCTTTCTGTATTTCCCATTACCATCTATTACTTCTTTCCAATGAACATCATATTCTTTGGAAGTCTCTGGCCCCTGTGGGCTTGTCCCGCACGATTAGGGTTCATCTTCTGTATAATAATAATAATAATAATAATAATAATAATAATAATAATAATAATAATAATAATAATAATATTAATAATAATAATAATGAGGATGCCTAGACTGACATGCTCGGCATTGCTGCTTGCTCCTCTCCATTCAGCCTCCTTTCTCGTCAGAATGTACTGTTCAATTTCATGGACGGGTCCTAGAGAACAGGTAGGGTCAATTCAAAACCTAATCGTTGTAGCATAAAAATTTATTAGTTTTCTTTCCCGGATTTGAGGCTTTTCTGTACAAGTTTCTGCCATCGGCATGTCCATTGCTGAAAGAGATGACTTAGCAGTCAGCAGTGTGCTAAATTTCCCCGGTGTGACAAAAGGATGTTGCAACTCCTATGTGAGGAGCCAATTGCTTTGTCTTTCTGGTGGGCCCAGCTGCCTGGGTTCACGTCATTTATGGCCGTCTTCACACTGACCTGATTTCCTTGGAGGGGGAGCTGGCGGATTTAGCGGAGAAATTTTTTGGGCGGTAGCTGTAGGTAATAAGGAATAATCTTCAGAATTGGTGGTTATCCGGCTTGGGCTAAGAGGGGAGAATGCCTTACTTTTAGGACATTATATAGCATAAAAGTATGGATATGAATTGATGACCGATGTAATATATGGCAGAATATGAACAACTGAAAAAGACACTATAACAAACTTCTTTCAAACTGTAAAAATGCTGTATGCAGAATAAAGACGGGATTTAAACTAAAAAGAAATGTGGTGCCATCGCAATATATTTTGTCGGACCTGTCCAAAATTAATATTTACAGTACTCGCCTTAGCATCAAAGATAAATGCTTAAATAGAAGAAGAAATGGGGTGAGGGGAGGGGAGGGGAGGCGGTGGCACTGGGTACCGAGGGGAAGGAATATGTATTCCGTATATGAGGATTCTCTTCCAATTTAATTGGAAATTCGATAACATAAAACCCTCAGGGAATATTAATGCATTCGTCTTTCGACTTTTTTTTTCAGAGACGCCGCAATTAATGTCTCTTTCTTTCATCTGCTCTTTTATTACGAAAACAAGGCAGAAGACCAGGTACCCATTGTTAGCGGAATTCGACGGCGAGAGAACCCCTGACTTGAAGGAAGAATTCTCATGAAAATGGAATATGTATCATAAAGAAAATTCAGGTCATATTACTTTAACGCTAGTCCTTGATGTAATTACTTTTATGCTGAGAGGTAGCCGTTAGAAAAGCCACGAAAACGAGATACCCCGTCTCCTTTCTTTATTTTCTCTTTTTATTTGTTTTCTATTTCACTTGTCGAAACTGGAAGCCATACTTAATCAGTTTTGACATTTTTTTATTACAAACAACAAGTTGTATGAAACTCTTAAGACGTTTCAGCCTTATAACCAACTCTCTCTCTCTCTCTCTCTCTCTCTCTCTCTCTCTCTCTCTCTCTCTCTCTCCGCTACGCGTTCTTCAGAACGGGACCAAACTGCACATGGCGAGGAAGAGGCAAAAAATAACAAGAGCCTTAGGTAACGTAGTGTATTTAACGTCTTGGCAATATGTTTAAATTCGCCTCAAAAAGATTATCACGAAAGTTGTATCACTTCAGTAAATTACCAGTTGTGCCAGGTGGAATTAAAGTTTGTATCATTATCAGAAAGCAAAAAATACTGGCGAATTAAATAAGATGCAAAAGCTTTTACAACGTCTGATGTAATTATTGTGCTAAAGCTGCGTTGTATTAGAGAGACATTAAAATACTCCGCTGACCGTGACTGATTTTCTTGACGATGAAATGTTACAGTTTGAATTTACAATTTTATATGCAACAACTAAATAAAAAAAAAAATATTGAATAATATATCGTCTTGTTGAAGTAAAAAAAAAACTTGAAAGCAGGGGTACTTGCTAGCTCCGTGATCACGTTTACTTTTGCTGATTTCAGAGAGAATGAAAACATTGAAAATGAAAAACGAGGAGGAGAATCAATTGACGAGAGCTTATAATGCTTGAAACGTGACCATCGTGCTCATGAAATACTTATTTGCAATAAACAGTACATAAAATGAATTTGAGAAATGAAACAATGTCCGAGAAAGCAAAACCAAAGACCATAAGCCGAAGGAAAGGAGATGCATGCTGAGAGCAGAAATACCGAAAATAGAAGTCTCCCGAGGGTGAAAACCTTTTAGTATAAAAACGCATCTTAGGGGATGAGCTATCCACCCATAAGCACAAAAGGTAAACTCGTAGCCACGGGAAAATTGTGTCGGGTAATACGTTAGCCTTCAATAAAAACGAGAATGAGGAGGAATTAGTGAAGCGTCATGTAGCAAAGGAAGATGTTTTGAAAGTGTATTAATGATGAAGTTCGGAAAGAGCATTTTATTAAAACTCATGTCAGACGTGGGGAAGTGTATTCATCAAAATAATAAGTGCATTTACTCTTACAAGGTTATTGTCTAGCAACGAGATTATTAGAAAGGTAAATAAGCGACTTGTATGCGGTTACTGTAGGGAAGGTTAATAATTTGGTTAATGCAGCAGCTTTTAACTACGGGAAGCAGCAACTGTGTTTGAAAAGGAAAACTTACAGATTACATTTTCTTTAACTGGGATTTGAATCTGACCCAAGAAATTCTTGGGTGTTAAACTTCGCTTGTTGACGTCGATGCTCAGCCATTGACTATACTCTGTTTTTTTCCATCTGTCCATCCGCCTGTGGTGTTTGCGTATGGTAACACTGCGTCCCGGGCTTTAGATAGTTACATTCAACTTACATTCAACAATAACAACAATATCCTATTTCGAATATTAACGGTGTAATTCGCATACAGTAAATTATTAAAACACTTTTCAGTTGCAAATGTACACCCAGATATCCTTTTATTTACCTAAAACTTACACATAGCGTAACTATTTAAAGCCCGGGACGCAGTGTTATCATACAAAAACACCAAAGGTGGATGGACAGATGGAAAAAAACCGAGTATAGATAGATACATATGCTTTCTATTTGATAAAACATTCACAGCACTTCACTGCAAATATCTGAAAATCTGAGAATTGATGAAATAACTTCCGAAGAATATTTCTTGTCTTGAGATAAGAATGATAAAAAGGTAAAAGATTTGCCACTGTGGTAGTCGTTGTGGAATATCGTCACACTTGGATTTTGGGGTGGGGTTGTGGGGGGGGGGGCGGGGAGGGGGGGGGGGGGTCCGTTGTGAATTCGTTTCATGCATGGGCTCAATGAGGAATATTTTTTGTTGTCTTTCTACATATTGTAAGTACATGAAAAACGATAAGTACGAGTTTGCAGCGAACATTAAAAATGAACAAAGGTGAAAATGGATACGGGTAGAAATGGTAAACATGTATAGGCGTTAAAATGAGCAAGGTAAAAATGGACAGGAGTAAAAATGGGCTGGGGTTAAAATGAACAGGGGTGAAAATGGACTGGTAAAAACGGAAAGGGGTAAAAATGGATAGTGGTAACAATGGATAGGGGTAAAGATGGATAGGGGGTACAAATGGACAAGGGGAAAAATGTCGACTGAAATATTTACCATCACTGTAAGTAAGGAATATTCTGTCTACTTAGGTAAAATTTATTAGATTTAATTACCCGGAAAATATTTTTTCGACCTTTGAAAACAGGAAGAGAATAAGAACGCTAAAAATTATTTTTGGTCTTACTTCATCACATCTAAAACGGTGGAAGTTGATGATTAAAAATACAGGAAGCATTTTGTGGAAACTTTCAATACGTCTAACTCCTCTTCAACTGTTCACCGTAAAGTAGTCAAGGACCAAGAACGGAACATAAACAATAGGTTCTGGTCGTCTGGAACGGAGAGGTTAACTTAGCCCAATACTAAATTTTAAGATTTGCTTCAACTGGCGCAAAGTAGACAACGGACGTAGAAAAATAATTTCAAATAGCATTAGATTAACTGTTAATGAAAGAACATTAAAACAGTAGTAGAGTGCAACAGACGACGTTAGAACACTCATGTAAAACCCGATTTGGAAATTGCCAAACAAACGTAGCCTGGTCAACAGACACTTGATGTCGAAATCAAATCAAACTTCTTGAACGCCGAGGACATTAATAAAAATAATTACTATGAGGACTCCCGCAGAATGAAGTGTTTACATTTGTTTTGATACATGAACTTACATCCCAAATACATTTTCGTCTATTATCAAGTTAATGGAGAACTCACGAAGATCGTTGATAGTACGAAAAGACCATTCAGAAGGTCTCAAATGTGGGATTGTCATTCGTGACGTCAGTTGCGGGATGGAGGGCCTACAGGAATGGTATCTGTATCAAGATAGAGTAAAGACAATAGGAAATGGTTAGATTCTGTCCCAGTTCTCTCTCTTTTTTTTTTTTTTTTTTTTTTTTTTTTTTTTTTGCGTGTGATGAACCCGACGATTTGCCAGGACGAACTCTTGCTCATTGAGTAGCCCTAAAAATTAATTTCCCGTGAGTGTTTGTTCCTTTGGCAAATATTATGCTTAATTGAGGACAGGAGACCTCTCATGTCCTAAATAAAAAATAATGTTTTTTCCAAGGTCGACTTCTTAATGACGAGAGTGAAACGTAAGTTGCTGAGTTTTAACGGCCTACGGTTGATCAGTCTAACTTTAAGTCCCCATTACAGTCGTAAGGAAATTCACAGGATATTCTTTACGTAACAACAGGGAAACGAAGTCATATAAGTGGAGAATAAGAACAACATTTTATCACTGCAATATACAGAGATATTTCATTGTTTAAAAACTTAATCTGTAATACGCAGAGGTTATAATACTATGACACCTAAATGAAAAGATCCAGTGAAGTGAACTTCCTTCTTGATTTACTGCTTTGACTTCCTCAAGAAAAAAAAAAAAAAAACTGGGTACAAATACGAGAGATGCCTTTTGTAATGTGAAAATTAAAAGTTTTTTTGGAATTTTCTTTTTTTGTGTATTTGCTGTAATATTTTGAAATGCTTTCTTATATACGAAGTATATGGGAAATAACAACAGCCACACTGAATAGTTTTTCATAATGCTATGAAGAAAATAAAAAAAAAGAAATTAAAAGATAAATTGAAATTATATATATATATATATATTATAATAATTTATCTTTTTATTTCTTTAATTTCTATTGCGCCTCCTCCTATATATATATATATATATATATATATATATATATATATATATATATATATATATATATATATATATATATGTATATATATACAATTTATCTTTTAATGTATTTAATTTCTATTGCGCATCCTCCTATATATATATATATTATATATATATATATATATATATATATATATATATATATATATATATATATATATATATATATATATAGGAGGCGCAATAGCTAAAGAAACATGCTCTTATCGCTTTGTTATCGCCCATGGAACAGAGAGAGATCATATTCTTTTTTCGGAAATAAAAACACTACTAAATGCATTTCTAAATATGGAAACGTAAACCAATATATCAAACATGGAGAGAGAGAGAGAGAGAGAGAGAGAGAGAGAGAGAGAGAGAGAGAGAGAGAGAGAACGCTTCTGATTATATTTACATTTAACAACAGCCTTTCTGGAAAAGTGTTCAGACTGGCTGCTGGAGCATTCATAACATCCACAGCGCTTACTGTAATAATATTTTTTTTAGCCAATCCTGGTAAATTGAGAACGACACAACAGCGTTGCTCGTTTTTATTTCATTCGCCTTGTATTGTAATACTTATCTTAAAATAATTCGCTTCATGGGAGAATACGCAGCCGCCACAATTAACCATGAGGCAATCTCTAGGAACATCTTTGTTCTCGTGTCTAGGGGACGAAAAAAGCTCTCTCTCTCTCTCTCTCTCTCTCTCTTCTCTCTCTTATCTCGTCTCTCTCCTCTCAATCTCTCTCTCTCTGTGTGTGTGTGTGTGTGTGTGTGTGTGTGTGCGCGCCTGTGTGTGTATGCATGTGTGTGTTAGTCGAATCAAAACATATTATTTTAAAAAATTTATATATGCCTTTCATTGTTCTCTGTATTAAAGCAATCACCGCGCTTTACGCACGTTTAATGAATTAAGTATATTTTACCAGCGATGTGGCATTGTGCTTTAGAAAAGGATGGAAAGCCCCCAAACATTTACACATTCCAAATGCAGACAGGTTCTTTGAACGTGAAAGGTCATGTACCTGTCATCAACAATAACTGATAACGGGTGGGTAAAATCAGACAGCATTGATCTAATTGCATGGATTATTATTATTTTTTGAAGGGGGGAGGGGAGGGTTGGGTTTGCCAGATGGTGTGATTTAAAGTTACAGTGAAGTTGACATTTCAAAACCAGATTACGTGTTGTTTTTATTATTATTATTATTATTATTATTATTATTATTATTATTATTTTATTAATTATTTTTTTTTTTTTTTTTTTTTTTTTTTTTTTTTTTTTTTTTTTTTTTTTTTTACTCTATCACCGTTCCTCCAATTCGACGGGGTTGGGTATTATATGTGGGGTTTCCGGTTGCATTCCTGATTCCTTAGGGTTCCCATTCACTTTCCTTCTTACATGTTTGGCCCGTTTCTAGGATCACACTAATTAATTACTTTATTTGTTATTATTAAAACCCTATGATTACTTTTACTTCAGCCTTCTATTTTTTCTAATTCCTTTTCAGGGATCTTGGGTCTGCCTAGTGCCCTATGATTATGGGTTACAATTTCCCTGGCATAACCCATATCCTTTCTTTATTTCTATTTTCAAGTCTTGGGGTCTTTAAAAATTTTTCTTTCCAATTTTTTCCCTCTCCCCCTTCAACTTGGTTCCCATGGTATTGCGGCAATCAATTGTGTACTTTTCTTCTTAACTTTGTTCCAATCAACGTCCATCTTGGTCTGTTTGCACGTATTAATTATTATTATTATTATTATTATTATTATTATTAATTTATTATTATTAATTATTATTATTATTATTCAGGTTAAAGTGAAGTTAGCACATTTGAAAGCATTTTTTTCTCTATCAGTCATCTTATTCGACTGGGCGGTTTTCATAGTTTGGGGTTCCGGGCTTCATCCTGCCTCCTAGGAGTCCATCACTTTTCTTACTGTGTGCGATATTTCTAGTAGCACATTCTTCTGCATGAGTACTGGAGCTACTTCAGCATTTAGTTTTTCCAGGTTCCTTTTCAATGATCTTGGGATCGTACCCACTGGCATATCCAATATCTTTCTTATTTCTTTTTTCAGGTCTTGATACTTATCAATTTTTTTTCCTTCTTCCTCATCTACCCAGGTGCCCTATTCTGTTGCGACATCAATGAGTGATACTTTGTTGATTTTCTCAATGAACGTCACGTCTGGTCTATTGGCACATATCGTATCACCCTGTCTGTTCTAATATCAGAGATCGAGAGGATCTTTGCCAGATCGTTTTCTGTCACTCCCTCTGGTTGGTGTTCGCACCACTTATTACTGCAAGGTAGCTGGTGTGTCTTGTACAGGCTTTTGCTACTGAATCATGGCCCTTTTTGCACTGGTTCTGTGCAAATACCGGACATTCACTTGTTATGTGGTTTATGATCTCGTCTTTCATATTGCACTCCTTGCATATGGGTCAGATGTTATTTTAATCTATCGTTCTTTGAACAAATCTGGTTCTTAGACCTGATCTTGTGCCACTGTTATCATTCCTTCAGTTTCCTTCTTGAGTTCTCCCTTCTGTAGCCATTGACATGTTTCATCACTGGCCAGTTCGTTAGTCTGTCTCATGTACTGTCCATGCATTTGTTTTGTTGTGCCAATCCTCCGTTCTGTTTCTCATTCTCCTGTTTGTATATTTCAGGGTCTTCGTCTACTTTTATCAATCCTTCCCATGCACTCCTTAGCCACTCGTTTTCACTGGTTTTCAGATATTGGCCCAGTGCTCTGTTCTCGATGTTGACGTAGTCTTCTATGGTTAGTAGTCCTCTCCCTCCTTCCTTTCGAGTTATATATAGTCTGTATATGCTCTAGTGTGGAATGCTTTGTGTATTGTCATGTGTCCTAGTTTTCTGGTCTATGTTCTGGAGTTCAGCCTTTGTCCACTCTACTACTCCTGCGCTGTATCTGATTACTGGTGCTGCCCATGTATTTATGGCTTTCATCATTAATATTCTTGTCCTTCATCTCTTGGTGTTTTATATACTCTCCTTCTATAACTCCCAGGTATTTGCATTCTGTCTTATCTATTCCCATCTGGTAGCTTTATCCCTTCAGTCCTTGTCATATTGTCTTTGTGTATGTTGACCAAGGCACATTTTTCTATTTCAAACTCCATCCTGATGTCCCCAGATACAGTATGGATTAGGTATCTATTTCTTATGTTTCGGTCTTCATGACATTTTGTGTATTCTCTCGTCATATTTACTGGGGTCTGGTTGGCTAGTAACATATAGCCTTACATGTTAATATTTCCAAAGGGCCAGAGAGTTTCTTATGACGGATAATTCAAGTTCGGTTGAAAATATTGGGATGACCCGGTTCTTCCGTTGTATGAACAAGAATTATGCAGGGTGAAAGCTTTGATGTCGAATAGGGCTTGTAATACAACCAAGGAATGCGTCACTGCTTCGCTTACGGTGCCCATCCATGCCAATAAGCTTAGGTGAAACATCGGTCAGTTCTTTTTCCTCGATCGATGTTAGGTTAGTTCTACAATATACTTTCAGTTCACCATCCTGTAAGCGTCACAGGGTCTATTCCCTCTGCCCGTTTTACCTTTGTTATGGGATAGCGACAGCAATAAGCTCTCTCTCTCTCTCTCTCTCTCTCTCTCTCTCTCTCTCTCTTCTCTCTGTCTCTCTCTCTCTCTCCCCCCCCCTCTCTCTAATATATATATATATATATATATATATATATATATATATATATATATATATATATATATATATATATCTGTTATTTCTCAATGGTAAATGTATATTTATGCATTGTAATGAAAGTAAACACTTGGTGACAGATTCCAAGCTTTATTCAACACATTACCAAACTACCACATCTGTAACAGAAAAGCAGACAACAATAACTAACAAGTACTATCTCCCAGTGTTGAGTCTTCAAGTCACAAGTTTCAAGTATTAAAAGAATAGATTTCCAAATAATACCATTGTATATCTCAACCTGGCCGTTCCCCATCGGATAAGGTGTTGTTTTGCTTGTTGCAACCCCTTTCTGAGAAAGGTACATTTTCAGCTCCTGGGACATGAAAGAAGGACCTTGATCTGAATGAATAAAACTAGGCATTCCACAAAGGCTAAAGATAGATTCAAGACATTTGATCACTGTTTTAGAATGCATGTTTGGACAGGAAACACATAAAGGGAAACGTGAATACTCGTCAATAACCGTAAGAATGTACTTGTTGTTCGTGGTAGAGGGCAGAGGCCCCTTGAAATCAATACTAAGACGTTCCATTGGCTGGGTGGCCTTTATGAGGACTCCTTTTCCTGGACGATGGATTTGCGGTTTTTGTTGTGCACAGATTTGACAAGAAGCACACACTCTTTTCACGTCATCTGTTGAAAAGGGGAGGTTTTTGGATCGCACAAAGTGCAAAAGACGAGTGACCCCAGGATGGCAGAGGTTCTCGTGGATGTCAGTGAGTATTCGACATTAAAGAATAGAACAACAATAGGCCACGAGTCAGGGTGTCCGGTGCATATTCTGTTTCCCCAGGACGATACGTATGGTATAGCTGTACGATGCCAGCTCCAACCTCCACTCTTGTATCTTGTTATTCTTTTAGTTCTCTTCCTGCTGTTTAACATGAACATCACGGATTGCTGATCAGTAATCAGAGTAAAATGTTGTCTCGCTAAGAAATGGCTCCACTTGCGAACAGCTTCAATAATAGCGGTAGCCTCCTTTTCCACTGCTGGATAATGCAACTCACTATCCTGGAGCGTTCTTGACATGAAAGCTACCGGCCGGTCACCTTGGTTTAAGACTGCTGAAACAGCAACTTCCGAGCATCACACTCCACAACAAAGGGAAGGCTCTCATCCACAGACCGTAGTGAAAACATACCATAAGGTTGTTTTTTTTAAGGAGTTAAAAGCAGCTAGTGCTGGCTCCCAATCAGTGGAAAACAGTTTTTTTGTGTTCAACTAAGGGGATGAATCAGATTCAGAAAAACGAGGGATCCATTTGGCATAATATGCAAACAACCCTTGAGCTCTTCGCAGAGACCCCATATTTGTGGGAGACGGTAATTCTTGAAGGGGACGTAATCTGTCAGGGTCAGGCTTTATCACATTATTACCGACACAATACCCTAGAACATTGATTGTAGGAACAGACACAACCGATTTCACTTCATTGAGGGTAAGCTTCCGTTTCTGAACCACCTCCAAGAACTTTTGAACGTTTTCATCATGTTCAGCCTGAGTTAATCCACCTACAGTAATATTAGCTAGATATGGAAAAGTATCTTTGAGGTTCTCATCTTCAACTAGTTTGTCCATAGCTCTTTGGAATGCAGTTACACCATTCGTGACACCAAATGGAATCCTACAAAACTGAAACAATTTCCCTGCACCCTCAAAAGCAGTGTACTTCCTCTCACTCTCTTTAATGCTGATTTGGTGATATGCACTCTTTAAGTCAAATGTGGAGAACACCTTATATTTTGCAAGGTCATGCACCATATCCTCTATCCTTGGGAGGGGGTATGCATCTAGTTCTGTGTATTGGTTAATGGTCTGGGAATAATCAATGCAAAGTCTCTTTTAGTGCCTGCCAAGTGGATCTTTGACTACTACAACCTGTGCTCTCCAAGGGGATATACTTGGCTCAATGATACCTTCAGATAGTAAATGTGATATCTGGTCTTTTACAAACAGCTGGTCATCCTGGCTATAGCGTCTAGATTTAACTGCAATGGGTTTACACTGTTGAGGCAAGTTTGGAAACAATGACGGTTCATCGATATCAGCTGTTGCTAATACACAGACAGGTTTGGCTCCAGTTATCTTTAAACTTGGTTTATTCCCTCCATATTGAAAAGTTACGCTCTGGTGTTGCTTTTGAAAGTCATAACCTAAGATAACATCACAACATAAATCCTTCAGGACCCCGAGCTGGATACGAGGATATCTCTGATCAAGATGCATTAAGTCTGCTGTCACAAACCCAGGGGAACTAGCATTTAAAGGTTTTGATGCCATTGAGACTGCTGTACCTACAGGAACTATTGTCAAATTTAGTTTCTGTGCTACTTCCTCACGTATAAAACTATCTGAGCTACAAGAATCAATTAGTGCCTTCAATGAATGGCCATTTACAGAGATGTTTGTAGCTGCATGTGAAAGATTCTTTGGATAAGTGGCAGCTATTGTAAGCAAAGTGGAGTTATACAATGCAGCAGTAGTACTACCTGAAGCCTTTGATTTACAGACTTTTGCAAAATGACCTGTTTTACCACATTTGTTACATTTAACAGTACGTGCAGGACAACTCACTCTACCTGTACTGTGGAGTGCATTACCACAAAAATAGCATTTCCTCTTAGATAAGTAAGCAGCAGCAACAGCTGAATCTCCAGGTGAACTTCTTTCTGCTTCTTCTTTTGTTGGCTGCTGCTGCTGGTCACCACTGGGCTGTGCCTGCTGCTCTGGAAATAAAGCAGCAGTATGAGGAATGGGTGGAGATGTATACGCGTCGGCACTACGCTGGGCAAGATCTAACGTACGAGCTTGACTGTGTGCAGCCTCCAGGTTCAGTGACTTATTTTCTAGTAGGCGCTGACGAAAAAATGCTGAGGCAATACCATTGATAAATGCATCTCTTACTAGCTCCTGCCGATATTGCTCAGCTGTGACTGCCTGGAAGTTACAATCCTTGTTTAGCTTATGTAGTTCCCTCAGAAATTCGTCAAGGGATTCTCCTGACTGCTGTCGTCGTGTCGCCAAAACATGCCTTGCAGAAACTTCATTCGACAACTTGACATAAGCACTCTCCAGTTTGGCGATTGCACTCTCAAAAGTACTACAGTCTTCAATGAGTTCATACACACTCGGGGACACACAATTCACTAATGCCCTCAACTTGTCTGGTGCAGCATCTCCACTTTCTTCTATGAAGTTGGTGAATGTTTTATGCCAGTGCTTCCACTCTTTGGCTGCAGTGGGTGAGCTGGGATCTGTGTCCAGTCTGGACGGCTTCAGCAGCTTGGCCATGATAGGTAGTGTGTTGAATAAATTGTAATAAAAGTAAACACTTGGTGACAGATTCCAAGCTTTATTCAACACATTACCAAACTACCACATCTGTAACAGAAAAACAGACAACAATAACTAACAACATTCATGCACACATGAAGACAAGCACATAACTTATGACAATCATGCTACAAAACATTAACATTAGAAAACATAACAATAAACAAAACAACATAAAGAAATAGTTTGATAGCTAGGACCTACCACAAATAATAATACTACATGCATAATAATAAAATATGAGTACTGCACTGAAAAAGCTTTTTCAGGAAAGACTTGTTTAATATTTAAGAAATGCATATTTTAGTATAA
>NC_087202.1:29771464-29773964 GCF_015104395.2 Macrobrachium nipponense | reverse complement strand
AAGGTAGGAGTATGATTAATTTCCCTATACAAAAGGTCATTGAATTGTGTATATCTCGTTTATCAGATGTACTTCTTATTTCACATTACTGAAACTTAAATTGCTCAGACATGAAGTTTCCTTACTTAGAGTTAATATGGTCGTCTGTGAGTGTTGACTTCATATATAATATATATATATATATATATATATATATATATATATATATATATATATATATATATAATAAATATATATATATATATATATCTATATGAAGTAATAAAAGTCCACAATTATGTAAGATGTGTATTAAAAAATTCTTAAAAGACGGGATCTGATGAGGTCTACTGATCAAGTAGACGAAGCTCCCGTCTTTAAGGATTTTTTAATACACATCTTACATAAGCATGGACTTTCATTACTTCATATATAAATATATATATATATATATATATATATATATATAATATATATATATATATATCAAAGTATATATATTTCGAAAAAAAAATTCCCGAACCAGTATCATTAATTTTCCTTTTAATCAAAATCGCTTACTTTATCTGCATTTCCTTTGTTTACAGGCAGAGATCCCGTGAAATTTGTATCTCGATAAGGTCAGCCCAAAGCCAGTACCACAAACAGATACGTAAGGGTCCTTCGATAATTTCATATGGAAGTGATAATTCCCCACTTATCATGGCTACTCTCTTATCGTAAGTACCGACTAATACATGATTTGTTCAAATATCATATTTCCCTTACCAAAGTTTATTTGATCGATGACTCTTCATTCAACATAAAATAAACTTTTAGTATTTTGAGAAATTTAAATTTAACGTGATATAGATTTACATTCGGTAGATATCCAATTTAATTTTCTTGCGTTTTGCATATTCATTTCGGACGATGGAGATGATTTTCATGTTGGATACGTAATGGCAAATTATGTTTCTGAGTCTGTAACTCATGAGAATCGAGCATTTCGAAGGTAATGCTATACAACTTGTATAGGCTATCGTGGAGGACCACTAAGAAAAAGACTAAGGCATCAGCAGTGTAGCGCATATGTTACAAGTGAGCTTGTTCAACTCTGGAGATAATTTCCGCCCTATCAATAATTTTCTTTAAGTTTTTAGAAATTAAGTTTCTCATATCAAAAATCGATTGAACGAGGATTATTGCCGGTGTAACAGCCGATTTCCATATTCAGCAAAACATAAATCAGTATGCCTTTCACCTGTTACATATTTAACTTAACCTGAGTTCACATTATACAGCTCCTGAAAGTACCGAGAGGTGAAGTATTGATAAAGTAATTTAAATGATGTTGTTTTACTCAGTTCAAAAGGATTGCGAAAAGCCCACGCTTTTGAGGTTATATTCATCTGCCTGTCAGTAACTCAGTGACTGAACGCAATTGGAACGACCGAATTTAAGTATTTATAGACTAAGCCAAAGTCCAAGTATGAGACAGCATTGTATGGAGAGGGAAAATAACGTTTATTTCACCCGAATGTCAATTCATCTTGGATTAAAGGAGTCGTTCCCTTTGCTAATTGCAGCTATCGCAATAAGAACTGTAACATTAAATAGTGTTGTCAAATTGTTGTTATTAATACCAGCATCACCTAAACCTTTATTCTTATTTTATATCATAGTATTTGCTATATCATGTTTTTGATATAATTTCATACATGCATATACGTGCAGTTTTGTTAGGTAATACTTTAACTGTGTTACTTTATGTGTTTAACTTTGTAATTCCTAGGTTTCACTATCTCGACAAGGTGTTTATGTAGCTAATTATCCTAGGCATGTGAAGTATCAATGGTAACATGAACAATGTTAAAATACGATTGTTCTGGTGTAAATTCATGTTTTTGTGAACGATTTTGGTATGAAATTTCTGTCGGAGATCCTAAACCTCTGAAACTAGGGATTTCCAGCAAAAAGTCAAAATAGTTCCATACAATGAAAAACACAAGAACAACCAAAGTTCAGGAGATACATCATAATCTTAAATCCCCTAACCTAACTAACATAGAATACAATATGTTACCGAGGCCGAGGTAGTGGCTTTTCCATCATGAACCAAACTTGACCTAAAGCAAAGTCCTATAAACTGTGCACAAAAATACAGACATGCATCCTAACCTAGCCTAATGGGTTATCTTATCTAATGTCCTTGACGTGATGGGGCGATGCTCTAGAGTCTAGACCATCACCATTATACTGAAGTTTCAAGTGTAAAGAGTGAATTTTCTGAACTAGTTCAAAGATAAATAAGAAACGGACTCACCAGATGCACATATTCTGAACTAGTTCATTGATGAATAATAAACTCATAAGCTGCACATATTCTGAACGAGTTCATTGATAAATAATAGACTCATAAGTTGCACATATTCTGAACTATACTCTGTTTTTTTCCATCTGTCCATCCGACTGTGGTGGTCGCGCATGGTAACAATGCGTCCCGGGCTTTAAATAGTTACGCTGTGTGTAAGTTTTAGGT
>NC_087202.1:29746464-29766464 GCF_015104395.2 Macrobrachium nipponense | reverse complement strand
GCCCAGGTCATTCCGACTTTAAATGTCTTGGGTTGACCAAAGAGAGTTTTTTTTAAAGGCAGGATTAGTATCATGGTTTTAAATACTGATAATTGTTAGTTATTCATTTAGAATTTTAAAGATCCACATAGACGTTTACGATGACGAATAAGTGTTTATAGATAAAAAGTTATAGTTTTTCTCAACCACGTACATTCTGTAAAGCTACTCGAACATAATCAAAACAAAAAATATTTTTTATGGAAAATTATCTTGTATGTTTGAAGATATATTTCATTATGAATGTGATAATAGAAAGTACTTCACAGCAGTCCGGCAATGTTGTCATATAGCTTATATTTTCTGGCTGTATTCTTTATTAATATGTTCATAGACATGCATTGCACATTCGAGGGTGTCTAAGTCTGCGTTCATTAAGCGATTTTGGGAAATTAGAAGAAAGTGTCAGTTTAATATTTTCATTTAATTAACTCTCCTTCCATCGTACATAGACAAGTTAACAGCATCGTTTCCCTATATTTATTGCACCGATGTTATCAATTACTGGCTGAGGGTTCCAGTAATTTTCATACCTTTTAACTTTATGCGGGATATGACCTTTTGATTTCCGTGACCTGTTTTGGAAAATAATGGCCTTCTTTTCTTACTTTTTGCTTCCCATGCATTTAATTTAATTTAATCTTATGAATCAGTTCCTTAGGTAACTTCACTGCTATCATCCAGGTACGTTTATGAAGGCTTCATTTCTTTTTCCTGCTCAAAATGTTTAATAATAATAATAATTTAATCTAGCCTTGGCAAATAGTGCGGTCGTATTTTTCTGTATTTTATGAAATATAAATCACGGAGGAAATAATCACCGAGCAATTCTGCTACGTTGAGCTTGATTACTGCTACTATATTTAGCACTCCAGTCGTTACATCACACGGGAGCTACTACGGTGCCATCTGCGCGCACGAACAATTACCTTGCGTGAGCATCACTATCTCACAATAGAACGAATAAATCACTCTGGCATATCATTTGTGTGGCAGTCGCCGAAGCCTTTCATTTAAAAGGGATATAACTTTAGCACGGCGGGAAATCTCATCAAGAGTCATAATTGGCGAAGCTTTTCATCATTCACTGAATAAGGTCATTGAGTGCAATCTAATTAGCAGGGATATTCATGATTAAGCAGCTGTACTGCCGTACTATTCATCATCATTGTTCTGCGTTATTTATTGTTGTTTATACTCATGCTTTTCCTAAAAATGGGGACCTATTTCTACGAGTTAATGACAATGACTTTGTTACACAGATAGAGACAATTTGCATACCTTTGTCCATATTTTATTTGATTATGTGTGTAATTAACCTCACTGAATGTTACATTGTACATACTTTTCCAGTAGATTCCTTGATAGTGGAGATATGCAAAGCACTTTTATTTTGTTTTTCTCTGCAATTCTGTAATGTTTGGTGTACTATATTCTTACACTTTATATTTGCCTCACTTAATTCTTTCTGAAAATTCTTTTTATGTATTTTCTTCCAATTTTTTATCCATGAATCCCAATTGACGACGGTCATTTGGATAATGAATTAGTATTCAGTTTTCAAGCAAAATCATTTCCGAGCAAAGATTGTTGCAGAAGACATTTCCCGGTTAATTTCATATTAGTTGTTAAAAAGCAAATACTGACGTATGCACCAGTTAAGATAATGCTCGGAGAAGACGAAAACAATCTCAAATATTTGTTTACTCTAAAGAAAATGCCCGAGGAAGGCGAAAACATTAGTCTCTAATATTTGCTTACTCTATCATTCATCTTTATTATTGACTCTTACATTACATTAGAATTTACAAGATCTCAGTTTTTGATGCTCTAGAAGGGAATGAAATATCATGGAACCATGAAATCATTTCAACATACGATGATGAATTGTGATCTGTCCCTGATGGTTTCGAATCAAATACGTTTGGTCGTGTAGATTTTAGCTCCTTGTAATAATTTATCCACACAAGATTATTATTTGTAAGTGCTGCAATTAATGTTTATTTGTTTGTATCTGTTCGCCTTGAATTCATTATCACTATTGTTCCTCAGACCCCTGTTTTGTATAGGCTGATCTGTGTGAAAGAGCCCGTGGTTATCAGCAACTTCAGTATTACTCTCAAATATAATCAATGTCTCGTGATCTCAGAATGGTAGATTTTCTTCTCTCGTTACTATCCGTCTTCATCCTTGTTCATTGCTAGTATGTTATGCAGTTATTTCTTGACCATTCACAGTTTAAAGTTTATAAACTGTTGTCTAAGGTAATCCTGATATTACTATCTCTTCTCACGCTCTTAATCAAGTCCTTATGTCTATCGTGTTCTATCAGTTCTAACCCTTTTTGCTACCCTTTTGAACTTAATGTCCCCAGCCTCCAGATCTCTTCCTGCATCTAGTTCTCTGATTTGCGCTGAGCATGTAGACCTTTCCTTGTTGATATCCAACATGTTGAGATTGCTACATGCCTTCCTGCATATAGTTATATTTCCTCTTCACAAATTACGCTCCAAAATATACTCAACCCTTTTAGCATAACATTTTCATTGATCATAACTGGCTCAGTTTTCAGTCATATATACTTTATGTAACTATTTCATCTTTTACATATCAATATCTCCCAATAATAATTCTTAGCAAAAATTAAATCCTTGCTTCCAGTTTTTTTTATTGCAATTCACATTGCTCTTCGCTTCTCAAGCCCTGTGACATCTAAGAAGCCTTAATTCCTCCTCCCTTCACCGCTCCACATCTTATTCTATGTTATTTTTTTCTCCTGATAAAATATAATATATATGGATATATATATATTATATATATATTAATATTATATATATATATATAATATATATATATATATATAATATATTATGTATGTATGTAAACCCGTATATGTATGATATATGTGTATATATGATATTTGTATATAATTATGTATTATATAAATACATATACTAGCTGACCAACCTGGCGCTGCCCAGGAAATCTCTGATTAAAACTAATAAACTCTCTCTCTCTCTCTCTCTCTCTCTCTCTCTCTCTCTCTCTCTCTCATCTCTCTCTCTTTCCTGTTAAGATAGTTGCTCCTCACATTTATTGACAATATTTGTTTTATGGAGAAACGACATTGCACGTTATTTTATATAATAGGTTTAGGCATATACTAACACAATAATGCGCATAAATAAAGATTTAAAAAATACTTCTGGAAAGCAACAGTTTCCGTATAAGGGGTAGTGCTTGTATCTCATATTATCCTCAAAAGCCATAATGTTTTAATCTTACTCTTCAAGAATATCATTTTATGTTCATGTTTCTATCACGTAACCATTAAACAAGGGTTTCTGTGAATGAATAAGTTTTTATATTTTCGTTATCTATTGTATTCTGTATTTATGTATTTATTAATTTATTGATTTTTAAGTAGCAAAATCTTTTTGAATTGAAAGCTGTTTTATGTTTTAGATAGCGTTCTTCATTACGTCTTGATAAAATAATTCTTAATTTAAAGATACCTTCCCAAGCAAAGAATCTTGTTAACACAGAGCAGTCTGTCACCTAATTAAAAAAAGAGGAAAGAAGACAAGAGGTATCAGAAACCAAGAGATCTTTGAAGCGTCATCTTGAAATGGAGATTTAAGCAATTAGGGGAACCTGAGAAACCTGGTCTTTGCTTCTTTCAAAGCAGAATAGATTTGCCTTTGTTCGAGCATCTCTTTTATATTAATATTTGAATCTTCTTTACGTTGCGGTTAATATTCATAAGTATTATTTTATGTTAGCAGACAATCTTATGTTAAGAAACAAACGCCTGTCTTCCTGTTTACCTTTTTTTTCACAAATGAATATCATATTATATTAATATGGTAATGATGTAGCGACTAGCAGCAAGCGTGTCTAATAAATAAGATTGAGTGATCTTAGAAGAATTTTGTTTCCAGCAAATCTCAGAACGAAAAGTTTCCAGTTGGAGTACACGTCTGCTTAATGTAAACCTACTACGTAAAAAACGCCACATTTAATATTGAAAGTTTTTGACCTCCAACTTCTTTAGCCATTATCATCACAAAATCCTTTCGTTTTCCTTTTTTTTGTCGGCCTTCAAGCTCTGGGTTCAAAAGGTGTTGTGGAGATTCAGTCAACATCTCTCCCTTTTATTTATCTCACAAGAGTAAACTTGTGGAGTTTTTCTCATCTGATGCTTTCAACGACTGAAGGATCAGAATGATCTAAAGCTAAATCTTACATATGGGTCTCCGATCCCTATGGTTATCCATTCAAAAGAATGCTCCAGGAAGGGTAGAAATACTACATTTCCAGTGAACAAAGTAAGTATATACCTTTGTGTAGATGAAGATATATCGTTTTACTCACCTTGGTTCCCTCTTCTGTTTCTGGTTTGGAAATCAAAAGATCTTGATACTTATCCATTTGTTTCCTCTCTTTCTCTTCAACTCTGGTGGTCCCATGGTATTGCGACATCAATGAGTGATACTTTCTTCTTGACTTTGTCAATCAATGTCACGTCTGGTCTGTTTTGCACGTATCACCCTATTCCGTTCTGATACCATAGTCCCAGAGGATCTTTGCCGTATCGTTTTCTATCACTCCTTCAGGTTGGTGCTCGTACCACTTATTACTCGCAAGGTAGCTGATGTTTCTTGCACAGGCTCCAGTGGAGGGTCTTTTGCACTGAATCATGCCTCTTTTTGTACTGGCTCTGTGCAAGTGCCTGGGCATTCACTTGCTATGTGGTTTATGGTTTCATTTTTCGTATTGCACTTCCTACATATGGGAGAGATGTTATTTCCGTCTATCGTTCTTTGAACATATCTTGTTCTTAGGGCCTGATCTTGTGCCGCTGTTATCATTCCTTCAGTACCTTCTTTAGCTCTCCCTCTGTAGCCATTGCCAATTGTCCATCGCTTGCTAGTTCTTTAGTCTGTCTCATGTATTGTCCGTGCATTGGTTTGTTGTGCCAGTTCTCTGTTCTGTCTGCCTTTCTCCTGTCTCTGTATTTTCTGGGTCTTCGTCTACTTTTATCAGTCCTTCTTCCCATGCACTCTTTAGGCCACTCGTCTTCACTGGTTTTTCAGATATTGCCCCAGTGCTCTGTTTTCGATGTTGACGCAGTCCTCTATACTTAGTAGTCCTCTCCCTCCTTCCTTTCGTGTTATGTATAGTCTGTCCGTATTTGCTCTTGGGTGTAGTGCTTTTGTGTATTGTCATATGTTTCCTGGTTTTCTGATCTATGCTGCGGAGTTCTGCCTTCGTCCATTCCACTATTCCTGCGCTGTATCTGATTCTAGCACTCCGCCCATGCCCATGTTTATGGCTTTTCTTTTATCATATTTCCGGCCGTTGAGTTTTGACCTGATGTATTGCCTTGATCTCTGCATATATTCTTTCCTGATCGTGTCCTTCATCTCTTGGTGTTTTATATCTCCTCGTCCATTATTCCCAGGTATTTGTATCCTGTCTCATCTATGTGTTTGATGTTGCTCCCATCTGGTAGCTTTATCCCTTCTGTTCTGTTACTTTGCCTTGTATGTTGACTAAGCGCATTTTTTCTATTCCAAACTCCATCCTGATGTCCCCAGAATACAATCCCTTACAGTCTGGATTAGGGTATCATTTCCTTGATGCTCTTACCATACAGCTTGATGTCGTCCATGAACATCAGATGGTTTGATTCTGTTGCCTCTTTTGCTTGAGTTGGTACCTGGCATCCATCTTCTGTAGTACTTTTGTCATGGGAATCATGGCTACTATTATTATTTTATTATTGTTATTATTATTATCATCTATAACAACTAATAATCGCAAGAGTCACTAAATGGAGGAGAAATCCACAATGATGTTCTATAAATATATATTAAAATATATCTTATGAAGACCAGAGTCTCGTATCTCATTTGGTAAGCGTAAGCCAAAGCAGAAGGCAAACTAAGTTTGGTAACGCATTCTCCTCTCTCTCTCTCTCTCTCTCAGACCCTGGACAATCCCATCTCTCTCTCTCTCTCTCTCTCTCTCTCTCTCTCTCTCTCTATCTCTCTTTCTCTCTCTCGACTCTGGCAACAGCTCTCTCTCCATTTCATTAGGTCATCAAATCAGAGTCAGAACTACAAAAATATATCTTTATTCAAGCCACAACTTTGGCTAAAGCACAGTAACTCTTACCCATCTGCAGCCCAGAATATCACACACAGAAATAAATAAACTTTCGCAGAGCTATCCCGGCATTCTGCCTTTTCTCCCCGTAACTGTCTCCATCCTTCTGGCTAGTTACCTGCCATTCTGAACGAAAGAGGCGCACACGTACAGACAAACTCACGCCCTTCGTCCACACCCTCATAACTGGTTGCAGCCAGTTTTCAAAGGCACCTTCTCTCGAACGCACATAACTACAGGACAAACGTTGACCTGCTTAGTAAGGATCTTTACATCACGCCACCCAAAAAGGTACATCAGCATTCTTAAGCTGAGATATCTTGTCACTTGGACTCTCTGTATCTAAGGAAGTTAAAAATGATGAGTCTGTACATTCCCCCTTTTTACAGATTAGATCGGCCACCAACCTGGCTAGCCCCTGCCTAGCCATAGGCCACATAAAACAGCTCATATATAAAAAACACATTGGCCGGCTCATTAAGCACAAAATATAACAATAACTGCACGTCTCTGGCAGCACAACGTAATGTCTATCACGCTTCATCTCCAAAAACAATTGGGTGTAGAAACTTTTTCTCCATCTTGGATCTTCCTCTTTGTCTGCAACTCCAACAGCACTGACTCGTAGAAACACGCTGTAGGAAGGCGAAACGTCTCCCTGCGGAAGACATCCAACGGCTTCTGTAGATCCAAAAGCTCTGTAGAACCTCGTAGACTCCAAGAAACTCTCTTAATTAGGCACACATCAGCAACATCTCGGCAACGGCTGGTGGGCGTCTTGCTAGCGTCGGGGAACGATGATTATGGTGTGTTTGAGTAATTCAGTCAAGTCATCGGTCAATGAAAAAAGAATTAACCCCAGACATACCTCTATCAAATAATGACCTCAAAAATTCCCAAAAAAACTAACTGAACATCTCCCAATTAACTCCATTAATATGACCACTGAACTAATTTGTAACTTCTACTCGTGAAGGAACTCCAAGGATCGCTAAATCATAAGTCATTATCATAACTCCGCAAAGAAAAAATATTAAGTTCTCTAACCTAATTTTCCAATAATAAACAAAAACTTCACCAAATTCACACTCCAACACAAACACTCAGAACTCAGAGAAACTCCACGGACTTCTGTCATCACATTTCAAACTCACAAATTCTCACAAGTAAAAAAAAAAGGAAAAAAGTAGTGAGCCCAAGAAAAAAAAAAAAATCATGTAACGAGCCCAAACCCGAAATTATCACTGAAAAATGTTCTCTCAAGCTCTGATATTTCAACAACCCACAAAATCAGTAAAAACTCTCCAATGTCTAACAGCAGAAACCCCTTACTGCTTGCACAATTAATTTCCATGAGATGTAATATCAAACACCCATTTCATGCAATTCACACAGCCCAACAAATTACTTCTGCCGTCTTTTAAAAAGAAATGCTATTTAAAGCTCAACTCCTATTACATCTCTCGTAGGAAAAGGAAAAAAAAATAAAAATAGAAAAATAGATAACAACAAGTGAACTTTCCCCATCACAAAGCACATAATATATGCATGATATACATTACCCCGCGTTTTCCCCATGAATGCAATATGTATAGTTACAGAATTTTGCCATCGCAACTTTTCATCTATCGGACACGGCCGGAAAGCAACCCCTTACACGTGCATTTTCATGAAATGCTATAGTCAACATTTCCAGATATTGAAAAAACTCTGAGCAATCACCACTAGAGAAAAAGAGTCAGCAACCGGACTCATCCCAGTATTTTCAGCAAAAATCTTCCTGCGAACACTTCAGGTGCTTGAACTGCAGCATAAAAATGTCTAGTCAGACTTCAACCTCAGAAACCCATGATTCTCAAAAAAAAGGTTCTATACTGAAATCACGTAAGCACATTTCACAAAATTATCTCCAGGATATGACTAAGGTGCTCAAAAATTGTCTCAAAGACATAACTCTCGCAAATGATACTGCTCCATTATATAAAGAATTATCACCTATTCGGGATAAAAAAAAACTACGGTAAACTCACAATTCGGCAATTATATGCCACCAAAAATAACTCACTGGTGAATATAAAAAATCACAACATCTCCATAGGACCACAATGCAATAATGCAACTCGCCTCCAATTAGTCACGAAACCAAAAAGAACCACAGAACCCCTCTCTTGGCTCAAAAAACTCCAGAAATTCAACTCAAAAATCATAACAACACAAAAAAGAAAGTCACCCCCAAAGATTAATGCCATCTCCATATATATATATATATATATATTATATATATATATATATATATATATATATATATATGTATATATATATATATATATATATATATATATATATATATATATATATATATATATATATATATATATAGATATATATATATATATATATATATATATATATATATATAAATCACCATATTAATAACACCACTCCGGTGCTAAAAATATTTCCTACATTTTATTAATAACCCCACAAACACCATATTCCCTCTATCTCACTAATAACCAGGTGTTAATAAAACCACCACTTCAGCAATAAAAATATTTCCTCTGTTTCGGCAAATAAAAAAAAAATACTTACCTCTATTTCACCAATAACTCCATGTAGAATAAAACAAGTCTCCAAAAAATATTAAATCTCCAAGCAGGATAATCAAAAGTGTAACTCCATCTCCAAAAAAAATGCACTCAAAGTATCTAGCTGATACACTCAAAAATATTGCCCCATGTCTCCTCAAAAAGATGTCTCTTTGCAACAAAAATGGCTGCAAAATAATTGAACTAAACATAGCTTTCATCACATAGGCCTAAACTGTGGAATATTCTCTCCCTCCCCCCCCCCCCAAAAAAGAAATATCAATGGCAAATATTATATCTCCCAAATATTATATCTCAAATTATATCTCAAATTATATATCCAATTCTCCAGGAAATAACTCAATGTATAGTCAAAACTATAAAAACTCTGTTTAGCAAATAACTGCTAAGAAAGGGCAAAAACTCGGCAAATAAAATTGCCTAGGAAATTCTAGAAAAAATCACCAGTGTGCCATAACTCATTACAACAAAAACTCCAAATTCAAAGTGTCTAAGCAAAGACTTCTCCATATGCACTACGACATTGGCCACTAGAAACTTACCAAGTTTCCTATCTCTGGCAAAAATGCAACAAACAATTGTGCAAGAGACCAACAATTTCCGGAACACAAATATCCAGAAGAAAATGTAGTGCCATTTCGTATGCATTAAAAAAAATGCAAAAATTCTCCCATAAATCTCTCTGCAGCATCAAACAGCTGAAAACATAAACACATTCCCAAACAATGACTCCAAGTCACGAACTGAGATATTAAAAAAAATTCACACATACTGGAAAGAAAAATAAATTCAAATTCGCCCATGATAAAAAAAACTTACGTCATCTATGGCTACCATCCAAAAAGGAAAAAAGAAAATTCAATGGCACTGTTAACTATCCCCGTGACTCACGTAGACTTCAAGCAATTATCTGCTGAACTCATAAAAAAAGAAAAACAAAAAAATGTGTCATTAGTTCCTCCCATATCCACAAAAAAAACATCACCACCCTTAATAATCATTACAACACCCATGTTAGTATAAAAAAAATAACCAATATCAGAAGTATCATTATCAGAAGTATCACCAGATATCAGAATTATCAGTATCAGAATTCACCAGTATCAGCAGTATCACCAGATATCAGTAAATATCAGCACTCGCCCAATATTAGCAAAATTAGTACTCGTCCATTCAGCACAAAATTCACCAGAAGTTCAGCAAAATTCAGCACAATTCACCAAAAATTCAGCCAGATTCATCACCCATGAACCACTGACACATTCTCCAAAGTCATAGAAACTCCGTAAATAGTTAACCACAAAACCTCTCCCATAATTCATTGTAATAATTCTCCGTAATATAATTATCTGTAATAATTATAAAATAATCTCCCATGAAATATCTCAAATCTCCTGTAATGATAATTCTACTTAAGTACCCCCTGTAAAATATCTCAAGTAATGATAATAATAATAATTCTCCATAGTAATAATTCTCCTGCAATTATCTCAAGTAAGGGCATTAATATTGCTATTCCCCAGTATTCATCATAATTGCCACACCAAAACTCCAAAATCAACACCACTCACCGGTATCATCAGATACAACACCACTCAGCAATCATCACCAGTCAGCACCATTTTAAAGTAACCTCCACAACACCAATCAAATCTTCATTAAAAAAATAATAATCTCTGTGTCCCCATTTATAATTATGCCCCCTAACATTGCGCAAAAGCATTCTCCAAAGCATAAGGAAAACTTACCCATATCCATATGTATATCATTTCATTTTCTCTCCAATCAAGAAAAAGAAAAAATCTTTCTAAAAAAAAAAAACCCTACTGGCATCTCACATCATCACCCCAGTGGTTATCAGCTGATTTCCTGGCATTGAAATTTCCTTATCCAAGGCCAGACTCGTCCCCCAATACCCTGATACAAAGAAAAAATAGGGAGGAGTTCACCCCCCACTAAAAAAAAAAAAAAAAAAAAAAAAAAAAAAATTTGTTTCACCCCCCCCTTCCTGGCCAAAAAAAAAAAAAAAAAAAAAAAGCAATGCCCCCCAAAGGAAGACCACCAAATTTTCGCCCTCCCCTCCTTGCACCTACCCCTCTGGGTCAGCAGAAAATGCGCTGACTGTGTCATGAATGAACGGCCGCTGTCTCCAAGAGGCAAAACCACAGTGTTGCATGTAGGAAAAGCATTCATATACACACGTATGTATTAAAACAAAGACGAATGCGTCTCATCTAACATGCGGTAAGAAAAAACTTATCACTTTCTGCTACTTTGAGAGAAATCTATTGTAATTTAAACTGCCTGTTTAAAATTGTTCACACACAAAGACAAAATCCCCCAGGCCTCAAAAAAAACAACACAGTAACACTTACCCCTTCACAATGAGAGAAAACCTGACCGCAAAACCGAGCGCGAGAGAAAAAAACACGCCAACACACATGAACTCGAATGAGAAAAGCACTTGCCAATCTTCCACCCACAAGACAGACTGAGTTACTCATCTCACGAGCGCCTCGCGACGGGCGAATTTGCTGACCCTAGTCCAATCTTCCCGTCTCGTTACCACAGTTACGACTCCATAACTCTTATGTCCGATGCTTATTAATGACATCCTAACCCCTTTAACAATCAGTCTCTCCGGAAACAGCATTTTTAAAGCTGTTATTAATCTAACAAAAGGCATAACAACGGTTCACGTACTCTGCCACCACTCTTACGAGACCAGTCTCGTATCACATTTGGTAAGCGTTAAGCCAAAGCGGAAGGCAAACTAAGTTAGTCTGGTAACACATTCTCCTCTCTCTCTCTCTCTCTCTCTCTCAGACCCTGACAATAGCCCCTCTCTCTCTCTCTCGACTCTGGCAACAGCTCTCTCTCCATTTCATTAGGTCATCAATCAGTCAGAACTACAAAAATGTATGTTTATTCAAAGTAAAGTACTAATTGAATAACTCAGATTCTTACAGGATGATTAAAATGGAATGATAACTCAAAGTTCAAGTAACTTAGATAACCCCCCGTGAAATAATAGTCTTAATCAGTAATTAGTCACACCAATTATCTCTTCTCCAAAACACAGTCCCCCTCACTAGATCCGCTTGTTTAAAAGACAGGAGGGACACACTAATGAAGATACACAATTGTAAAGACAAAGTCAAAAGATTAAATGAAATAGAATATCTTTACAAAATGTCAAAAAAACAGACAAGCCACAGAATATCACACACAGAAATAAATAAACTTTCGCAGAGCTATCCCGGCATTCTGCCTTTTCTCCCCGTAACTGTCTCCATCCTTCTGGCTAGTTACCTGCCATTCTGAACGAAAGAGGCACATACGTACAGACAAGCTCACGCCATTTGTCCACACCCTCATAACTGGTTGCAGCCAGTTTTCAAAGGCACCTTCTCTCGAACGCACATAACTACAGGACGAACGTTGACCTGCTTAGTAAGGATCTTTACATCACGCCACCCAAAAAGGTACATCAGCATTCTTAAACTGAGATATCTTGTCACTTGGACTCTCTGTATCTAAGTAAGTTAAAAATGATGAGTCTGTACATTCCCCTTTTTTACATACATATAAAACGAAAGTTTTCAAGAATCTGCTCGGTTCTCCTATTCACTCTGAGCAGGTTCTCGAAAGTTCTCGTCTAATATATTGTTATATATATTTACACCGACAACATTGTGAATATCTTCACCATTATATTATTATTATTATTAAAATGGAAAAGTAAATCCACAATAATATGTTTGTTTGATCTTGTTATTTAAAATACAAAGCAGAAAGCTTTCGATGACCTGCACGGCCCTCCTTGTCAATCTGAATATAATTACTAACAGTGACCATACAAAAACTTTGTTTTTTTTACTATTTTACAAAAAAAGAAAAAAAAGAAAAAAAAGGTTTTCTATGGTCACTGTTAGTAATTATATTCAGATTGACAAGGAGGGCCGTGCAGGTCATCGAAAGCTTTCTGCTTTGTATTTTAAATAACAAGATCAAACAGACATATTATTGTGGATTTACTTGTCCATTTTATTTTATCAAACTCATGTGATATGAGGTTTCTTTCAATTATTATTATTATTATTATTATTATTATTATTATATTATTATTATTATTATTATTATTATTATTATTATTATTATTATTATTATTGCCCGATAAATTTAACTTTCTTCAGTCATTACGAAAGGAAATTAGTTTAAATGTCCTACCGCATTAAATATTCTCCTTTCAAAGTGTAAGAGGCTTTTTGATAGTCTGAATTTCAAACGTTCTGTCGGCCCTGTGTATCAGTGAGATTCTTTTTATATCTCCATTTTATCTGGAATGCAGTGCCTTGGCTACTTAATAAAGACTGAAATTCAGTTTACTTCGGAAATACGCCGACTTTTATATTTTAATTATGTGCCAATATTTAAATCAAGGTGAATTTAGCTTCATATTACTCAACAATGAATTAGAAAGCTAATTGTTTTTTGTCGTTTCGTCTGTGTGTCACACCTCCTGTGTTTTTGCCTCCACTGTTTAAAATTAGAACGCTCTCATCCCATCCTACGCTATGAAAAATGTTTCTGTGTGATCTCGTAACGTTTCCAGAGCCTTGCTTTACTCTTTTCTTTATTCAGCAGTTTTCAATTCCTTTTACCTTGAAGGTGGCCAGTATAAGGGAATCATGTTGGGAATGAGTTTATTTCAGAAATTTACATCACTTCGTATATTTATGTGTGTGTGTGTGTGTATATATATATATATATATATATATATATATATATATATATATAGAATATATGTACATGTATATATATAAATAAATAAATAAATAAATATATATATATATATATATATATTTTATAAATAAATATATATATATATATATATATATATATATATATATATATATATATAAACTTTTATCTACGACAGTCATTTCAATAGCTATTCTCAGGCTATTGACATAGTTTAATACTTGGAAAAATATACCCAAGAGCTCAAAAAAGGTAAGTATATCTTTGTTTTACCAGACCATTGAGCTGATTAACAGCTCTCCTAGGGCTGGCCCGAAGGTTTTTATTTTTTCACGTGGCTAGGAACCAATTAGTCAAGCTAGCAACGGGACCTACAGCTTATTGTGGGATCCGAACCACACTATATTGAGAAATGAATTTCTATCACCAGAAATAAATTCCTCTGATTCCGCGTTGGCAGAGCCGGGAATCGAACTTCAGATCACCGGATTGGCAGCCGAGCGCGAAAACCACTCGTCCAGCGAGGAACTAGATCTGTATCAATTAGAAAAGCTAAGAGAGAGAGAGAAAGAGAGAAGTGGCAAGGACAGAAAAATGTCAAGTATTTTGCTGGAGACCGATAAAAAAAAAATGGAAAAAACGGTTTTGGTTTGTAATTTCTATCACAGGATCACAGGAATGGAATCGGTAAATCATCTGTTTTTATGATAATAATAATAATAATCCACCGACCCACTGAATAATAATAATAATGATAATAATAATTACAGGGGCTGGTGAAAGACTCATAATTCCAGCAGAATTTCACATAATTTGGCTAAAAAAGAAAACGAAAAGAAATGAACAATATAGCGTTTCCTTATCAAGAATTCTAGGTCATTAGGTATAAAAAATTGTTACTTAATTTAGCAACACGTCAAGGCACTAGCAGTATGTCGGGAGAGTGTAATATCTTTATGGTATTATAACCATCGAGTTCAGTTGAGGGCGAAAGCCAAATAAAATTAAATAAACTGTGTCATATTAAAGCCATTTTATTGCCATTACAATATACGTTGCAGAGCAGACACAATCAAATTCATACATAAAGCTTCATCTACACACAAAAGAAATGTGAATGAATATTCAGCGGTCATTCTCATATGAATAGTCATGTCGATGTGTCATTATTCCCAAGGGATCCAAACCCTTTGACAATTTTACCTAATATGTAAATGGTATTTTAATTAGAATCACTTTAAGGGTCGCGTGAATGATCTAACTGTGCTTTGTACTTCTATTCATAATGAAAGATCCTATTGTTTAATCGAATAATTTAAATCTGATTTACTTGAATGGATCCATACGAGATTGTATGCTAAGTAGTGTTGGTTACAGGGGTAAAATGCTGATTGTCGTTACTGTATATATTGAAAATCCAGATACACACACTCACATACACACACTGTGTGAAACTATATCATTGCTGTATCTCTCTCTATTATTACAATTTGCATCTGGGCTTTGATCCTGAGGAATTTTGAGGCAGATCTGTAAAATGTATAATAGAATAGGGTCACTATAGGAGAATGAAAGTCCCAAGGTTCCTCGTGTGCCACGTTTGTCATAGCACCACCTCCCCTAATGCAATCCATCTTAGCATGAACTGTTAAATGGACCCCTTTCAAATAGTTGTAATAATACCTGGAGTCATGATCTGGTCCACCTTATTCCATATATTTTTATGTATATATTTTGGTTGTAAGAAATTATAACTTTGCTCAAACCTTGCGTTGGTATTTTCCAAAACCTATTGGCCGTAAAAATTCAGTATGGACGTATAAAAAAATTGCTTCAAGAATTCAAAAATAAATTCTACTTATTATTATCATTTTGAAGAAATCGTTCTTAGCAGCTCCTGAAATCGTGGATTTAAGAGTTAATACTGTTAAGGCATTGATATTAGTCGCACTGTTAGTTGATATTGAAATAAGAAAAATTGATTAATGTTTGCATTACCCGTCTTGCACTTTAGCAACGACACCCCTTTGTATGGCTAATGGTCTGACTCTTATGTTGCTTATTTATGAATATATACCTGTTCTTCTCTCCCTCCGTTATCCTTACATTAAGGGGTTGGTTGCCTGATGTGCCTTTCTTTACAACATCAAGCATGGCAAAGGAGTTTTTACGACCGCATACCCTTGCTGTCATCAACCACAGTTATTGGCGGTGGGCCTCGCCTTTGACTAAAAAGTCCACCTGCAAGGCAGCAGCTTTCCTTTTAGTCGCCTTTTACGACACGCAGGACCTACGGTGGTAGTATTCTCAAACCTCTACCACAGTATAGAAATATATAGTACCTGTTCGTCCTGCTCTAGATAAAGCAGATATTCTTTATAATATCTTGGGACAGGAGATTTCTTATTTAATTTTTTAAAAAATGGTTTGTCTTTTACTAGATTGGTTCAAGTCTTGTAAGGCGAAAAGTAGCAAGTGACGTCGAACTAATATTGGAAAACCCAGAATGTTAGCCTTAAAGGGGCTAGACACCGTAAGGGTGGTATTGCCGTCAGTGTACCTCACGCTGTGTGCTGTAAAAACTACTCAGGTTCTTTGTAGCGTCGCATCAGCCTGAAAGCTGCAATCCTTTTTATTCCTTTTACTATATCTCCATTCATATTCACCTTTCATCCTACTTTCCACCATCTCATAACATATTTTTCCATCATTATTTTTCACGCTGAATGACCTCATAGGTGCCAGCGCTTGGCATTTGGCCTGAATTTTTTTATTCCAATTCCAACAAATGGGTTAGTTTTATAACTTTCTATACAACTGATATCGATCAGAACGTTACTTCTCATTGAATTATCTGTTGGAGGTAAATTAACGGATTCCTACCTACGCTATTCCAGACAGATTTTCTTAATACAATACTAACTTCATCATTATTCTAGAAAATTGTTCATATTATACTTATGTTTGGACGTTTAAACTTCTTAAGTTGCACAGCGAAGGAAACATCGCATTTGTTTTCTTACATTTCAGAACATTTCAGAAGAAAATGTCAGCAGTACAATTATGATTATTTAAAGGTTATTTATCGTTACATTTCATGATACCAATTAAACGTGACAAATATGACTCTTACAAGGGCGACACATGGTCATATGGTTTACTCCCACACGGAACAAGACAGATACACTATTACTCATGCTATCTAGGATTAATGAAAAATATAACGCCCTAGTTTTGCAATCCATTTATAAGTATTTTTGTAATTTACACTGACATTTATAGTACAAATATCCTAGAAATTAGTCTTAAAACATTATACATATACCACATTAACGATTCCTGTAATGTAAAAACACATATATATATATATATATATATATATATATATATAGATATATATATATATCTATATATATATATATATATATATATCTATATATATAACAGGGTTTCTCTTCCTGGATCCCGGGATCCCAGCCATTTTCCGAGGGTTAAACAATCCCGGGATTTTTCCTCACTGTCCCGGGATGCATATTCCCGGACTGCACTGCACTTCGGCCACGCTCCTCCCGTAGAGCACTGTGGGCGGAGATATATCACTTCCCTAGGAGACGACGCATTTCGTTCCGCCATACTGCCTTCTTCATTCTTCTCCGTCATTAGCTTATTTTGTTATGTTTTTTTATTATTTTTATGTTGTCTAAACATGAAATTGTGACTTATATTCATATTTTACGATAGCAATATGCATAATTTGCTTTATAAATCAATATTATTCATAAATTTATTGTAATATGCTGCTAGCCAAAGTTCTTTAGCTAAAGTGTTTACGATGTGAACGGATGCTATGGCAATTACACGAATATATACACATTTCATCGTAATTGAAGCTCAAAATGTGACAGTTAATGGTGTTTCCAGATATTATTATACATATTTACTTGATTAATGATTAATAGTCAAATGACTAGCACATTTAATAGGAAAGGAGCTTCGTTTTCTAAACCCGAAGTTTTGTTTACATTCGTTAGCTGACATGTGGCCTAACTTCTATTTTTCTTTTACTACTATATACGAGAAAGAATTTGTAAATAAATTTTTGTTTTTCAATAGAGTTAACATCACATTTAGTAATAAACCACAATGTTGAATTTACTAATGACAAAAATACTTTATATTGTTTGGTTTTTATCAGTCAGCTGAACTTGCTCTTGATTTTTCTCTTTAACTCTGGGTGTAGCCTAACCTTTGAAATTTTGTTTGTCTTTTCTCTTATGAGGACATATAGGGTGAAAATTCAGTCAATCAACGGGGAAATATTGACCAGCCTTCTGTTCATGCAGAATATAATACGTATAACTGTGGGGGGGGGGGGGGGGCTGGTTTAGATGATAAGTTTCAACTTTGCTCAACATATCCTTACGAAAGAAAGAGGAAAAGATGGTACCAACCCATTTGGTACCTAATAGTTAATGCTGCATTTTTAGACTCAAACATATGTTACAATATCAGAATCCCACACTAATAAGCTTGATAAAAGAGTCGGGGGAAAATGATTGACACTGGGTTAGGCTGTAAATGGAACAAAATCAAAGGGGTAGATATTCAAATCCTATGGAATGTAGTTAAGAAAAGCATTTTCCAGCACAGTCTGACAACAAAAACAACAAGCCCCATTGTATTGTATGCTATATCTTGCTTAAAGAAAGATAATGGTTCATGTAAGAAAAAGCAATCCTAGTTTTTTATGATCAATGTTTTGAAAAACGATCTCTTTGTATCATTCCATGTTTTGAGATATCATACCTATCAAATGCACTAAAGGCAGTGCCAATGGGGAAAATAAATATGTGAGGCATTGCTGAATTGGGTAAAGGAATGTTGGTGAAATTATTAGTCATATATGAAAAGGAATTTTTATGATTTTTCTCAATTTTTACCCTTGCATACACTTCTGTAGTATTATTTTCGTTGCATATGTCAAAATTTTACAGGCTCAATCTTCCTTTTGCAGATAGTATGCTTCAGAAAAATTCTCTTCACTTCATGATGCATTGACCTTAATTTCAGTACTTAGTTTGTGTTCCTTCATTTTTGCTCTCAGATATATTCACTTCTAAAGGGTGGCAACCTTGCACAACTTGGAACTTCTCGCAGCCTGCTGTTTTTTTCTAGTCCATTCATGTTTTTCCTGTTGTTACAACCTGCTCATCACTTTCCATCAACTACACTGCAGTACAGTGTGTATAAATGAACTTTTATGTACATCAAGCATGGACATGAAGGGGGTTTAAAAAATAAATGTCTATACTGTGAAAATATCTTACATCAGTCTCTATTGCTAAATAATACTAATGATAATATGAAGCTGCGAGATCAATAGTCTTACTTGCTGCAGACTTATAGTAAAAGGACAAGTGGGAGGGTTAATAAGTGCGAGAATACTAAACATCAGCCATCCCATACCCAGGAATATGGGAAGCATCACAGAATACATTACTATAAATGTCTGTAGATAATATATAAGCAGCTTCCTACGCACGTGGCATGGATGCTAGTAGGTAATACATACACGAGTCCTAATAAATAAAGAAACTACAATCTGAAGATCACAGAAATAATAAGTGAGAAGTCCATACGCAGTTTTAGCAAATATAAAGGTAGTTTTCACAGTGGATGAAGAAATGGTGAAAAGAATAATATCTTTCCGAAGACAACTCTGGAGTATGCAGCAGTGGTATGGAGTTCCCATTCAAAAAGAAGCATAAATATAGAACTAAAGAAAGTACAAAGCAGTTACAAGATGGGTAACATAGTTCAGAAATTTGAGCTGTGAAGATACATTTAACAAAGATAGGACACAAAGCTTAACATTTCACTACGGTTAATGGCTTTTGGCATTTTGCTGGTTCATCAAAACATTGAATGCCAAGTTTCTCTTACATTTAGCTGCTTTGAAGAGCAAGTCAGACTTTCTTTTTCTGCCCTTCCCAATTGGGGCAGCTCCTCTTGGCATGCCAACTGGGCGTCTAGCAACTGATGTTGGTTGACAAGGTATTTTACCCCTGCCAGCTCCAGACAATGCTCCAGAAGAATGTAAAAGCTATTTAGATTATTAGTCGACTTTAGTAGCTTTAATTTCTTCATGAAAGGCTTTAGACTATTACAAGAAGTGTTGTCTTAAAAATTATACTAAACAAAACTGAACGTTTTGTCTGCTATGGAAGGAATTTAATATTTTGGGGTAATAGGTATGTATAATGTGGGGACTGACATATACCTTTCTTTATTGGTAGGGTAGGGTAGGTTAGGTTAGGTAGGTAAGTTAAGTTAAGTTAGGTTAGGTTGGTTAGGTTAAGTGAAGTTAGGCAAGCCTAACCCAACAAACTACAGAGGCTCCCGAGTGTGTGTCTTTCA
>NC_087202.1:29733964-29741464 GCF_015104395.2 Macrobrachium nipponense | reverse complement strand
AGCCAAGACAGATGAAATCCTCACTTTGATGACCCTGCATCTGGTAACTCCTCCAGGTCATTCCTCTTTTTTTGATAGAAAACAAGTGGTTCCTTTACAGTGTCCAAAATCAAGCCGTTTCTCTGCTCACTGTTTGGAAAGTCTGGTTCCTTTTGCAGTCCAAACACTCTTTGCTGTTGACAGGAAGCTTCCAATCTCCAGAGCGGACGACGTCGAAATACAGCGACTCCTGATGGTACCCTTCGATGTCTTAGTGCCCTTGCCACACTGGGATCAAACATTTTGCATATGTAAGAGGCATTAAACTTACGGGTTTTTACGCCGCGCCAGAGGTTGCCACAGTAGTATATGCAAGTATTTGATCCATTATGCATTGCATAACCCATATTTTGCATATTTAAAAGGCATTGAACTTACGGGGTTTTACGCCGCGCCAGAGGTTGCCACTGCAGTATATGCAAGAAATGGGATTTAATATGCAATGCATAACCCAATTCACATATGTAGTTGGCATGAAACTTACGGGTTCTTACGCCGCGCCAGAGGTTGCCTTCCACGCATGTGATTTAGCATTGATACCCATTCCCGAGGGTATCATGTGGCAGGAGAGAGAGGGTGCACCACAGTCCAATCTTGGAGAAGGGATGCACAACAATCCACTCTTCGGGCACTTGTTGCCAGTCCACTAGCCGCTGTAGTCTGTCCACCACTCAGAGCTGCTTCCACAACTGGGATCAAACATTTTGCATATATAGGAGGCATTAAACTTACGGGTTTTTACGCCGCGCCAGAGGTTGCCACAGTAGTATATGCAAGTATTTGATCCATTATGCATGCAAAACCCATATTTTGCATATTTAAAAGGCATTGAACTTACGGGGTTTTACGCCCGCCGCCAGAGGATTGAATCCTGCAGTATATGCCAAGGAAAATGGGCGGTTTAATATGCAATGCATAACCCAATTTACATATGTAGTTGGCATGAAACTTACGGGTTCTTACGCCGCGCCAGAGGTTGCCTTCCATGCATGTGATTTAGCATTGATACCCATTCCCAAGGGTATCATGAGGCAGGAGAGAGAGGGGGTGCAATATAGTCCAATCTTGGAGAAGGGATGCACAACAATCCACTCTTCAGGCACTTGTTGCCAGTCCACTAGCCGCTGTAGTCTGTCCACCACTCAGAGCTGCTTCCACAACTACATCCAGGAGTGATTTCCTTCACAAAAGTCAGCCTGTTCCTGTTCCCAACAGCAGAGTTATCCTGGCTTGTTTCTTCTGCAAGCAAACCAACAGTTCTCCTAAAAATGCCGAGGTTCCTTTGTGTGCACCCTTTACGTAACGGCGTTTCCCCTGTAGAGCTTTTGGAACATCTTCGCCTCTTGCTCCAGTTTTCGGAGGTTGGCTGTAGATTCCTTGATTTGGCGAAGTTTTTCTTCGAGGCTGTCCATTTGTCGGGAGAGAGCTTCGCAGTTGATCTGGGGCTTCCTCAGACATCGAGCTTTATCCGAAGCCTTTTTCTCTTCAGCTTTCCTCTCAGATATAGGAGCCTTCATTCCTTGACGCTTCTTTTCTCCTGTAAGCATTTTTACTTTAGTTTCCAAGCCTCTGATCTTCTTGTCCTTGGCCAAGGTCTCTTCCTGGAGGCTTTCGAGTTCCAAGATTGCCTCCATCTTTTCAAACTCCGTCGTCTCTAATTCCTCCTTCGCTTCAGCCAATTCAAATTCAAGTTGAACTTTCCTTCCTATTTCATTCAGCTTTCCATTTGCCGTCGGGTTTTCTGCTACAACAGTTTGAGATGCTTTCTGCAAACGGATGACTTCCATTTGCTTGGGGGTGCACTCATTTTCCAGTCGGAGGAGCTCTCGATCTTTCTGCAAGTTCTCCTCTTTCAGCTTTTCCAGTTCCTCCTTTTTCTCAACTAATTCGGCTTTACATTTGTGGAGCTGTTTCACATTTTCTTGGGCCATCTGTTTCTCAGCGACAAGGACTTGTAACTCGTCCTCTAAGTCGCTGATCTTGGAGGTCTTCTGCTCGTTTTCCTTCTTCAGACTTTCAATGGTCTTCTCTTTCCTTCTGTTCTCTTTGCGAAGGCTTTGCAAATCCTCATTTAGCTCGGTTATCCTGACTTGCATTTCTATCCTGCCTTCTTCTCTTTGCTGTAGATCTCGATGCAACGTCTCCTTCTCCATTTCGAGAACTACGACAGTGTTTTCCAAAATGATCAACTTCTGGTCCTTCTCTTCTCTCTCTTTCGTTTGCACTTCGGTTACCTTCGCCTTTTCTATAATTTTGCTTTTCAATATTTGCATTTCTTCGGACATTGAATAGATTTGTGTGTCCTTTTCTTTGTTCAACAGTTCGAGGTCTCTTATGTGTTCTTCCATCTTCATTCTTCCTTGAGTCAGGGCCTTTACCTTCCATGCTAATTCATTTATCAGCTGATCTCTTTCTAACCTCTCTTTTTCAAACCTTAAAAAGGCATTTTCATTCTTCTTGATTACTTCCTCGAACTTTCGACTAGTATCCAAATGCGGTGATTTTTCTTCACTATCCGAACTGTCATCATCTTCGTAGTCTAACTGACTGTCTTCTTCATTATCCGAAGCGTCGTCTTCTTCGTTATCCGAAATATTGAGTTCGTCAATCTCAGAATGAACAACTTGGTTCTCTAGATTTCCAGCCTCCTCAAGACAGCCAGGGTTCTGGTCCAAGGCCAGGAAAGAAATTTGAACATTAGTACCGAACCATACTAATGCCAAATCCACGAAGTATAAATACTTCAGTGAATAGCACAACAGGTATGGCAAACAAAAACCACATAATCTCGCGGGGGACTTGATGAACCGCGAATTCAAAGCACTGTGCAAGCACAACTGTAAGCAAACTTAGAAACATCTTTGTTTGTTATAAATCCACTCTCTCTCTGACTTATCATTAGTTTTAAAAAAAGACGCGTGACGTTTGTGGATTCTGCTTGGATTCTTGCGTCATTGCGGTCTTCGGGAATGCTTGCTGATCCCCGGACACAGTTGATGTGTCTGGGTCCGGAGTCATTTTGGGCTCCACGGGAGCTGCTTCGGTCTTCAGAAGAGAGGAATTTCTGTGCAGTCCTCGGGGACCTTCTGAGCACCCTGGAGCCATTCAGAAGAAAGGAATTTCTATGCAGACCTCAGGGATTTTCTGAACACCCTGCAGCCAATCTTCACACACACACACACACACACACACACATATCTTTGTGAACTATATTTTTAGTAGAAAATAGCTGACAACTGATTCACGATTTAAGTCATAAATGAGAAAGCTAATTAGAATGTAAATTTATTATTGATATGATATTTCGTTACAAGAATATCAATTTGATATTTTGCCTCCTCAGTTCCTACTGGAATTTTTTTAGGGCAGGAGTACTGTCGACATTTTATCAGTATCTGCTCATACTTCAGTTGGTTAAGATATTTTCAGTTTAAAAGTATTAACAAAGTTAGAATTGCGAATTGATCAACATATTTTCTCTTTACTAGCATTAGCTCAGGGTTTAATGTAAATAGACTGATATATTTGTACTTTATAAGTATTAGGGCAGTCTTGAGTATAAATTGGCCCGTACATTTTTACTTTATAAGTGTTAGCTCTGGTTTTAGTATAAATGGATATAATTATTAGCGTAATTGTAAGAATAAATTGAGCAATATATTTTCACTTTATAAGTATTACTAGCTTAATTGTAAGTATCAATTAACCAATGTATTTTCACTTTATGACTATTAGCTCGGACATTAGTGTAAATTGACCAACATATTTTCAGTTTATAAGTATTGGCTCAGGTTCTAACACAAATGAACCAGTATATTCCAGCTTTACAGATTTTACCTAAAATATATAGTCCAGTATATTCTCACTTTATAAGTGCTAAGTAAATTGAAACTCAGGACGCACGTTCAGATTCCCAACTTCAAACTCAGTGCAGTTCCTAGAACCTGTACGATACTTGTCATCCGAAAGTTGTAACAAATGAGAGGGTATGAAAAAAGGGGATATATATATATATATAGATATATATATATATATAAATATATCATATTATCTAAAATACTAACTATAATATATAATATATATTACAACTTGTTTATTTTGGGAAATACTTGTCCTGAGGTGTGAATATATATTATAATATATATATATATATATATATATATATATATATATATATATATATATATATATATATATATATATATATATATATATATATATATATATATATATATATTATATATATATATATATATATATATATATATAGATATATATATATGGGGGCAAATTAGCTCCAGCATTCGTTAACTTCGTGACGTCACACATCAGGACAAGTGAACGGCATAGCAAGTGAGTAGTACGTAAAGACCACAGATGGCGCATGTAAAAAGCCTAAACATGAAAAAAAAATAAAAATAATAAAAACATAACAAAATAAGCTAATGACTGAGAGAAGAATGAAGAGGGCAGTATGGCATAGCGAAATGCAAAATGCGTCGTCCGTCGTCTGCAAGGAAAGAGAAAATGTCTCCGCCCACAGAAGATAGGCCACACATCAGCTGACGAATGTAAACAAAACTTCGGGTTTAGGAAACGAAACTCGCAGCATAGTTACAATAAATTTATGAATAAACATTGATTTAATATAACAAAAAGAATAATGGCATATTGCTATCGTAAAATATGGATATATATCACAATTTCATATTTACACAACATAAAAATAATAAAAACAACAAAATAAGCTAATGACGGAGGAGAACGAAGAGGGCAGTAAGGCGAAACGAAATGCGTCGTCTGCTAGGAGAGTGAGATATCTCCGCCCACAGTGGCTGTAGGACCGGAGTCTGGCCGAACGCTCAGTGCACTTCGGGAATATGCTCCCGGGGTTTTCCGGGACGAACTATTGGAAATTGAAAATGAATGGCATGTGTGTGTGTGTGAGAGAGAGAGACATACGCACACACACACACACACACACACAAAATCAATAATCCTATCAGACCAATCATTAGTTCAGTGGGCTCAATTATGTATAATTTATCTAAATGGCTTGTAAAATTCTTACACCTTTTGGTAGGAAACATTTTTAACACGAATGTTAAAAACAATGTTGATTTTATAAACAAAATGAATAGTTTAAATTTGAATTTAGATTTTAATATGGTTAGTTTTGATGTTGTCTCTTTATGTACAAAAGTGCCTGTAGATGATTTACTTGAATCTTTGGAGGAGGAATTAGAACGTCATGATATTCCCTTAACTGTAGCAAACCTCATTAGTCTCATAAGGTTATTTTTCAAAGATAGTAAATTTTGTTTTATTGGGGAATTTTTTGTACAAAAGCTTGCCATGACTATGGGTAATCCCTTATCTCCTGTCCTTAGCAATATTTACATGGAGTTTTTTGAGACAAAACTCGTACCAAGAATTTTGCCCCCAAAAAGTTATATTATTTAGGTATGTGGATGATATTTTCTGTATTTGGCCAGTTCACGAAAATCTCCAGGAATTCCTTAATAATCTCAATAATTTAGTCCCTTCTATAAAATTTACTGTAGAGGAAGAAAGAAATTGTAATTTGAATTTTCTTGATGTAACTGTCCATAGAAATGATAGAAATTTCACCTTTTCAGTCTTTCGGAAATCAACCAACATTGTCTCTTTTGTTCATTACTACTCCAATCACCATCAAAATGTTAAATTTTCTGTTTTTTCTGTAGCCCGCAGTTTATTGACGCTGAGATTAAAACTATTTATGATATTGCATTAAAACTTAAATACCCAAGGACTTTTGTAGATGTGGCATGGAAAAGAGCTAGAAAAACATTTTATTTAACTAATGACAAACTTGAATTTAGTAAGCATAACATTCTAAAATTACCCTATGATGAAAGGTGTTTAGATATTCCTAGAATTTTAAAGCTTTTTAAAATAAATGTTGTTTTCAATAATATTAATGTCAAGAGTTTAGTAATTTAAAATTCTCCTAAAGATCTTTCAGGCTGCATATATGAAATTCCGTGCAAAAAGTGTGATAAAGTCTATTACGGACAAACCGGTAAATCTCTTTCGCAACGTCTCAAACAGCACCAATATTCTGTGAGAACTGGGCAAATATCGAATGCATTATTCGTACATATGAGAGATTTAGATCATCCTATTAACTGGAGTCAAGCAAGAGTCTTAATCCCACGTAATGTCACAGTTAAAAGAAATATCACTGAATCTTGTTTCATCAAGTCAAATGATGGAAATTTTCTAATTTAAGTCTTGGTTTATTTAAACTTGATGCCTTCATAATGAAAAAAGTTGTAGATAAATATAAGCAACAAAATTAATATATTCAGTTTTTACATATTTTGGACTGTACGGATGCTTACTTTGTAGTTTCTGTTAGGGTTAAATCTGTGTTTAGGTTTGTGACCGTGTGATATCCGATAATCCTGGATTATCTCTTTAACTTTTACCCCTTTGACAATTAACCATCTGTTATTTTTGATCCTGTTTACCTGATAACTTTCTCTCCAATTGTATATCATTCGTTCCTTGACAATGTCTTAGTAAGACGAAAGCGCTTGGATTTCTTACTATCATTTTCCTGAGGTATATATATATATATATATATATATATATATAATATATTATATATATATATATATAATATACATATATATATATATATCTAATATTATATATATATTATATATTATATGTATGTATAATATGGAAGACTGAATTTAAGCATATATGCATAGATGATGAATAAATGATGAATAAATTGTTCCACACCCACTATTGCCCACTTTTTTCAAATACGACCCATCATACCTTTGATAAAGGCACATGTAGTTACAAACTTGTTTACACATTATCTAGGACGATGATTACATCACCGATGGGCGGGAATTAAAGAGAAAAAAAACATTGAAGGAAGAGAAAAGAGAAAATTGCCTGATGTCTAGGGGCAATCCCACTCTGTTGATGCTTTTGCAATTGAGAATAACATCAAAGAGAGAGAGAGAGAGAGAGAGAGAGAGAGAGAGAGAGAGAGAGATATCTTTGTCGAATGAATAGTGAGACGCCACTTTCATGATATCGTTTTCAGATCGTAGGGCAATGAACATCAAAAGACTTAATGCAAAAATTCCAATTGCGTTAGTTTGGTTGGCCTCGTTGAAAATAAAATCCAATAAAAGTTATTTGTAATTAACTGTAAAATTTCTTTCTCCATCATGATTTTCTCGCATACATAACCCGTCGGGTATTGAAGCAAAGCAAAACCACGGTTTCCCTTTAATTTATACAGACTTTTCTATTAATATACGTACATGAAGTATGCAAGATATGAGAGACACTGTAATATTATTGTATGCTGAGCTGCATGTTGTTAGTACTAATGTCAAATGTTTTAAGTTGCCTCTTAAAATTTTAGGCAAAGATTCGACAGCATAGAGT
>NC_087202.1:29721464-29731464 GCF_015104395.2 Macrobrachium nipponense | reverse complement strand
CATGAACCATTCTCATATTTCTAACGGTTTTCAAAATTATATCTTCCTTTTAAACACATTTGAGGATTGAAATATTGTATAGTACGAAAAACCCAGCGGTAAATAGGCAGGAAGTATTCATATAAACAAATAATAACAAGGAAACGCACGATATTGACCATAGAGCCTTTCCTGTTAAAAGTCACCCCAGCATCAGCAAATTTGTACAAATGGAATGTCAATTCCTTTTGATTCCATTTAATGCGGGATCGTCTTTACTTTTCGCGGTCTTTATTTTTTTCTGGTTTTCCAAGATCATGATCGCGTTTTACGCAAAATGTAAACGTTTATTTTTCTCATAATCTCGAACTTGGTCACAGCATACCAGTACGGAAGGACTTAGGAAAAAAACGCAAAAGTTTTAATAATTTCCGACTCCCTTATGAAGGAGCTAAAAAAATAATTGCACGGTGGTTGGTCTTATATGCAATGATACCATCAATGAGATCGAATAATAAATCAGAAAGATGTGAGTTGAATCAACAAGTCTCTCGGTCGATTTTGTTGATGTTATGTCATGCTTAAAGATGTTCTTGTTGCTAAAATCAATGTGGTTCAATTTATATTTGCTTATGGGTTGATTGTTGTTGATGTTATGGTTTTATGTCATGTTTAAAGAGGCTCTTGTTGCTAATATTAATGTGTTTAGACTTTTAATTCATTATTCGTCAAGTCCTTTTGAGGTTTTGATGAGATATTGTTCTTGCAATGAGGTTTTCGTTGATAATAGCTATGTAGTTAGACTGGTATTTGCTTATGGTGACCCCAGTGTGTGTTGAAATTGGATTTTCACTCATGGTTGTATTTGTTCTTTTACGTAAAATAGTACAAAGCCTCTCTAACTGTTCTCTTGTAGCATTACTTCTAAAAAATACTTAACTGATTTTGATGTTTTTGGCGTTAGGCGTTCCTATAGGTTTTAACATTTTGACAGTGATTGCTTTTGCATTTAGGATTCTTTATTCTCCTTGTTTACCACTGTGTTACCAAGCAATTAACTTGCTTACCTTTCTGTCTATATGTCCCGATATCTGTAGCTGTGTGTCTGTAGTCCGAAGATTTAAGTCTTAAAAGAACCGTAAATGGGTGATCCAAGGTCAAAGTCAGGATCATCTTAAAAGTTCAAAGGTCAAATAGTAAACAAACAGTGGGATAAGTACTATATTAATAAAGTTGATATCCAAATTGAGGTCGTGTTCAAGGTCATACTTAGAGTGCAAAGGTCAGATCAAAATTCAATGCTAGCGATGACTTTTGAACTATACTCTGTTTTTTTTCATCTGTCCATCCGCCTGTGGTGTTTTTGTATGGCAACACTGCGTCCCGGACTTTAGATAGTTACATTCAGCTTACATTCAACGATTATAATAATATCCTATTTCGAATATTAACGGTGTAATTTGCATACAGTAAATTATTAAAACACTTTTCAGTTGCAAATGTACGCCCAGATATGCTTTTATTTACCTAAAACTTACACATAGCGTAACTATCTAAAGCCCGGGACGCAGTGTTACCATACAAAAACACCACTGGCAGATGGACAGATGAAAAAAAACAGAGTATAGACGAGATAGTATATTTGAGATGCACACACAATGTCAAGTTTTCGTTCCACTATTGTATATATATTGTATATAATTTAGTCTTATGTCTTTATTACTCTTTAACTTCCATACGCACGCCATCTGTTGATTGCTCCCTCACTTTTCCTTCAACCTCGTCTTGTTCTAAGTCTCTATTCCCATTACTCCTCCTTGATATCCTTAGTTTTGTTTACTTGGGTACTTCCACCCTCTTCCTAAGTTAGGTGTATTCTTCCTCTATTGAAGACAGTGTTTGTGGCGCTACCTAGTTATCTTTGTGTATTTTGTAATTTAGATATTAAGTTTAATAACGTTCAATAATGGCGTTACTTGCTAGATGTTTAAAGTGAAGTGCTTTGTTATATTGATTATTGTATTGTATTGTGTTAACTTTATATAATAAGTAAGTACTAATTATAATCTTACGTGACTGTTGAGTTTCGTTCAGCCGACCAGTGTTTTGCACACAGTGGATATTTTATTTTAGTGGAATATTATTTTTATTATGCTTCCTACTGAGTGTTAGCTAAGGCCATATGTAAGCTTAAGTATTTACCACTGAATACGAGGACATTCAGCTGAGGAGTGTCATAAAATATATAAAGCTAATGTGTAAATAAACTGAAGGTAAATTAGAAAGTTATAATGTGAAATTTGATCATTCATTGAATACATAAATACTTTCCTTTATGAGTACTAGGCTATTATAAATACAAATACCTAAATACTCTATGACTTTTACGTATTCTTTAAAAAAAATGCTGCCTATTTTTAGATAGGCTTGTGTCACAGTAACAGTAAATATTGTGGCGAAAATCCATATATCTTTCGTAAAGATTCGTTTATTAGTTTTCTCGTTATATAGTTTACAAACGTAGAAACATAAGAATAGGTAAGCAGAAAGGTAACTGAAATTCGAACAAAAACATTCTCTCAGTGTAACCAATACATGAACTTAAGGATTGTCGCACATTAAAGAATCGCATTTCGAGGTATGGTTGTCAAGTCTTTGCTTAGTAATGTATGGAATATTGGTTTCTCCGTTGTCTCATTTTCTCGTTGTGTGTGTGTGCCTCCCATGGCAAGGTAGTGCCATCAGGTGCACCTCACGCAGTGCACTGAAGGCATTCCTTAAGGTTCTTTGCAGTTTCCCTTCCGTTCCTCATTGCATTGCATTTCATTCCTTGCACTGTACTTCTGAGGGTATTCTCTTCCATCTTGCATCTTGCTTTCCAACCTCACCTAATAATTGTTTCATAGTGCAACTTCGAGGTTTTCCTCCTGTACATCTTTAAAACCTTTATTCTTAATTTCATTTTCAGCTTAATGAACCCATAGTCCCTGCCCTCGGCTTCTAACCGAAATTTTATATCATAACTCCAATTCGCTGCGTGTGTTCTGACTGATATAGCTTGGCCTTGCGAGGTTGTCTGGTACCCTTGAATAAATGATCCGGCTATTACATCTGTAAGTGTTTACATAATAAAAATATGGAATGTTAGTCCATATATATAAAAGTCTAAAACTAAAGAGGTCAACCAGATTGCTTGCAGGAATGTGATCAGACTAGAGACGCTAAAGATGACGTATACAATAAAAGTAGGCTAAGATAACATGCCGTCACCTGTAGTCATTCAATTGTTTATAAACATTAGTCCAAGCTCCCTGCTTGAGACAACTACCGCCTACGTGATCTGTAGCGTGTCTCATTTTGATTGTGTGTTCGTATGAAACTATGTCATTTGTATGTATGTTCATATGTTCGAACTACTGTCTGTTCCTTCATAACTTGTAACAGAGATGGTAGACAGGCAGAACAGAGTTAGCTATCGTCATTAGAAGACCTGTACCTCTTTACCTAAGCTTTATCATGTAGAGGAATAGGATTAGCCATCATCATTGGCAGAAGCGATCAAGCTATCGTTATTAGAAGACTTGTACAATCATACCTGATCTTCACCATGTAAAACTTCAGAAGAATATATAATTTTTTATACTTAGTGTTTTCTACAAGAACCTCCTCACCGAACCAACATGAGTTTAACACATCGTCGTAATAACCAACAAGATAATACCGACTTCGTAAGTGATCTACAAACCCCCAGACACTCCATTGAAGATGGAAGTGCAATACCAACCGACTTAGCGTAAGATTATCGCTAGTCTAACATTACCTCATAGGGCGCCTTATCTTACAAGGCACAAGCCCTAATATAGGCATGTAGGTTATCCCCTAAAAGTCTCCAAACACTATATTGTAATTGGGGCGCAACGTAAGCCGGAGGCATACGTAAAAATTGATAATGTCCCCTGAGTATGCTGAAAACGGTATATGAGGTACAATCACTTAGGTAATGGTATCAGGTAAAAGCCTTTAAGTAAGTCCAAGCTGGTGAAAAATTTATTCTAACCTAACAGAGATAAGATGTCGTCGGTACATGGCACTGGAAACTATCGGGAGTCGTTTCCTTGTTTAGGCGTCAGAAATCTACGCAGATAACAAGGAAACGACTCCCGATAGTTTCCAGTGCCATGTACCGACGACATCTTATCTCTGTTAGGTTAGAATAAATTTTTCACCAGCTTGGACTTACTTAAAGGCTTTTACCTGATACCATTACCTAAGTGATTGTACCTCATATACCGTTTTCAGCATACTCAGGGGACATTATCAATTTTTACGTATGCCTCCGGCTTACGTTGCGCCCCAATTACAATATAGTGTTTGGAGACTTTTAGGGGATAACCTACATGCCTATATGGATGATCTTGTAATATTTTCTAATACCTTAGAAGTACATTCACATAAACTAGAGCTAGTGCTACAGAGACAAAGACAAATAATCTCAGAGTAAAATATCTAAAAGTGAGTTTTTAAAAACCGAACATGTTTATCTAGGTTTTATGTGTCTAGTCAAGGTCTTAAAGTAGTCCATGGTAAGGTGTCGGCTATTCATAACTTTCCGGTACCTATTAACGTAAAAGGGGGATACAGCATTTTTGCGCTGTAGTGGGTATTACAATCGTATGTAAATATGTAACTCTTCAATCATGACAGCTCCTTTAACAGATCTTACGAAGAAGAGCGTAGATTTATTATGGTCTAAAAAGCATCAACAGGCGTTCGATATCTTAAAAGCGGAATAATGCAGCTTACCTAACTTAAAAATCCCTGATTTAAATAAGGAATTTTTTTTTTTATTGCAACAGACGCCTCAGACCAAGGGGTAAGAGGGATACTACTTCAGCAATATGATAAACAGTTCTTCCCTATAGCTTTTTATTCACGTAAACTAAAGCCCTCTGAAAGTAAATATGCAGTAATAAGCAAGGAAGGGCTAGGTATCTTTAACTCACTAGTACATTTTAAGTTCATAATCTATGGCTATCCTGATAAAGTCCTTACTGAACATGAGTCCTTTACCGAGTTTTTCAAAGGCTTTAATCACAGTCCAAAAGGAACTCGGTGACAAATGATCATTCAGGTCTTTGGAGCCAAGATAAGATATCTACCTGGGAAAGCAAATATCATAGCTGACGCATTATCCCGCAATCCCGCACCATACCGCAAAGAACCATTAATTAGACTAAAAATATAGAAACATCCGTACCTATTGTTAAAACCGTATCTAAACAAGAAAATTCCTTAACCCAAGAGATCGCGAGCATTGAATATCTGGGTTGGAGCGCAGAACTGTTACAAACTGAACAAAGCAAGAGTCAACAGACATAACCCAAACAATAAACACTTCGAACGGAAACAGAGTCAGCAGCAATAAACACCAAACAATAAACACTTCGAAACGGAAACAGGGTCAGTGGCTAGGCAAAAACAATAAACACTTCGAGCAGAAACCCTAAAGCAAAAGTATATTTAAAGTATGTGTATCAGAATAATGTAATCAAATGTAATATTATATGTAGGTCCGTGACGAGGAAAACCCGAAGAACACAGCAGATGACTAACGACCAGGTAGTAGTAATAATCTCTTTCATACCAATCGTCCTAAACTGGTTGCATTCCGTCATCCAGGGTTCCCTCCTATGTCACAGAAAGCCAAATCACTATTTTACTGGCCTACAATGCTTACAGATTTAAAAAGCACATAACTAATTGTAACACGTGTCATGAAAACAAGGGATACACTAAGACACCTGTCAGTTTAAGGGCCTATCCTGTGCCAAATCAATCCTTGAAAGAATATACGTAGAATTATTAACAGAATTACGAGTCTGACAGAGGGAATACACACTTCTTAGTGTTAATAGTTCCTTGACACGTTATATAGAATTAATAGCACTAAAAACAAACACCGCAATTGAGTGCGTTAGGAATATTTATGAGAGCTAAATCAGTAAACATGGAATTCAACACATGATAATCTGACTCGGGTGGTGTAAATCAATAATCTCCTTAACATGTTGTGTGAATTCCTTTCCATTAAGAAAACCAATAATATATTTTATCACCCAGAGTCAATCGGTTTGGTAGAATAAGAGATAAATAAAAAAGTGTCAATGTCTTACGAGTACAACTCGTGATATTGGATCCGAACTGGATTATAGCGGTTCTCGCGGTTTTAAATACCTTTATCATTCATATCTCGTATCTGTAAAAATGATACCGCAAGTAGCCTTATACGGTACGCCGTTAGGACACTTTTCCACATATTCAAGCCAACCATTAATTTATCAAATATATATAAAAAAAATATATAAATAAATATATAAAATAAATAAATGGATACAAGTGGAGTCAATATAATACACTCCGTAAGAAGTCGGAAGGGTTACAAATTATAATAAAAAAGGAATCACGATAAAATCAATAAGCAAAACGTAGGTTAATTAAATATCCAAATATATATGCGTAAAGATTTGAACTCTGACTTAACGCTTTAGTAATGACAAATAAGCTAAAAGTTCAAACACATATCCAAAACCTACTGACATATTGTCTGTCCCGGTGATTTATATTCGTAGTCAATGAAAAAAAAAAAAAAATAATAATAATAATAATAATAAAATAAATAAAATATATACATAAAATAAAATTTAAAAGAGATTTTTAAAGTTCAGGAAGTCTAGAAGTGAAAATGTTATCTATGAAATACTCCTATATGAATCTTATACAGGGCTAATAATATATATAGAAGTTGTATGGAAACCTTTTTCATATAGTTTGAATAAGGAATATTTAATTTAACATAATTACAATTATGCAGATTTCCTACATGAAACTAATATATTATTCAATTTTGGTACTGTTTTTTTTCAGACATTCTTTTCGTGTGGGTCGAGTATTAAAAAACAAAAAATATATCCTAAAGTCGTATTTGTTACAGCAAGTAACGTAACTCTTAGCTGGCTGAGAGCAATCTCCTGCCAAGTGACGACGTCATCATTGCCGTATCAGCATTTGTTCCTTTTAACCTCAATAATCTGCTTACACAGGTTTCATCTGTGTGTCGTCTCTGCTTGCAAAAGCAGATTGACTGGAGAAAGGAATGCTTAGCCCGAACTTCTCATGGGCAAGGCAGACGTTAGGTACAGGTGTCTATCGGTATGCGCAATGCAACTTGCAATCATTTTAAAATTAATAAACAAAATAAGGAAATAGAATTTCTATAACATCAAAATGAATTAATTTTTTCTGAACCTCATAGACATTTAGAAGTATCACGATATGGATATGGATTATTTACTTGCAACATTAGCTTATTACAATCCAGGTAAATCACATTTATGGGAAAATGTCACATTCCCTTGAAAAACCCAAAGTTTATTTAGAAATTAGTTACATAGGGGTTTTTTTCGTTGCATCTCCTACCTATTAATAAAGTTTTTAAAATTAACCTCAGAGGATGCGCGCGAGAAAATTGAATATGAAACTTTTGTTAGGGCACATAGGATCAGATTTTATCACAACTTAATTTCAGTTAGCATAGAGAACTACAGAATCATGATTAATCTTCTCTTTGACTCTTATGTTGCCTGGCAATCTTACAATTAGCTCCGTTTTCCACTTCTTTGTCTAGTAGCTTACTACCAGTAATATCGAATTTTCTTTGAGATTCGTAATGATATCTATTTATTTGTTATAATAATGGATATTTTTACAGTCATCATAGACCTGGATAGGTTCACTCATTGTTAATGCCATGGATAAAAAAGTTTGTACAGCGGACTCTTTTGAATTCCAAAATATCAGCGAATTCATGTGGGTTAAGTCTGGTCTAAATGGCTCTCTTCCCTCCCCTGTATTTGGATGTCGTCTGAATTTACTTTGCCCTTGTGACAAGTACAATTTCACTTGCAGGCTGATTAATGGAACCTGGTTACAGTATCCTGCAGTACGAGAGTTTCACATCGCAACTTCAAAAAATCGTTCGTCGCAGCGGACGACTACAGTCAAGTAACAACCGCCTACAATGTGAAAGGAATTTCGTGGACTTCTTCGACCGACACCGTATCTCGTCGTTAATCTCGTTTTAATGCGGAATGCTCCGGCGGCTGTCGGAATCGACTACGAAAGGGACATACTTCCGACAATTACGACCCGAAGGATATTCAACTCTACTTTGCTGGCGAAGGACTCGTGCTGGGATGATCTATTCATCGCGAACGTAATCGTGTAGCTTAAGATGCAGAGAATAAGTATGAGCGCAATATAGAATGTTGGACCCGCCCAGGCAAATTTTCCCCTTGTTTTAACCCTGTGAAATAGGCCGTTTCATTGGGCTATAGGTGGTTGTCTGGAACTGTGTAATGGACGAAAAGTTGTTCGAACGCTAGTTAAAAGTGAAGTAGTATAACCTCGGTCATGTATCCTATATATATAAAGTATCATGTATCCTATATATAATTGATCATAAATAACAGAATCGAAATATATTTTTTGCGTGTACGCACTAGGAATCTATATATAAAGGATCATAAATAACAGAATCGAAATATATCTTTGCGTGTACGCAATAGGAATCTATTTAAAGTGCACATATATTAATCATAATTATATGAATCCATATGCATATGTATAAACAAATCAGGTAGCCTATAATCAATCTGTTACCTTTTTTCTTACCAATATCTGCAGTTATATATGAGTTAGTATATTGATTAATGAATCAGATATATAACATTTAGCATAAAAATCAACGAATCAATCAGCATAAACATTAATAATTTTATCAATTCATATATGAAATTTTTTATCAGTTAAAATATGATTTTTATCATGTTAATCTTCATTCTATGCAATTATCAGAGTACATTAGTATTTTCTGTAGCATAAGTATCTTAAAGAGATGAAGTGAAAAACTGTATCATTATATATCACGTGATCACTATTATTTACCAATATCATTGTTTTATTATTTATTACTTGAATCAATTCATGTACACCATGAATTTTATTTACTAATATATATATATATATATATATTCACATAGTGTCTGTATCACACTCCTATAAGTCAAATGCAAGTCAAGTTTGAGTAATATTCAGTAGTTGGTTTTGGTAGCTGACCGAGCTGATGTAAGTGTTTACATAATAAAAATATGGAATGTTAGTCCATATATATAAAAGTCTAAAACTAAAGAGGTTAACCAGATTGCTTGCAGGAATGTGATCAGACTAGAGACGCTAAAGATGACGTATACAATAAAAGTAGGCTAAGATAACATGCCGTCACCTGTAGTCATTCAATTGTTTATAAACATTAGTCCAAGCTCCCTGCTTGAGACAACTACCGCCTACGTGATCTGTAGCGTGTCTCATTTTGATTGTGTGTTCATATGAAACTATGTCATTTGTATGTATGTTCATATGTTCGAACTACTGTCTGTTCCTTCATAACTTGTAACAGAGATGGTAGACAGGCAGAACAGAGTTAGCTATCGTCATTAGAAGACCTGTACCTCTTTACCTAAGCTTTATCATGTAGAGGAATAGGATTAGCCATCATCATTGGCAGAAGCGATCAAGCTATCGTTATTAGAAGACTTGTACAATCATACCTGATCTTCACCATGTAAAACTTCAGAAGAATATATAATTTTTTATACTTAGTGTTTTCTACAAGAACCTCCTCACCGAACCAACATGAGTTTAACACATCGTCGTAATAACCAACAAGATAATACCGACTTCGTAAGTGATCTACAAACCCCCAGACACTCCATTGAAGATGGAAGTGCAATACCAACCGACTTAGCGTAAGATTATCGCTAGTCTAACATTACCTCATAGGGCGCCTTATCTTACAAGGCACAAGCCCTAATACATCTACTTGGCTCTTACGCCATCATCTTTTGTAATTTTCCCTCTCTTTTCCCGTAAATTCTAATAATGTCATGACATCCTGCAACTGTAT
>NC_087202.1:29696464-29716464 GCF_015104395.2 Macrobrachium nipponense | reverse complement strand
GAGACAGTAGATTCAGAAGTGTCTTATGAGCCTCTGTCAGAGAGATTCCTGCCAGGTTAACCTAACCCTTTCAGTGCTCTGCGTTTCTATTAGGACCAATATGAAGAATCGTTAGTTATTTGAATGCCGTAAGGTCAATTCCTGCAAAGCAGCTTCTATCGACATTAGGCCAGGCATGTAAGGGATTCGTTAAAAGCTACGATTGTTATATGATGACTTTAACGAGAGGATTAACAACTTTATTGAAACAGAGAAGCCATGTACTACTAGCATTCTGTAGATGTTCATAACAACAGGCTGCTCTTAAAACGATAATGAGGTCCTCCACAAAGAAGATAACTACAACGATTTCTTAATTGCTAAGATGATGAGACTGGCCTTGGAAAAATAAGTGTTAGATATACAAATCTGCTCTTAAATGGAAGACTGCAGCCTTACCACTGATTTTGCAGATACTGTAAATGTGACCCCCCTAAATACTAGTGGATAGCGTTGAGGATATCATATCTCAAATTCGAAAATTTTGCAGATACTGCAGTTTTCCATTGTAGGGCAGAATTGTCCACGTACTACGGTTTCCTCTATTCTCCAGAAGAGGGAACAGTAAGGAAATATTAATGATGAAAAGGGCGCTTATTAGAGAATTGGGGAATAAGACCACACCCAACGAATTCCCTACACTAATTTCTTTGGAATGACATGAAGAGGAACGAGACTTGTAAGAACGGCCCATAACGAGATCGCTGGAAGCCAGTCACTATCCCCATCCCACCAAAACATCTTGCCATGTGGCCGGTATTTTTAATCGTCGCAGTAGATCTCCCGATATATATAGACCAATAATTTTTTTTCAAATTTTAATTATACGTGCGTCTGGACCTTATGAAACATTGTAAATCCCCATATCGTTAAAGAAAGTAATACCTTTCATCTTTTTCTACGAGACTTGATTTGAAAATAAAAAGTATAGAGGATATATATATGTATATATATATATATATATATATATATATATATATATATATATATATATGTATGTATACGTACACACACATTGTATATATGTATAATATATATATATATATATATATATATATATATATATATATATATATATATATATATATGTGTGTGTGTGTGTGTGTGTGTGTTTGTATGTATTCTGTCTTTCGCTTGTTCTGTCGAAAATATTATAAAAGTAAAAGTGTTGTATTGCACAAATGAAAGAGCATAAGAGATACATCAAGCATTTAACTATTCAGGGGATTGTATCAGAAACGAGAGCTTAAGAATTTACCAGAGTCAATGTAAGCTTTTCACACAAAAGGATAACCGCGGACTTAGATCTATTCCTGTTATGAAATTTTAGATACCTCTTCATAATCTAATGATTTATAAGTAAGATTTACAAAAATGGTAATAAAGGAAAGTTGTATGTGGATGTCACGTGTCATGTATATTCTGATAGTGTCTGTCAGTTACAGCTAAATAATAATAAAAAAAACAGAATTTGTTTCAGACTAGATTATCATTACTTGAGCATCACTGATAATGACATGAAAATATCTTTATAAATCTAATAATGTAACTGTCTATCTAAGAGGTATGTAATCAGCTTCTTCATTGGTCACAATCTGTCGAATCACAGAAATAACCTCAGGTGAACTTGATCCTTTGTTAGTGAGACAAGTTGAAACTCAGCACCCTCATAAGGGTTCCAAGAAATAGCTTTTAAAAAAGTTAAGGAAAAAGTTTCTTTAAGAAGTAAGTAGCTTTAAAAACATGAACTTTAAGGGTTCCAAGAAATAGCTTTCAAAGTAAGAAAAAGGTTCTAAGAAGTAGTAGCTTTAAAAACATGAACTTTAAGGGTTCCAAGAAATAGCTTTCAAAGTAAGAAAAAGGTTCTAAGAAGTAGTAGCTTTAAAAACCATTTGAAACTTTAAGTTCCAGGAAAAGAAATTAGCTCAAGTTAAGAAAAAGGTTCCTAAGAAAACCGTAGTTAAGCTTTAAAAACATGCAAAAACTTTAAGGGTTCCAAGAAATAGCTTTCAAAGTAAGAAAAAAGGTTCTAAGAAGTACGTAGTTAACTTTGTAAAAACATGAAACTTTAAAAAGTTTAAAGGGTTCCAAGGAAATAGCTTTCAAAGTAAAGAAAAAAAGGTTTTTTCTAGAAGTGGTTCAGTTTACAAAACAGGGAACTTTAAGGGTTCCAAGAAATTGCTTCAAAGGTAAGAAAAAGGTTCTAAGAAGTAGTAGCTTTAAAAACATGAACTTTAAGGGTTCCAAGAAATAGCTTTCAAAGTAAGAAAAAGGTTCTAAGAAGTAGTAGCTTTAAAAACATGAACTTTAAGGGTTCCAAGAAATAGCTTTCAAAGTAAGAAAAAGGTTCTAAGAAGTAGTAGCTTTAAAAACATGAACTTTAAGGGTTCCCAAGAAAATAGCCATTTTCAAAGAAAGAAAAAGGTTCTAAAGAAGTAGTGCTTTAAAAACAAATGAACTTTTAAGGGTTCCAAGAAATACAACAACAAAGTAAGAAAAAGTTTCAAGAAGTAGAGCTTTAAAAACATGAACTTTAAGTGTTCCAAGAAATAGCTTTAAAAGTAAGAAAAGGTCTAAAGAAGTAAGTAAAAAGGCTTTAAAACATGAAACTTTTAAGGTTCCAAGAAATAGTCTTTTCAAGTAAGAAAAGGTTCTTTAAAAAGAAGTAGTAGCTTTAAAAACATGAACTTTAAGGGTTCCAAGAAATAGCTTTAAAAGTAAGAAAAAGGTTCTAAGAAGTAGTAGCTTTAAAAACATGAACTTTAAGGGTTCCAAGAAATAGCTTTAAAAGTAAGAAAAAGGTTCTAAGAAGTAGTAGCTTTAAAAAACATGGGAACTTTAAGGGTTCCAAAAATAGCTTTCAAATAGGAAAAAGGTTCTTTAAGAGTAGTAGCTTTGAAAACATGAACTTTAAAAAGGGTTTCCCCAAAAACCCCACGGGAAATAGCTTTCAAGTAATGAAAAAGGTTCTAAGAGTAGTACTTTAAAAACATGAACTTTAAGGGTTTCCAAGAAATAGCTTTCAAAGTTTTAAGAAAGTTCTAAGAAGTGTAAGGCTTTAAAACAAGGTTGAACTTTAAGGGTTCCAAGAATAGCTTTCAAAGTAAGAAAAAGGTTTTCTTTAAAAACGTAGTAGCTTTAAAAACATTTGAACTTTAAGGGTTCCAAGAAATTATCCTTTCAAAGTAAAGAAAAGGTTCTAAGGAAGTAGTAGCTTTTTAAAAACAATGACTTTAAGGGTTTCCAAAAAGGAAATTAGCTTTCAAAGTAAGAAACAGGTTCTAGACGTATTTAGTCTTTTAAAAACAATGAACTTTAAGGGTTTCCAAGAAATCAGCTTTCGTCAAATGTAAGAAAAAAAAGGTTCTAAGAAGTTAGTAGCTTTAAAAACATGAACTTTAAAAAGGTTCCAAGAAATAGCTTTCCAAGTAATAAAAAGGTTCTTTAAGGGAAGTTAGTAGCCTTTTAAAAACATGAAACTTTAGGGTTCCCAAGATTTAGCTTTCAAAAGTAAGAAAAAGGAAAAAGGTTTAAGAAGTGTGAGCTTTAAAACTGAACTTTAAGGTTCCAAGAAATAGCTTTCCAAAAAGTAGAAGAAAGGTTTCTGAAGGAAGTAGTAGCTTTAAAAACATGGGATTGAACCTTTAAGGGTTCCAAGAATAGCTTTCAAAGTAAGAAAAAGGTTCTAAGAAGTAGTAAGCTTTTAAAAAAACCATGAACTTTAAGGGTTTCCAAGAAATTAGCTTTCAAAGTAAGGAAAAAGTTCTAAAGAAGTAAGTAAAAGGCTTTTAAAAACAATGAACTTTAAGGGTTTTTCCAAAGAATAGCTTTCAAAGTAAGAAAAGGTCTTTAAAAAAGAAGTTAGTAGCGTTAAAAACATGAACTTTAAGGTTCGCAAGAATACTTTCAAAGGGCTTAAGAAAAAGGTTCCTAAGAAAGTAGTAGCTTTAAAACAATGAACTTTAAGGGTTCCAAAAAGGAATTTAGCTTCAAGTAAGAAAAGGTTTCTAAGAAGTAGTATCTTTAAAAACATGAACTTTAAGGGGTTCCCAAGAAATAGCTTTTCAAAGTAAGAAAAAGGTTCTAAGAAGTAGTAGCTTTTAAAAACCATGGAACTTTAATAAAGGGTTCCAAGAAATACTTTCAAAGTAGAAAAAGTTCTAAGAAGTTTATAGCTTCTTTAAAACATGAACTTTAAGGGTTCCAAAGAAATTAGCTTTCAAAGTAAGAAACAAGGTTCCTAAGAAGTAGTAGCTTTAAAAACATGAACTTTAAGGGTTCCAAGAAATAGCTTTAAAAGTAAGAAAAAGGTTCTAAGAAGTAGTAGCTTTAAAAACATGAACTTTAAGGGTTCCAAGAAATAGCTTTAAAAGTAAGAAAAAGGTTCTAAGAAGTAGTAGCTTTAAAAACATGAACTTTAGGTTCCAGAAATAGCTTTCACAAAGTAAGAAAAGGTTCTAAGAGTAGTAGCTTTAAAAACATGAACTTTAAGATGGTTCTACCAAGAAATAGCTTTCACAGTAAGAAAAGTTTCGAAAGAAGTAGTAGCTTTAAAAACATGAACTTTAAGGGTTCCAAGAAATAGCTTTAAAAGTAAGAAAAAGGTTCTAAGAAGTAGTAGCTTTAAAAACATGAACTTTAAGGGTTCCAAGAAATAGCTTTAAAAGTAATGAAAAAAGGTTTCTAAAGAAGTAGTAGCTTTAAAACATGAACGTTTAAGGGTTCCAAGAAATAAGCTTTTCAAAGTAAGAAAAAATGTTCTAAGGAGTAGTATCTTTTAAAAACATGAACTTTAAGGGTTCCAAGAAATAGCTTTAAAAGTAAGAAAAAGGTTCTAAGAAGTAGTAGCTTTAAAAACATGAACTTTAAGGGTTCCAAGAAATAGCTTTAAAAGTAAGAAAAAGGTTCTAAGAAGTAGTAGCTTTAAAAACATGAACTTTAAGGGTTCCAAGAATAGCTCTTAAAAGTTAAGAAAAAGGTTCTTTAAAAAGGAAAGGGTTAAGTAAAGCTTTAAAAACAAAAATGAACCTAAGTTTTCCAAAAGAAATTGCTTTCAAAGTTTAAGAAAAGGTAGAAAGTATTAGCTTTCAAAAACATGAACTTTTAAGGGTTCCAAGAAATAGCTTTAAAAAGTAAGGAAAAAGGTTCAAGAACGTAGAGCTTAAAAAACATGAACTTTAAAGGGTTAACAAGAACAATAGCTTAGTTTAAGGAACAAAGGTTCTAAAAAGGAAGGTTAGTTTTTAAAAAGCTTTAAAACCAAGAAACTTTAAAGTTCAAGAAATAGCTTTAAAAAGGGTTTCCAAGGAAAAAGCTTTTCAAAAGTAAGAAAAAGGTTTCTAAGAAGTTTGGTTTAAGCTTTAAAAACAAATGAAAAAAACCTTTAAGGGTTCCAAAAAAGAAATAGGGCCTTTCAAAAGTAAGAAAAAGGTTTTTCCCTAAGAAGTAGTAGCTTTAAAAAACATTGGAACTTTAAGGGTTTCCAAGAAAATAGCTTTCAAATAAGAAAAAGGTTCCTAAGAAAAGTAAGTTAAGCTTTAAAAAAACATGAACTTTAAGGGTTCCAAGAAATAGCTTTCAAAGTAAGAAAAAGGTTTCAAGAAGTTAAGTAGCTTTAAAAAACAATGACTTTAAAAAGGGTTCCAAGAAATAGCTTTCAAAGTAAGGAAAAAGGTTTCCTTTAAGGGAAATAGTTAAAGCTTTAAAAAACCAAAAAAATGGAACTTTTAAAAGGGTTCAAGAAATAGCTTTAAAAAGGTTTAAGGGAAAAGGTTCTTTAAAAGAAGTAAGTAGCTTTAAAAACATGAACTTTTAAGGTTGTTTCCAAGAACAAAAATTAAACTTTAATTAAAAGTAAGAAAAAGGTTCACGAAGTTAAAAAGTAAGGCCTTTAAAAACAAATGAAAAATTTAAAGGGTTCAAAAAAGAAATTAGGGCCTGTTTAAAAGTAAGAAAAAGGTTCTAAGAAGTAGTAGCTTTTAAAAACATTTGGGAAACTTTAAAGGGTTCCAAGAAAAAGCTTAAAAGGGTTAAGAAAAGGTTTCAAAGAAGGTTAAGTAGCTTTAAAAAAACATGAAACTTTAAGGGTTCCAAGAAAATAGCTTTAAAAGTAAGAAAAAGGTTTCTAAGGAAGTAGGTAGCTTTAAAAAAACATGAACTTTAAGGGTTCCAAAGAAATAGTTTAAAAGTAAGAAAAAAAGGTTCCTAAGAAGTAGTTAAGCTTTAAAAACATGAACAAACCTTTAAAAGGTTTCCAAGAAATAGCCTTTAAAAAAGTTAAGGGAAAAAGGTTCTTAAAAAGAAGTTAAGAGCTTTAAAAAAACATGAACTTTAAGGGTTCCAAAGAAATAGCTTTAAAAGTAAGAAAAAGGTTCTAAGAAGTAGTTAGCTTTAAAAAACATGAACTTTAAAGGGTTCCAAGAAATAGTTGAAAAGTAAGAAAAAGGTTCTAAGGAAGTATTTAAAAAGCTTTAAAAACCAAATGAAACTTTAAAACGGGTTTCCAAGAAATAGAAATTTAAAAGTTAAGAAAAAGGTTCTTTAAAAAAAAGAAGGGTTAAGTAGCTTTAAAAACATGAACTTTAAAAGGGTTCCAAGAAATAGCTTTTAAAAGTAAAGGAAAAAGGTTCCTAAGAAGTTTAAAAAGTTAAGGGCCTTTAAAAACAAATGAAAAACTTTAAGGGTTCCAAGAAATTTAAGGCTTTCCAAAGTAAGGAAAAAGGTTTAAGAAGTAGTAGCTTAAAAAACATTTGGGAACTTTAAGGGTTTTCAAAGAAATTAGCTTTCGAAGGGTTAAGAAAAGGTTTCTGAAAAAGGAAGTAGTAGCTTTAAAAACATTTGGGAACTTTAAGGGTTTTCCAAACGAAATAGCTTTCAAAAGTTTAAGGGAAAAAGGTGCTTTAAAGAAGTTAACGTCCGCTTTAAAAACATGAAAAACCTTTTAAAGGGTTCCAAGAAATAGCTTTCAAAGTAAGAAAAAGGTTTCTAAGAAGTAGTACCTTTAAAAACAGAACTTTAAGGGTTCCAAGAAATAGCTTTCAAAGTAAGAAAAAGGTCTAAGAAGTAAGTTAGCTTTAAAAAACTGAAACTTTAAAAGGGTTGTTCCAAAGAAGAAAAATTAAGCTTTCAAAGTTGGTTAAGAAAAGGTTTAAAGAAGAAAAAGGTTAAGCTTTAAAAACAAAAATGAATTAAGGGTTTCCAAGAAATAGCTTTCAAAGTAAGAAAAAGGGTTCAAGAAGTAGTAGCTTTAAAAACATGAACTTTAAGGGTTCCAAGAAATAGCTTTCAAAGTAAGAAAAAGGTTCTAAGAAGTAGTAGCTTTAAAAACCCCAAATTGGAACTTTAAAAAAAAGGGTTCCAAGAAATAGCTTTCAAAGGTTAAGAAAAAAGGTTTCTAAGAAAAAGGTTAATTAGCTTCAAAACAATTGGAAACGTTAAGGGTTTAACAAAAAGAAAATTTAAGGGCTTTCAAAGGTTAAAGAAAAAGGTTCTTTAAAAATAAGGGAAGGTAGTAAAAAAGGCTTAAAACAAAAACATGAACTTTAAGGGTTCCAAGAAAATAGCTTTCAAAGTAAGAAAAAGGTTCTAAGAAGTGAGTTTAAAAAAGCTTTAAAAAAACCAATGAAACTTTAATAAGGGTTCAAAAAGAAATTAAGGGCCTTTCAAAGTAAGAAAAAGGTTCTAAGAAGTAGTAGCTTTAAAAACATGAACTTTAAGGGTTCCAAGAAATAGCTTTCAAAGTAAGAAAAAGGTTCTAAGAAGTAGTAGCTTTAAAAACATGAACTTTAAGGGTTCCAAGAAATAGCTTTCAAAGAAGTTAAGAGTCTAAGAACGTAAGTAGCTTTAAAAACAATGACTTTAAAAAGGGTTTCCAAGAAAAATAGCTTTAAAAGTAAGAAAAAGGTTTCTAAGAAGTAGCTTTAAAAACATGAACTTTAAAGGTTCCAAGAAATGACAAAAACAAGAACTTTAAAGGTTCCAAAAAGTAGCTTTAAAATAAATGAACTTGAAGGTTCTAAGAAATAGCTTTAAAAACACGAGCTTTAAAGGTTCCAAGAAATAGCTTTAAAAACATTAATTTTCAGGGTTCCAAGAAATAGCTTTAAAGCATGAACTTCAAAGGTTTCAAGAAATGGCTTTAAAAACTTGAACTTTAAAGATTCCATTGCATTTTCCCATAATCGTAGGTTAGTGGAAGAAAGACTGGATTTGACAGGAAGGCAAAATCAATAATTTTATTCAGGTCGTGGATTCTTCATTTTTGTTCCGCACTTTCTAAGCTCTACATAACAAAGAAATGTTTAGAATTACCTTTATTTATGTCGTCACGCTAGATCGAAATAGACATTTTGCGTGTTGTATGCTGATTTCTGGGATAGTTTCTAAATGCCGAATTTATTTTTGCTTTGGAAACATGGAAACATGCCACTCGCTTGATAGCATGTTAAACAATAACTGAAAATTACCTTTTAAATCAATATATATATATATATATATATATATATATATATATATATATATATAATATATAATATATAATATATATATATATAATATATATAATATATATATATATAATATGATTGGATATGAGCCTGCTCGAAGCCACCGGGACACCTCTGAAGTCAAAGGAATTTCACAGTTCGGTGGTATCAGATATACGTATCGTAAATGAGAATAGCACGTTATTCGTTGAGGGCGTAGGCAACTGTCCTAACAAAACAGAATAGTGACCATGCCTGTCCTCATGGGCACACATCAAGGACTGTAACAGACTGCGTATTTATTTGCTTGACGTTTTTTTTTTTTTTTCAGGGTAGATACAGAGGAAGTACCCGAACTATAAGAGGAATATTCTTGATAAGTTACAAAGATAGATAATATATTTACGTCTTGCAGAGTATTTAAGTCATCTAGATAAGATAAAAAATATTTAAAGTGGCTGAATTTTGAAAGTGAATGAGTATCGTCATTATTAAGTTAATTACTTTTGTTGTTGTTGTCGTTGTTGTTGTTGTTTCTCCTGAAGATTATTCTTTTGAATGGAAAGATACAGAATAGGCGGATTGACAATAAGTTCAGAAGTGAATTCGAGTGACCATATTTTAGTTCTTTGTTTTATGTACATATACCTTTGCCGTTATGGGAATATATTGATTCCTTAAGATTCCCATTGCTATAAGGTGAATGTTCTGTCACATGCTCTTTCTAAAAAGCAAATATATAAACGTATCTTAACCTTGAAGTGCTTGAAACAAGCAAGGCAGAAGAATATTTACGAGGCTGCCATATCAGGTGTTTCCCATTGCAATGCAAAGTTCGTGAATTATTTGTCGGTAAGAGTAACTTCGGACCTTTAGAGCAACAGGCTGCACGAAAATTGCAATTAAATGGAGGCTCGATTCTTTGGACACTGTTATTCTATTTACACTAATGTTTACCAATCATCCACGCGAATTTATCTGTTACAAACAATCTTAATCTTTCCATTCCATTAAGGAGAGAGAGAGAGAGAGAGAGAGAGAGAGAGAGAGAGAGAGAGAGAGAGAGAGAGAGAGAGAGAGAGAGAGAGAGAGAGAGAGTCAATGTGATAAATAAGAATTACAGTACAAAATTTTTACTGACTTCATCATCACTTGTGTTAACGAGTTTTGTCGTGGGATAATATATGGTATATATTCTTCCACTATCGTCTTCCATTTGGAATATTGCTCAACGCCTTCAAGTGAGAATCTTCTCATTTGCCTCTTGATTGGAACCTCATTCATTGCCCCTTAATGGGACACTCCTTCGTTGCCTCTGAATGGAAGTCCTCTCGATCCCTTTTTGATAGGAACCTCATTCATCGGCCTGTAATGTGACCCATGATCATTGCTTCGAAAGAGGTCATATCAATGACATTTTTACCGGAATTTACGTATATTCGTTTTCGCCTCATGGGAGAATCATACATATCGTAAGCTAGTGAAAATGGCGTTCATAATCCTCCTTATGGCAATCTCGACCACTTCTTTTCATGTTATTTGAAAGGATTTCTGAAATTCATTGGTGACAGTGCTACCTCAACTGTTTCTACTGTTTTGCAAAGTTAATACACACACATACACGCACTGACACACAAACGCGTATAATGTATTTTATGTTAAGTTGTATTCAAGTATGTAGTTTTCCTGTTGCATCAGTTCCGTTAAGTTTATCTATTTTTCTTTCGTTTTTGGGATTTCTAGATAAATCATAATTAATAATTTCTTTCAATGAAGTGTTCAAAGAACACTTTCGATTGCCATACGCATAGGGTCTCATTCACTGACGCATTTTGCTAAGTAAAACTGGAGTTATTTTTTCTGATATTTTTAACAGTTTACCAGTAACATGCTCTTCTTAATAAGTGGATGGGCACAGAATAATCTGCCATAGTAAGGTTGTCCATTTAAGAATAAAGAACAGATAAGTCATATTGGTGCAAGTAGGCCAAAGGGAAATAAATATATTCAACTGGGATTCCGTAATACATGTAAATGTCTTAACATATAATATTTTTACATATTGATTATTAAATATACACAATGACTTTGGCACGTTCTTATGAACTCTGTTATTAATATACTTTAGATACAGATCAGCATTTTAATGTATTATAATTAGGAATAAGGTTCTAAAATGGAAACTCCGAGTCAGCCAAGCTGATGTAATGGACCTTATTTTTTGTTTACTGTGGTAACCAAACTGAAATATTTTACACAAATAGCCAATCATATTTACATCAACGTTGGCAGGTTTTGACGAAAACTCTTGTAATTGTTAGTGGTCAGCACAGTATTAAATATCATTAGTTATACATATACATTCATACACATATAATATATATATATATATATATATATATATATATATATATATATAATATATATATATATACACACACACATACACACACATATATAACTAATGGTATTTTTTAGTCTTATGCTGATCACTAAGAATTACAAGAGTATTCGTCAGAACCTACCAACGTTGATGTAAATATGATTATCAATTTGTGTAAAATACACACAGACACACACACAAACACACACACACACACACACACACACACACACACACACATATATATATATATATATATATTATATATATATATATATATATATATATATATATATATAAAATGCACAACTAAAACAGAACCAAGGAAAACATGCCTGCGAGAAATACCTGGAATACATTCGTTATGGAATATATTTGGTTAGCAGCTCTGCGAGGAAAGAGTTGTCGGGCCTTGTTATTCAGGTCCACATTCTGCCAAAGCCAATTTTGTCCCAACGAGACGAGGAAATGATGGTGGTCCAAGCTTTCAATCACTTCACGCACGCTCACAAGCGATGCAATGGCAGCAGGCTCAGGAAAAAAATAAAAGGAAAAAAAAAAATCTTTTTCTCCCGCTATCCCTGCTTACAAAGAAGCTTCGAAATTTTACCGTGGTATTTCAAATGGAAGTGTATATGTGTATATACATGTGTATGTATACATTAATATATAATATATATATATATGTAGTATGTATATTATATATATATAATATATATATATATATATATATATATATATATATATATATATATATATATATATATATATATATATATATACTGTGTGTATGTGCTTGTGTGTGTGAAAATAATTGCAAATTGATTTACCAGGAAATGGATGTTACTCTTTTGGTAATAAAGAAAGAATAATTAAAGACCATAACTTGCCTTTACTAAGTGAGGAATTCTTTGAGAATCTATTAGACAGTAGTTTCAAACTTATCAAAATATTATATTTTTCTAAATTCCTCTTTATTCACCTTTATTGGAATGAGTTGATGAATTGTTTTGCCTACCCTATGCCGTCGCCAATACTTATAAGACAGATTAGAATAATAAAATAAAAAATACTTATTATTGCACTGGGTAGATATTTCCATCGTTCCTGAAGGATTTTTATGATTTCGTTCAAATATCAGGGTGAAAGTTGTCCAGTATTACTTAAAATAAACTCTTTTGGAACGGTGACAATCTCTATTGAATGTAGATAGTAACATGTCATATTTCGTGTTTTCTTCAAGAAAATCCACTATTTACATTCACTATTTACATTCACTTTAAGGATGCGTAGATTGAGAACACAATTATTTTGTATTTATGTCAAGGGCACTAGCACGCTCCATAAAGCCAGCAATAAAAAATAGCTCGAGGGAACTTTTACCTGTCTCTCATACTTGACCTTGAATGGGATGCTATGGTGTGGGAAGATATTCTGTAATAATTATTCCTTGTTGTCTCTGAAACTCTGCTTACAGTCTGTCAGGAGGATTGGAAGATTACAGGATGATATTATTGAGCGTATTGCTTACATTATCATGTAAACTGAAAGGACGTCGAAAATGTTTAATTTAATGAAGAGTAATATTTCTTACAGAATACTCAACGTTCCCGAGAAGTCTCAAGTATTATCACTCTTCTTTACTCGCTGACCTCTCAGTGATACTTCAACAAATATTTTCATATGATAATAATTCTTTTTCTCTTTTTGAGAATTGCAGGTCAAGGAGCAAAATATGGTATATATATATATATATATATATATATATATATATATATATATATATATATATATATGTGTGTGTGTGTGTGTGTGTGTGTGTGTGTGTGTACGAGTATATATATATATATATATATATATATATATATATATATATATGGATGTATATATATACATACATACGTACATACATACTATACACACATTATATATATATATATATATATATATATATGTATCACACACAATTTTATACATGAATGATTGATGTAGTGAATTTATTGACCGTAAAACCCTTCTGCGTATAAACAAGTTTGTCTTTCAACATTCTGCTCTAGTGGTTTTTTTAACTAATTGTATTTTTCGTCATCATTCATATAACCCTTATCTAAGTAGATTTTTGAGTCATATGTACCGCGTACTAGAAAGCCTATTATAAATGTGTATACTACATATATATATATATATATATATATATATATATATATATATATATATATATATATATGTGTGTGTGTGTGTGTGTGTGTGTGTGTGTGTGTGTATTGGTGTACCGTGTACTAGATAGCCTTTTATAAAGGTATGTTTGATGCTGAAAGTATATAGCCATATACTAGCTAACTCTGAGCTTCAGATCAAAGAGAGATAGATTGTTCAATGTTACAAGCGAATTCAACCTTGCTCAAGAACTGGTCTTTATATCTCTCCTTTAACTGTCACTGACATTAACAGCACCAGTAATAATAAAGATGGTGTTCCAGTCTCCCCGTTTCCTATAAATCCTGCTCTCGCTCTCCCCGCTAGCACGTTCATCCAACTGTAACGTTCATTTAATTACCTTCGTAGCTTCCCTTTCTTCTCATAACAGTAATCTTGTATAGATTTATCAGGCACTTTTGTGTGGTAGATGTACCCTCGTTCTTGTTGGAATTATTTCACTATCCACAGTAAATACCTAATTATTCGCTCATTTTTATTTCATCCTTTGTTGTAAAGACCAGTTTTGTAGTGAACAAGGTAGAAGTCTTATATCAATATGCAGACTTAAACAAACACATTTCGCAATCATTTTAATTGCCGTCTTTGCTGTTTTTCTTATCTAATTAATCTCTTGTTTCCTATTTATTTTACTTATGGCTTCATTTTCACTTCGTCGAATGGTTCACCTTAAAGTTAGACGGTGGCTAGAGGTGTTAATGCTCAGAAGAAGGTATAAAATGGCTTTAATCTCTATAGAGATCTGCTCTTTTATGAGAAGGAGGTTTCATATCTCTCCGGTATAGGAGGAACAATTTGTATAGAATACAACTTTACCTCTATTTGAAAGGCCTTAGTATTTCCCTCAAGAGAATAGTATAGTCATCATATTGTTGCTCTGTCTTTTTACAAAGCAAGAATGTAGGGTGAGTGAATTCACAGCTATTAATTTTAGTTGCTTGATATGTAATTTGTCTACTCTTCTACACCTTTTTTTAGGATAATTTTCTCGGAGCTATATATTTCCTTAACTAGAAGGGACAAGTGCACGAATGTAAGTAAAGGTAATACTTTTATATCCTTACAAGTACTTTTAATGTGCGATAATCTAGATTCCGGAACAGAATGGGAGCTAACATTAAAGTTCTAAATATAGTCGTTCATACCGCAATTGGTATCTATAGGTTGCATAGATAATCTAGTACCACTTTCATAAGACACGGTACTCGCCGATTTTCTCTCTGTTTCCAGCAAGACTCAATATATATATATATATATATATATATATATATATAGATATATATTTATATATATATACATATATACATATATATATATATATATATATATATATATATATTATATATATATATATATATATTACGTGGGTGCACGGTTAATTACACTAATTCTTTCATTAATTAGATAAATTCTGTCTTGCACTCACTGTGGATATACGTAACATGCCAATTTAGGTTGAAAAGGCTTTACATTATATAAATAATAATGGGAGGTCGCAGTTTAAAATCAATCTATACAAGGATATTAATTCATTAAAAACATCGTGAATAAATTAAAATTACTGTTAAACAAAGAAAAGGATTTAAAATTAAGCAGCTAATGGAGTTATCAGCAACTCGAAATATTAGTCCTAATCACAACGTATTTTTGTGTATTCCAAGGACTCCTTGTAACAGCTGATGTACAATGAGCGCGGGATGTTGCTTTATCTGCACTGATGATGCAGATATCTCTGATCAAATGGGAAAACCAGGATTCAAGGCGAATATACACGTCTGGAAGTAAATCGTCCAGATAACAACTCGTACATAAAAGATCTCTCTCTAGTAATATTTTATCGACAATGGAGGAAGTCTTACTCTATAATAATTTTTAGCTATATCACTGGGCAACAATGAATTCAATTACTGTAAGAACTTCATAAGGGGAATATCATTACTAGGTTGCTCAATAGGGGATTTTTTATAGATGGAAGTTGAAACAAGGAAAATGAGAGACTTCAATAAAAAATACAGACGGTCAACATTAGGCATGCGCCAATCTACCCCTGTTAAGAATTAAGGCCCATGTGGATACTGCTTCGGCTATAGTCCTTCGCGCCCGCCTAGGAAACTCCGTCCAAGATGGCTCAGGCTTGTGCGACGACCTGTCAAACCTGGAAAACAGTTAATTCACCAGTAGACAGTTTCACAGAAAGATGTCAATTCAAGATGGCGTTGGTTCCTGTCGGGGCTTGCTTTTCAAGAACGTCTTTCATTCCTTCCTACAGTTCTGTGTGTGTTTTCCCATCACTCCTACCCTTGTAGTCCTATCGTTAAAGTAGATTGGGTCCTATGCTAAGAGACTGGAACAGCTAATATTTATAATATATACATATATATATATCTATATATAATATATATATAAATATATAATATATATATGTATATATATATATTCATAGATTATATATAATAATATAATATATATATATATATAATATCTATATATATGTTGATATAATTCTGCAGTTATCTCTGCAATGGAATGAATGAATGAATCTGACATAAGCCTTACCCGTAGCAGAAATCATATACCAAAATTACTACTGAAAGCCTACTTCAAATTGGGTAATATTTAGATAAACTCTGAGAGTTAGCTTAGCCAACTGCATTTGCATTAATATTCATATCAGGGAAGATTATACTAGGTGAGTTAAAGGGGAACGTAAGGACCCTGTTACTAGATTACAAATACAGTAAAAGATCTTAAAGTAGATGAATGAAGGTCCGAATGTTTTAGACACGTGGAGTGACGAACTATGGAGGGAAAACGGTTCCCACCGGAGCACATATGAAGTGAAAACAATGGAAGTGAACAATTTGCAATCGCCATGTGGCCTGATCGAGGGGACTATACGAAAGGTACCTGGTGCCTTGACCTCAAAAATGACCCGACACATGACACCTATTACTGATTTAAACTTATGGCTGAAGGCCCAAAACAGTGCATGGATATTATATTAATATGATACAGACCTCGCTCTAGAAATGGAAAAGGAGAGAAGCAGAAGATATGAGACGTTTGGCTGCTAATAACCAGGGTCAGTGGCGTGACCGGTATGGTCTTGGCCTGCCACCTCGGTGGTCGCGAGTTCGATCCTCGGGCATTCCATTGAGGGGATAGAGATGTGTATTTTTGGGGGATAGAAGCTCACTCTCGAAGTGGTTCGGAAGTCACGTGAAGCTGTTGTCCCGTTGCTGAATAACCACTGGTTCCATGCAACGTAAAAACACCGTACAAACAATAACCTGGAGTTGCATGTCACCTGTCTGTAGGAGATTCTAGGTGTCTTCCTCAAAGAGGTGCCAGTGGGGGGCGGGTGGAAACTTTAGGGCACGACAAAATTCACGTCGGCTATCATCAGCCACCTTCTTAAAAGGGTAGTTCAGAGGGAGCAAAGAGCAGGTTTGAGCTCTCTAAAGGATCTAAGGGCGTTGCTGTTGTTTGAGATTAAGCTGGCCTTATACCAGCAAGGGCTCTTGCTCATAGAGCAGCCCATAGGTCATATTGAAGGTGAGTTTTAAGGATATGTGGTGAGCCTTCATTATGATATCAAAGGAATATGCAGGTGGAATGATATGGTTTTCAAAGGTGAAATGAAAGGTGAACAGGCAAGGTTACAAACCCCTTTAAACCCTAAGGTACCCATCAGTAGGAGAAAAAGATCGATAGTAGCGAGTCCTGGCGAGTCAGAGGTAGCCAGTAAACAAATCGAAAAAATTATCGTCGTAGTAAAACGAAAAAAAAAGCAATAACTCTATTGAGTTCAAGTACCATTTTTCATTACTCGAAGATAGAAAAAAAAAAAAAAAGCACCGATCATTAGTGGTAGAGATCGATGATAGAGGTCGTCTGTCTTGCGTCGGGCCCTTTTAACACCAAATTCTTTAGACCTTGTTTAACACCTCGGTAAAAGTTTCCCCACTTCTTGGTGGACGGTGCTGCCTCCTTTCTTTACCAATCCAACACGTGGCCAGTTCCGCATGCGGTGACCTTGCCGCGAGTTAAATATGACGGCTAGCTAATCCTTCCCTAGGGGTTCCCAGACAGCTTTTCTTTCCTTGACAGCACCTGCAGTCAGGTATATAAGCAGTCGGGTGAACAGAGGATTTTGTAGGATTAATTCCTTGGAGGAAGTGCCTGTAATTTATTATGAATGGTAAATTAGAATATTAAATGTAAGCTGAGATGGCATGGAAGGCGGACCCTTCTCACAATATATGTATATATATATATATATATATATATATATATAAATATATTATATATATATATATATATATATATATATATATATATATATATATATATATATATATATAGATAGATATATATATATATATATATATATATATTTATATATGATATATATATAATATATATATATATATATATTATATATTTATGATATATATATATATATATATATATTTATATCTATGTATATATCTATATATATATATTATATAATATATATATATATCGCACACACACAAACACCAAAACTACCATTTTTAAGTCCCCATTATCAAACTTCTTGATAAGTGACTAGTCAAGTTATCCATTAATGTTGAATATAGGAACAAACTGCTAAATCTTTAACAATGAAATAGAACTACCAGTCCTCTAGGTTGTGTTAAGATACTCTTTATTACATCGCTTTTAAGATTTTTTTTTTTTTTAACGCATAGACTCTTCTTGCCTGGTTTATTACCTGACATTTTCCTTTCTCAATTATACACTTACGATCAGCAAGTCACATAATTAGATAACATAGAACATAAGAAATACACTGAAATTCAGTAACATTGAGATGAACGTATGACTGGCAAAGTAAGCAGATCAGCGGAAGCTTTTTTGCAGGAATGCGCTTTGTTGCTCTTGCTAGCTATTTATTTGAAGGGGAAAAGATCAAAGACGTACAAATACTATCATGACTAATGAGGTCAAGAAGGTAAACAAAGTACGATGAACAAAAGTGGATAAAGGAAAAGAGTTGACTGTGAATAAGAAAATAGATTGCGATCGAACTGAAAGAAGGATTGATATACTAAAAGTAGTTAGTTAGAGGTTGACCGACAATCGGAGTTTTTAAAGGGATAAGAAAAGCCATAATCCTTGATATTTCGAATGAAGATTGGGAGCCAGTTTTTACAGCGATGATCTATAATTATCCTAGAATTCCCTTTCTTGTTGCTTTTCCCTTGTGGCTGAAGTTGTATGTAGCTTTAACTTTAGGTCATATTTGTCTCTGTTAACATCACAATTCAGACAAGACATATTAGAACACATAACACTATCACAGCCTAGATGAAGAATTGTGTAAAAGACTTTAAAGTGAAATCTTATGTATGAGGCTCTGTAAACAGCTATAAAAAGATATGCACATGCTCTACGTATATGGTTTTAGGTTAAATGATGAATTGCAAACATTGCATATTGTCTACCATCAGCCACTCTCATTAATACCATATTGTTGCCCCTTGCCTGTGTACTTTGAAGTTGTATACATGTTGTTTATGCTTGAAGTTTTTGCTTGGTCGGCCCAAATCCCTACAGAGCTGTCCGTATTTGTGTGGACGAAATTAATTTTATGCAACTGAAGCCATTGATGTTAGATTGAAAGATTGCATATTTTTAGTTGTGAACATCTAAAATTTTGTCTTGTATTTGTACTAAAGGTATTGGTATGAGTCTAGAAATTGTTTACGTGTGAAGGAGATATTTTTTCGTCATCCTACAACACATTTAAAGTTTCACTTTTCTGCCAACCGTAATGTCTTTCATCTTCATTATTACCATCTACTTCGTCGTTACCATTTCATTCCTAATAAAAGAATAACAAAGGCTTAGATAAAATCCCAAGTATTCAGCTTTATAAAATATGAGGGCTTCAATTAAAATCCTAACCTTGGATTGAAAATAATCCTTGAATATGAAATTTATAGCGGATTGTTTCAGAATCCTCTACCATGGATAATTTTTAGAATCTTATTAGTTGGCAGCTGCCGCTCTGTGTAAGCCCCTAATCGCATGAACAAATGACCTTTCCATCTTTGAATTTAGGTATGAAGCATCCTGGTGTTCGGAGCGCCACTTCTGCACGACGGATGGAAGCCGAACCGCGACGAAATCGGGATATCCTTCTGGAAACATCGTTTCTTCAGATTCTAAGGTAAGATAGTAATCTTCTTATTGTCATAACAAATGTATGCTTTTAAAGGCCCTTTGCGCGTAGCTATAATGCGATTTGCTATATCTGAATGGGATTAGATGACATTTCTAGAGATTTTCCATTCTTTGAGTAATGATAATGACAATGATGTATCACAAGCAGCAGTACTACTATTAGTAGTAGACAAGACAACATCGATGATATTGAACAGCCGTGTTTATCAATAAGATACACAATCTTCCGCCGTGAAAGGCAGTAAAATTTGAAATGCAAAAATAACCCCAGTGTCTTAACACAGTTTTATGGCTCCCGTTGGGTATTTCACTTTTATGAAAATTACTTCAGGTTCGATGAACTCTTATTACGGAGTTCCCTCGATAGAAATGGGATTTTCTATCCTTTTATATCCTTTTATTACCGATTGGAAGGAGGGTGAGATAAAAAATTGCACCCAGCACATCAAAATAAGGAAAATGAAAAGCGATAGTGACAGTGAACTCTTATAAGACCTTTTTTGGCGGGGACATTGTTCCTTATTTGAATTGGTATGGTTCAGGGGAATATCTCTCTCTCTCTCTCTCTCTCTCTCTCCCAAAACATTAGATTTCAAAATTATAATCCCCAAATGCCTAATCGTATTACTGAGAGCTACAAGAAAATG
>NC_087202.1:29686464-29691464 GCF_015104395.2 Macrobrachium nipponense | reverse complement strand
TTGTAAGAGGTGTATAAAAAGGTGACCGTTTGATTTCCGTTCCAGCGTCGACAGATAGCGCGAGCCTCAGTCATCGAGAGAGGAAATGAATATGGAAATTATTCTTTGTTTATGGCTGACAGCCCGACTTCTGTTGGAAACAATAAAACATCGATATCGGAGGAACAACAGGTGGGTAACGGGATCATCGCCTCTCATGACAGCTCTGTTCTGGGTCGGGATTTGACAGAGACAAAAAGGAACTCACTCTTTTAACTCTGGTCAATTTGTTGGTTTTCGAGTGATAGCCTGGTTGAAATTTGCTTTTGTACTTTTTAATGCGGGCATTATTAGTAATCGTGCGGTTACTGATACAGCAGATATGCTAGCAGAATATAAATGTACAAAATAATTTTATTGCTGTCTGTACCTCCACTATTACTGTTACCAAGATTTGACTATCGAGCAGTGTTGCTCATGGTTTGCGCACAAACCATGGTACAACACTTTCCTGCTCACACCTGTTCCACATGTCCTCACCAACATCACAACCTTCTCTGAACGAGTGTCTTCAAAAACCATCATTCGTTTTTTCTCTTTCAATACAGTTATTTATTTTGCCTTTTGAATTCACCTCCCATCCATTTTTAGTTTTCTGTAAAAGAAAACTATTGAGCTAGCTTTGTGTGGCCACCCGCATTTTTCTGTCCGCCCTCAGATCTCCAAAACTACTGATGCTAGAGGGCTGATAATTGGTATGTTGATTGTCCACCCTCCACTCATCAAACATACCAAATTGCAGCCATCTAGCCTCAGTAGTTTCCATTTTATTTAAGGTTAAAGTTAGGTATGATCGTGTTTCCGGCAACATGACAACACAGGCCACCACGGCCGGCTGAGAGTTTCATGGCCCGCGGCTCATATAACATTATACCGAGACCCCGAAAGATTTTCGGTGACCGTAATTATACTCTGTACCGAAAACACGATTGGCCCGAAGAAACTTCGCCGCATTTCTTACTTGTTGTGAGATGGTCTGTGTAAAGGAGTCTTTAATTAATTAAGTCAAAATATGTTTTATTCTGGGCTTCCCCACTGCAACGGCAATGAAAGCTGTTGAATTTCATGAGTTTCTTTGCAAAGGTAGGCCATCCCTTTGCACCATAGAGTAAGCGGGATAAAAAGCAAAAATTGTACAAACGTTTTCTATCGTTAATATTCTGTTGAACCGTACGATCTTCGTCAAGGCGCCAAGTTCTTCCTATGCCAAAAAGATCCCTTTTCTTCTTTCATTGTCCAGCTTTTTTCAAGGTTTATAAAATTGTTTACGGTAGACGGCGCGTTTTAATATCCGCATAATCTTCCAGGATATACGCATTCTCCAAATGTCTATCCATGGAAAGATTAACTTGTCCAAATATTTATCTGATATTCAAAAAGGATGTACATCTGTACTTGTTGCAATTATTGCCAGGATTATTATTCTTGTCAGGTTGTACAAATTTTAGATTCTGTTAAATTCAAAGTCAGGCTGTATCATTGCAGCAGAATTTTAATCACTTCAAAGCGTCACGACTGATGCCATGAAAACTTGAACAGGCTACCTATCAATTGAATGGGATTTATTAATTTTTCAAACTTTTAACAGGCAACCGTCATTACATTGGATTTATTAATTGTCTAAAACTTTGAACAGGCAGCCCATCATTACATTGGATTTATTGTCTAAAACTTGAAAGGGCAACTATCAATTGTATGAAATTTATTAATTAGCTAAAAATTGAACTAGCAACGTATCAATCGAATGGGATTTATTAAAAGTCTAAAACATAAACGGGCCTTCCATTAATTGAATGTGATTTATTACTTGTTTAAATCTTGAAATTTCTTTCCATCAATTGAATGGGATTTATTAATTGTTTAAATCTTAAACATTCATCCCATAAATTGAATGGGATATATTACTTGTTCAAATCTTAAACATTCATCCCATCAACTGAATGGGATTTATTAATTGTCTAGAATATAAATATGCAACCCATCAATTGCATGGGATTTTGTTATTTGTCGAAAACTTGAACAGGCAGTCCATCAATTACGTACTATTCAATATCACAAAATTTCTTGATTTATAATTTGATGTCTTTTAGACAGAATATCTATTTCAGCTGTCATTTTGAATTAAAGTAAATTGTGTATTGTAAAATATTGCATTGTAGAATCTGGACCATATTTTAGTGCTCTGTTAAATTCAAGGATACTTTGTTTTCAAATGCTAACAGTTTGGTCCGATTGTTCATTCCCTTGTCGTTACCACTTTCGGCATAAGTTACAGTTTTAGGTGGTAAATCATTCCAGAATTGATGTCCGCAATCTGTGGAACGCCTCAGAAATATGATATGAGAAGCACTTGATACATTCAGTCTCTTGATTTGTCGTCTGTATATTTATAGGAAGTCTCTCTCTCTCTCTCTCTCTCTCTCTCTCTCTCTCTCTCTCTCTCTCTCTCTCTCTCTCTCAAAAGAAGCAAAAGGTAGTCTAATCTTTCGTCGATAGGAAATGGAATAAACTCTTATAAAGGATCATTATCTTTGATTATGATTCGTTATATGTATGTTATTGACATTTTCTAACGTGAGATATTTAAACGCTTAACGTAGTAGTTTTTTGGTTATGGAATTTATTTTGTGGAATAAACTGACATAAGCTTGAAAAAATAATAGCTCGCTATTTAATAGAAAGAAAGGACCTTATGCAATCATTGCGTTTACATTGAGAATAACAATTCAAATGAACTCGAAAACCAAGGACATTAGCTACTTTCTGACAGAGAGCTTGTCTTGATCGAAACCAGTTCAGTAAATCTTTATTCGAGAATACTCTTTAGCCTTATTCAAATATGGATTATGGAAAAGTGGTTGTATTTTATAAGGTCTCCGCTGAGCAGACTTCGAGACAAATAAATATTACGTAACCTCATATGCTGTCTAGATACGATGATGTCATTTCCTTGTAATGCCAATCTCGTAGATAAATGAAAAGGCTTCTTTACCTTTTATTATTAGAATTATGGAGGTCAGTGGATAGGAGGCTTACAATATGAAAGATCTCAATTCTTTCCAATTTCAGATTAAAAAAAAAATACTTTCCATGTACGATGCCAATATTCGTATATGGAAATAAATACTCATTTCGATGGCTTAATGTAATAATATGCACTTTTGAATAAACAAGTTTTAAAAGACCACTGTTATTTTGATGCCAGTTTCCCTAACAAAGTCTTTATTAATAGAAAAAAAGACCATGAAGTGAAATTTATCTTCTTGTATGTACACATGTATACAAATTAACAATTTGCGAAGTACTGCTCGTAGCTTACGGTAACTCTTGCTATCATCTTCGGTGTTCACATAATAGCAAGGGCTATCGTAAGCTAACTGTGGTATTTTGTAAACTGTTCATCTGAATTGAATATTCGTTTGGTTGCTACTGAAATATTTGTTAATTAAAGAATAGTTACTAAACATAAGTTTATTGAAAAACCACAGAAAATTACATCCGTATCATGGAATCAGTAACGCCGAACAATGAAAATTGTGGGGTCACGTTTTCAATAGTTCATACTTCACATATGGTTGATAGTTGATTATCGATAAGTACAGAGCAAACCAGATATCAATACTCTCATGCTAGTTGAGAGTAATTTGCCTGACTACAATTGAAAACAAATACAATTTTTCTTTTTAACCAACTTCAGCACATCACTTTCCAAGCGAATGGAATTATGTAATTAAATGATGAAATGTTTTTTTCTAATTTGTGCGTGATAAGTTGATCTATATTATTCTTTTTTGTATGCCTGCCTCACCTTCTTAATTTTAGGATCCATTGATTCCTTTTTCGAAGACAAAGACAAAGCAAAAATGACGGAAAGTAAACGATTAACTGTAAGAGTGGTACTTTGCACTAAGAGGCATTTTAACAGTCTGACCCATTGCGTCATTAGTAGGCCTTTGTCTTTAATATCTATTTTTATAGCTTATATGTTAGGCACTCTTACAGAGTCATTGAAGTAAAAATTGTAAAAGTAGTTTTTTTCACAGATTTTCTCTTAGTGGTTCGGGTATCAGTGGAAACGTACCTGTTCCATATATATTATATTATATATATAATATATATATATATATATAGATCTATATATATATATATATATTATAGTATATATATATATATATATATATATACCGTAGAATCAGCTACCAAACCCATAAAAGCATCGTGAAATGTCGTATGAAATGTAGAACATGAACGCATTTCGAAGTATGGCTACTCAGAATTGATAGCAGTGAATGAAATAAACAATATGATGAAAAGAAGCTATGAAACATCAGTATTCATTGTTTGCAAAGTAATGGTAGCAGTATAACGTATGAGCACTCCACCGACAGTCCCTGGCACGTACTCGGGATAATAATTCACTGTGAGGTCAGAGATACAAGGCAAGGTGTTGCAGCTCATTCGGTCCCCTGAGGGATCGGGAAATGTTGGTCTAAATGTTTATCCTTCAACCTCTACGGATCTTCTTGAAATGAATAGATTGATTTAATTGATGTTGCGAAATGCAATAATAAACTAAGGTTTATAAATTTAATCACACACATGCACACTATGTAAACATATAATAAGCAGAAATCCAAGTGCTTTCGTCTTTACTAAGACATTGTCAAGGAACGAATGAAATACAGTTGGAAACAAAGTTACCAGGCAAACAAAATGATCAAGAATACCAGATGGTTAATTGTCTAAAAGGTAAAATTAAAAGAGATAATCAAGGATTATCGGATATCTTTGATTTTTACCCTTTTGACCATTAACCATCTGGTGTCTAGTGTGATTTTTTAAGCATATATATATATATATATATATATATATATATATATATATATATATATATATATATATATATATATATATTGAAGAGTTGCAGTTGAGATATTGTTTTAATGTGTTCCAAGGTGAAG